>NW_028280926.1:1265000-1587500 GCF_059751285.1 Brachycentrus maculatus
CAATAATATGAAGAAAACTGGAAACAATTATTTTCAGAAAAATTCTCATTATTTAAATGATTAAACAATGTCGCGAAGGTCGACATAAATAAAGGAATAAAACTTTAAAATTTAGTGTACGTGCCTACGTCACGTCTGGCGTTCTCTCTCCCCCACTATGACTAAAGCCCCAACAAAGGGGGATAACAATACAGGGGTTAACTCCTGAGCAGTTCACTTTTCAAAATACACCTTGGTAAGTTCCATGTGTCCCTTTCCCCCTGCCAACCGAACGGAACCATCGAGGGGGACGACAATAGAGGGTCGGTGGTCATTATGTTTCTCTCTCCCCCTTGGTTGGTCTGGCGCTAAACAGAGGGGGAAAACAATAGTGACCGGTTCCCCCTTGAAACGATATAGTTGAATAAGCACGTGCGCGCGCAGCTGCCACCTTTCGCGCCAAGGATTACTACGAACATCTTCAATTTTTGGCGGGAAGAGAAGACATCTGCCCGGGACTATTGATCTATTGATCTTGGAGCAAATGGCAAAATCCAGTTATTCTGTTATCAATAAGATCTGACTCTCTTCAAACTCAAGACCTCTTTTCTATACAGATACTTTAAAAAAAACTATTACATTTAATACATAAGCGTCAGAATGGTTAGGTTAGGCTAGGTTATATAGATTACACCACCAAAAAATAAGCTAGGGCAGTTACTATATTGTCTTTGATTTATGAGGAATAAATACATAGATGGTATGGACACATAGGACGCAGAGAACTTGATCATATTGTGAACCAGGCAATCGCCATGGATCTTCCTCTAAAGACATCTAAAAGAAGACCAAAAAATTCATGGATGCTACAAAAAGATAACATGATACGAAGTCATGGCCTAGGTGACGTTGTCGATGATAGAAGGACCTGCAACCTGAGGATTGGGAGAGCTGACTCCAACAGTCTACAAAGCGGATAAGTTGAGATGAAGCCAGAAAGAAGATAACCCTAGAACAACTTAAAACCTTTCACTATTACCTTGTAATGCATAGAGCACTGCAGATGGTAAATTACATGAAGGCAAAGTTATATATAACTCCTATGCTTCATCTACTAACCTTGAGTGATCAGAGTGAGAAATCACATATATTTATTTTGACTACCCTGGAAATCGAACCTGGGATCTCCAGCACAAAAAACAAGCTAAGGGTTAAATTTAAACAATCGTAATATTTTACGTACTAAAAATACCATTTTATAATTATGTACAAGTAATTATAAATTACTTAAAACAGGTAGGTATAATGTCACAATTAATTGCATTCGTATGGAAAACACTGTAGCAATTAAGGTCACTATTTGCGGAATGGAGTCGTAAACACGTGCGACGTTTCGAGAAAAATAAACGCATTTTCGTAAACAAATTATTACGTACTTGGCTTTTTACTTATCCTGTTTTGGTGAATGGAACCCTCTCACTTTATTGTATTTAACACGTCGGTTGTTTTTAACTGGATATGGTTACACAATTTGCACACTTTTGAAAGAGGAATTAATTCAGAATATTTGGGTTAATGCATACAGCTAAGAAATGTATGGAAGCCTTAGGCAAAAGATGACCATGTTCACAAGGGAGAAAATTTAAATGTTTGATTTACATTTATTAAAAAGTTTCGTGTGTATCGCTGTATTTGTAATAGAAGTGAAACATAAAAATTAAGAATAAGGGAGATTTAATGTGAGAGATAGAGACAGCATATCGAAAAATTAATGTGGAGGTCCTCAGCAAAAAAGATTTCAAATATTACACAAAAATCATTTCAATGCAAATCTATTCTGTTTACTGTATTCTATCGAAATTTTAATTAATGTTACGACAAATCGTGAGAAATCCTGTGTAAAACCAATATGAAATTATTTAATCGCACCAAAACGTAACAATTATTCAAGCTAGAATTCCTGATTACTGGAAATAATTTATTATGGAAATATAACGTTTTGGTGAGGACCTCCACAAATTTGAATGGAATATTGTATTCAAACAATATTTACACTATCATTAATTGGTGATTGAAATGGTAATACTGATATGAATGGTTTGTGTATAACTAAATTATGACCGTCGTCATGGCGTAGTTGGGTAGACGCTCGACTGCGAAACTGGCGTCGCGGGTTCTGTTTCCGCCAAATGAAAAATAAATTCAAGAAAGATCTATTTTCAATTCATCTGTTTGTAATTTTATTTTTCACATTTACATTTCTTCATTCCTTCTTACCTGTAGACAATCCTTAAAAATTAGAGGCTTTGCGAGTTATTTCTTTAAAAATAAAAGAGATATTTATCTCGATATTTTCGACAAAACGAAAAAATATTGCAATTTTAGTCCTATTTCTCTATTTCTCATTTTCTTAACGTTATATCAATCTTATTTTCTTAACGTTATTCTCTATCGTGTAACAAAATGCACCTAATAAACGTTACGCGTCCTTGAAATTTAACTATTAATCTCGTCCAATTATCGATATATCGCTCGCTGCCTTGGAAGTTTCATAAAAAATAATGTTCAAAATATAGTTTAAGCATTATTTTCTTAACGATATAGGTATTTTTAATTTTAATAAAAGAACCTTGTTTATACTTTTAGCGTAGATAAGTTTATTTTATTATTTATTATTATTTCAAAGCGGACATGGTCCTCTTGTGTTTTCATACCTTTGTATGTTTGGGCACAAACAAAATTATAATAAAGATATATGGGCATATAAATGTTCGTATTTGGATGTATTTATAAATTATGTGAATCGATAATATAAAATTTCATACACGAAAAAATTAAAGTCATTATTCGAATTCGGAAGCAGATGAATACTTAAGATAATAATATTTATCACTCTTCACGAAACAAACAACCTTAAGGTTCAAACATGCAACTATAGTTATGTATAATAGCTTTATAAATATGTAATATGTGGATACAAAATAAAATATTGATATTGTGAGTTTGCCAAAAATAATCCAAATTAAATTATACTATTTTATAAATAAGTATTTTTTTAAACACATTGGTTTTTCAAATAATACAACATAAGACTTTCATGCCTTTGGGGTTGTATTGTTCAAAAATGACGCAATAAAAATTACACATAATATTTATAATTATAATTGATTTTTTGACATCTCATCAAAGATGAAGAAGAATATGGAAGTCTGAGAATTTACGGGGCTGACGACCGTCAAAGGCTAGTTTAAGTGATTACCAGACATCCATATTCTTCTTCATCTTTGGTAAGATGTCAAAAAATAATATGAAATAACTCCTGTAACTGATGACAGTCAACAGTCCGCCTTCTCCTGAGTTTTACGTAGTTTCCTCCCAGCAATGAGCAAATGCGGAGAAGTTCCTATTTGACCCACACTAGATTATCCCTCCTGTTCCCAACACAGATTCAAATAAAAACATTTAAAAACAAACAATTAAATTAGCTAGAAGAAACAAAAATCCACTAAATGATCTATAAACCTTGTACATAATAAGCAAGGTAAATAATAAATGCAATTCCCATCTAAAAAAAAAAAACTCCTGTAATTGGAGATAATCCAGATTTGTAAACAAGTATTTGGACACACTCAAAATGTTGTACATAGAGTTTGTTTGAAGGTTGAATGAAATAAAAACAAAAACGCGCTAAATTCACCTGGAGGAAACGGAACCTGAAACCTTTGGCTTAGCAAGTCCTAAACAGGATTCTTCGACCTTCGCAAATTATTAGGCAACGCAAAATCCTACAAATTCGCAATACATCCGTCATCTGCTGTTTGCCGGGAGCATGTGGCCGGAAAAAATAATTCAATCAATTCCTTAAAATTTTAGGTATCTAGAAAAATTATGTTAAATTGAAATGTTACATTCACATTAGAATATTTTATTTTAATTTTATTTTGTTTAATTATTTATTTCATAGATCCATACATTTTTTACTATATGTATTACGGCTCTTTAGGCATGGCCTGTGTTGAGCCGAAATACTTACATGTTAATACATTTTTTTATTATTATCGGTTTTATTTTTAATTATTAGATTATATACATTACATACAATAGATACAATAACAATTTACAGTATGAAGGTTTTACAATAAAATAATTACACATGGACTTTAATTAATTCTACCTTGTCCCTTTCAACGAGAAGCAACCATCGACAGACATTGTTCTCAATTATTATTATTTATTAATTATTATTATATTATTTTATTATTTATTGATTCGGCATTAACTTTGTGGAATGGACTAGTTTCAAAAGCTACAGATATTTTCATCTACAGATGAAAACGTCTGTAATTTTCGAAACTAGTCGTGTGTAATGAGATATAACTTTTTTTTATTTCCAAATCATATCCAATAGATATTGTATCCCTACGTTCTTAAAAATATTAATAAAAAAGCAACAGTCTTTTTCAAAGTTATCAATGTTTCAGAAATACTCATTTATGGAAATAATTTAAAAGTATATATTTAATATCCAATCATCTCATTACCAAAATATAAACTTGGTTTTGTTACATTGTTCGTTAACACGTTCGAACCGCACTCATACATTTTTAACAAAACAAACACCAATTTAAACTTTTAAATTTCCCTTATTTACTTAAGCCTTAAAACTATCCTTTTTATCTTAAAATGGAAACAAACTTTAAGCTTATGTACATATTAATATTGAGACAAAAATACCTATTAAAATGTTATATTTAGTATATATTAACACTGAATGGTATTTGGATTACATATCCCTTACGGATAAGTTAACGATTGCTCATTAAATAATTTCAATTTATTAACTTACATTATGCAGTATATTAATTGAATAATTAATCTAAATTTAGTTTTTATCCTAAACCTAAGACTAAACTGGTACTACGCTAATTTTCAAAATAGGACAGGAATAACTTATGGCAAAGATAACGCTACATCACATAAAAATAGGACCAATATTCATCATGAGTCAATAGAAAAAGTGATATAAATAAGGAAAAGTATCTAACTGACCATCACACTGCTTCTCTGCAGTGGTAGGCAGAACGAATAGAACTCCACACCAAAAAACAATGTTTGCCTCTTCCACATCCATGCGTCTCCTCATACATTCCCGCCGATTATTCTGACTCCTGACCTGGTCGCTTTCAAGTATTTGACACACCTAATTGTGACAAGTTTTCCTCGGTCATCCTCTGCTTCTTTCTCCTACTTTTGCCTCATAAATTTGTTTAATAATTTATTCCTTACTCGTACTTTCCACGTGTCCAAACCATCTCAACACACCTTTTTAAATTTTATTGATAATACTTTTGTCAGCCTAGCATTCTTTCCTTATTTTACCATTTGAACATCGTATGACCACTTTTGAGTATTTGAAATAATTAATCATGTCAAGTTTTCCTCGGTCTTCCTGTGCCTCTATCACTTATCATATTCACCTCATAAAATTGTTCTCTCAGTATAATACTACCCTTTATTTCAATATTACTGGTAATAATATGTATTTCTAAAAAAGTTATAAGAGTTCCCTTTTATTTTCTATTCGGGCCCTAATGTGTTAAAAGAGCAGATGTACAGAGTCCCCCCTATTTGATACGGTGATCAAAACACCAAAACGGTCACTCGAACTTCGTCCCTAGAAACCTGGGCAATAAGGGCCAGAGTTGATTGAATTTTTTTCGGTTTATTGATACTTTATCAGGTTTATTTGACTTGATTCCATACAATGTATTACACCGAGTCGCACGTGCTCAGGAAATAAATTTACACCACAATAAAATTATGTCCCATTTCATATAATTATTACAATACGTACAAACTTGTTCCGTTTTATGGCAAAACGGGTTTATTGCCAATAAATGTTTTTTTGTCAAAATATTGCAATTTCGGAAAGAAGATAAAAAATAATTAAATATTTAAAGGTGAAAAGAAATATTGAACCATACATTGCTCACTCCCTTCAACAACGTAACATATTAAAAAACTTGATTTTTCAGGAAATCGTTTTTAAAGTTTAAAAATATAATGGAATGTATTGAAAATAAATATCAAGCCACTTATTGAACTTTTTAGTATGCAACAGATCTTTTTAGGTAAAACCTGAATGTTTTATATTTAAATTATCTGGTCAAATTATAAGCTTAAATAATAAAAATGAAAACGATATTTTCTGGCGTTTCTCATGTGTGTGAATATAATCCAGGATTCGGACCTCACATACTAATAAAACAGTTTCTGCTCAATAAAAAGCTTCTTTTCATCTCACCAATAGATGTCTCTAGTCAAGTTCTAGTGATTCAAGAACAAGGTTTCTAAATTGGTTCATATATATATAGAACTTCCAAGAATTTGAGTAGTGTGGTTGTCAATAATGCTTAGAATTGGTGAATGTTACACGTGTGTAAAGTCATCACTTAAATCAGCCTATGACGGTCGTCAGCCCCGTAAATGCCCAGACTTCCATATTTTTTCTTCATCTTTGATGAGATGTCAAAAAATTAATTTATAAAGTTTTATAGTGCTACAAAATATCTGGAAAAAATATTCACGAGATTGAATTATAATCTATAATTAAAATGTTACTTTGTTTAAAAATCACTATAAATATTGAATTATAACTTAATTATAATGTCTACCGGTTTCGAAGCTAACCGCTTTTTAAGTCTTGATAAAGAAGCGGTTAGCTTCGATACCGGTAGACATTATAATTAAGTTCTAATTAAATATTTATAGTGATTTTTAAAACAGAGTTACATTTTAATTATAAAATGGAGAATCACAAAGTTAGTGGTTCAAATATAAATTATTTGAATTATAATCATTTTCAAACATTCTGTTTTAGTTTTATTTTATAAAGTTTTATAGTATAATTGAATGTTTTCTTTTTTTATTCATTGCGTGTTTTATTTGGAGTTTTCAAGGTTAAATTGGAGGGTGCATTCGCGGGCGGAAGTAAGGTGCAACAGGGGGCTGCACATTGCAAGCCGCCACGGCCGTACGGCGGACTGCAGTTTGTGTGGTGCATTGTCGGTAGGTAGTGGAGCCGCGTGCAGTGGTGTAAAGTAGAGCACACACTGCACAGGACGTGATTCCGGCCACCACGTGCGCGCTTCCGACGGACACGTGTCGTCACAAGGGCAGACAGCGAGCACTTGCGGTCGGGCAGAGCCGGAACGGGCTATCGGCTGACAATCGAGCCCAAAATCAAGATATTCTGGCATTAGGTGCAGCATAAGATAAATCGCAAATTCTTCAAACCCTTATTCACACCCCAATGGAGCATAGGGCACTGCATCATATAAACGCAGTGTTATCTTGATCATAAACACATGAAGAAAAGGTGATCAGCCCTCCGCTTCAGGTACTCTAATATTTATTCCATATTACCAGCCCAGGTTAATATGGAATAAATATTAGAGTGAAAAAATCACTTAGGAATCGAACCCGGGACTTCCAGAACGGTAGCCGAGCGTGCTGACCATAACAATAATCGCAACTTAATATTCTTAAAACCCAGGTAACAATTGTGGAGGTCCTCACCAAAACGTTACATTTCCATTATAAATTATTTTAATAAATCAGGAATTCTAGGTTGTAAAATCGCACGTTTTGGTGCGATTTTATGATTTCATATTGGTTTAACACAGGATTGGTCACGTTTTGTCGCAACTTTAATTAAGTTTTCGATAAAATACAGTAAACAGAACAGATTTGCATTAAAATGATTTTTTGTGCAATATTGGAAATGTAACTTTTTGACGAGGACCTCCACATTTGATGTAATTGAATTTTTTGCTTAAAATACCGTTTTGGTATAGACAAAATTTGTTTATCTTTGAAATGAATAAAGTTTTTTTAAAATAAAAGAGTTATTGAAAGGTAAGGTGTTAAATAAAACGATAAAAATATTAATTCTATTTGTAATTAATACATTTTCTAAAAATAAGTCAAATTTCGATGTATGTACATTCAAAACAAACGCTTCAGCATCCTGTTCTAGGCCTCCAGTCAAGTACATTTTTCGCCCATTTATCCTCAGACATAAGTGTCACATTACCTGCCCAGTTCCACTTTTGTTTGATTCTTTGACCCATCTGATATTTCAACGATATTTTTATATTATTTCCATTAAAAAAATAGTGGATTGGCCTTAATTTGATCTATTGCCCTGTGGCGGGCCTGTAAGCAGATGCGCGAATTCAATAAAGATCTCCATTATGCGCAATACGGAACAAAGATAAAATGGTCCTATTTATTGTTTATACAGGCGCAGGCGCTGGCACAGGAAAGGTTCCTGTATTTCTAGGTAAAACTGAGGGCAAGATATGGAATATAATACTGGTAATTGGATCACGGGAGGAACCGGAAAGGAATCCTAACTTCCTGTAGAACTGTGGCATATAGATAGGATGTAGAACATAGGTGGAGGTTAAAAGTGCTTGGTGGATAGTAAATAATCTTTGAAAACCCACCTTTCTACGGATCTTTAGATTACTCGAATAAAGAAGTTTTCAAGAATATGATATGAATGTCTGTACATTTCCAGGGCCTACGACTTGTCATTGGTTAGCTGAAGTGATCAATTAATGCAGTATGTATATCACATATAAGAAAATACCTGAAAATATATATTTTTTTAAATACCCCAGATACTTTTAAAACATCCACTCGTTTACGAGTGTTTTTAATTTAACTGGTAGTATTTTAAGGGTTCTCAAATCCTTGCAGAAATCATTCAGTTAAACATTATTTGAATTTTTTTTTCTAAATAAAAACACAGATATTTCATATTATTTTTTGACATCTCATCAAAGATGAAGAAGAATATGGAAGTCTGGGCATTTACGAGGCTGACGACCGTCATAGGCTGGTTTAAGTGATCACTTTACACAAGTGTAATATTCACCAATTCTACCCATTATTGACAACCACACTACTCAAATTCTTAGAAGTTCTATATATATGAACCAATTTAGAAACCTTGTTCTTGAATCACTAGAACTTGACTAGAGACATCTATTGGTGAGATGAAAAGAAGCTTTTTATTGAGCAGAAACTGTTTTATTAGTATGTGAGGTCCGAATTCTGGATTATAATTACATACATGAGAAACGAAAGAAAATATTCATTTTTATTTTTTTAACTTATAATTTGACCAGTTATTTTATTTCCAACATTTTGAGTTACAGACAGATATTATTTTGAGTGATAGATATTTCATTTCAAGTCCCTTATATTAGCTACTGGATTATAAACTGACAGGCCAACTGATTTTGAAAGGAGTAATCGAACGTAATTTTGTTTTAATTTTTTTTCAGTTATCAAAGGTTTTTCATTTTTAAAATGCATAATAAACTTATAAAAACTATTGGCATTCAATGCAAAAAAAATCCATGTACAAAATCCATGTACCTACCTATATCACAAAAAACATGCATAATAATATTACATGTGCCTGTTTTTCGAAAAAAAAATCATGATTTAATTCACCTGGATTTACGTTCATTTTGCAATGGCAAAAAAAAAACAGTTTCAGAGCAAAATAATAATTTTCGAATGATCTATTTGCGTCACAATACAAAAGATTGAGAAAAAAATCAACCATTTAAAGTGATATTCCTTAGCAATAACAATAAATCCAGGATTTTCTCCTTTTATATTCGTCTTCTCCTCGGCCATTTCAAGTCCATTATTGCATTGTGCAATTGACAAAAATGGATTTTTAATACACTGCCGAATTGTAGAGAGCTCGTAGCGCCATTGTTGCGGATTAGACACGAATAATGCAGCCGGAGGTAGGAAGATGCGGGGGTTCTAGCGAAACCGGTCACGGAAGCAATTCATAAAAATAAATGATTGAACGAGGATATATACGATGCAGCCGGTGTCGTTTGGCACTGAAAAGCAACACATTTTTAAAGCGTGTCTTTTCATTTATTTTACCATGTTTTCTCGTATGGGATATTTGAATTATTTATTTAAATGCATTGATTGACATATTTTTAGAAACTCAAAATATTTTCTTCCCTTATCCTTACCATATTAATAGCACGTAGGAAATTATACACATACATTGGAATGATATGAATTAATTAGATTTATGTTTTGTACTGACATTTCTTGGTGGAACTGCATTTTATATAATTAAGCAAATACTTTCAAGTTTTTTTATATGATTCGATCTGTAACGGGTTTTGTTGTTACCGACATCATCAGAGTCTACCAACGCTGAATATATCGATAACATATGTGTCTCATTTTGAGATGAAGTGTCTATCGTTTTTAATATGAAAACAGATGGAAGTTTAAGCATCAGCTATGCAATCCAAATCCATTAAATTACAACAAAGTAATATTGAATATATGTTACACAAGTGTATAAAGTGATCACTTAAGCCAGCCAAATGTCAAGTTGCAGATGCTCAAACTTCCATATTTTTCATGTACAAAACGATTGATGCTTCATCCCAAGTGAAAACACCAATAAATTGTCAATATTTACGTCACATTCACAAATTAATATTTTACCTAACAAAAATCGAAAAAAAACGTGGTGAGGGTGTCTAAGATCAAATCCAGACAATTCTATAATGGGCCTTATATTATTTACTTTAATAGGTATTTTTTTGTATGAATTTTACAAACAAAATAGGTGAATCTATAAGGTACAATTGAGAAGGCATTGTATAAAAATTTTGAGGAGCGGATTTCCGTCGTTTTCTTTTTGTACATTTATTTTTTAAAACATCCGTCTTGAAATTTTTCTTAAAAATACGAAATTTTTGTCTTAAAAAAAACAGCTGACAGACAAAACATTTTTTACGTACAAAAAAGCGATCTAAGAAAATAAAGAGGCTTAATCGGTTTCTTTGTTGCCTTTGTAGGATTTATAATAAGGAAACCTCGTAAATGATCGGTGTTCCGTGTGAAAAGGTGATAACAAAACTCCCCTAAAGAACTTTCAATCCACTTTCCAATCACTGAACCTTCTCGATATTTACTAAGCTTTTCAAACGTCTAAAACTCCATATCAAATTTACGTTACGTAATAAAGCTTCATATATATAGTATATTTCAAGTGGAACTTCTCAAGTAGTGATTACATTTAAAAAAAATAGTTATTTTAAAACATTTAACATACATGTCATATATACGAGTATACATAATATTCCCTGTAAGTTATTTACATTACTAATTATGATATTAAGGTTAACAAGACTGAAACACGAATAAGAAAAAAAAATGTGGATAATCGGTCGAGAATCAAAGATGAAATTTCCAGGATACATCACATTTATTAGGCACATTTCGTTACGTGACAGAGTAGAAAGATATAACGCAGAGAGAAGGATATAGGCGACACGGGAGTGGAGTAAATGAAAGGGACGTATATACAGCGGTACAACCACACTACTTAAATTTACCATGATTGAAAACTACACTACTCAAAATTTATCAAATCAACCATACCATATATACTGCTGTGAACTCAAGCATCATGAGATTTATGATACATGTATGAGTTCCAAAAATTTGAGCAATGTGGTTGTCAATCATGGGTAAAGTGGTGAACATCACACATGTATAAAGTGATCATTTATACCAGTCAATTATATGTAGATCGTCAATACCAGACTTCCATATTCTTTTTCATTTTTGGGGAGATAATAATATAAATAAAATTTCCATGTGAACAAATCCAGGCTTGAAGCGAAAATTTAGACAGTCTCAAAATATTGTCTTATTGATATTATATTTTGATGTAGTTGAAGATTTACGATATTGACCAAAAACAGAATTTGAATTTGATCGCCCAAATTGACAAATCGGGTGACTTTTGGCTGTCTTGTTAAGTGGAAACCAATGGATGTAAGTTTGAAAAAAAATCCTGATAATTTGCATGTAATCGATATTTGGTTACGTCTTAATTTTTTGTAGGTACAATTTTGAACACATCTTGCTGAAGGTTTGTTTACCATCATCTTCGTTAGTTCCGCTTCCGTTCCCGGATCGCTGTATAGTCCGTTCGGGTCTAGTTTACATCTTGCTTGTTTTTTCAACGCTTCCTTATTTCAACCATACCATTCTTCGGGGACAGCTGCCTTCGAGTTCGGGGGTAGCCGAGCGAGAAATGTCCACTTTAGACGATACGCCCGCTGGCTACTCGATCCCGAGGGGAGGATTAATTCTCAGGACTATTCTCGCTGGTTCCTTTCTTAATTCTCAGCATTATTCTTCCTATCGTCCTTTCCCGGGGGTGGAAGCTGGAAGGTAGACACTAACGCTCGGATTAGAACAAGGATTTCATCTTGAAATGGTCTTCCTTGATTTGGACATTTAAGACGCATCTGCCGTTTATTTCTATCGACTGCGCACATTGAGAAGTGTGTCAAAATTGTATTCTTTGCTTTGAATAATGAAAGTCATATTCTTAAATATTTAACAATTGATTCCGATAATGCGGCGATACCATTCGTACGAATACATTTTGCGATATTTTTCAAATATAATTCGATACATCTTTTTCAATTTTTGCCGGAATTTTTCACTGATATACAAATGGACTTTTATCATTGTATTTTATAATATACCGTAGTTAATATTATGTGTTATTTCCAAAAGTATAATACAAGGCTGATGACATTATAGGAAAATAAAATTGTTTATTACACGCAATTAAATACGACTTAACCGAATGATGCGATCTATTTCAGATTTACTTACTTCTAAATTTATACATTTATGATATTATATACATTAATTTATATACATTTATACTTAGATGTGTTATTTTATGACTTTATGGATAATAAGAGGAGAAAGCTTGTACATCTTCATTGCACAATAATCAAAGTTATTTTGACAAAAGAGGTATGTGATCACAAATATTAAATCACATTTTCATATGGTGTACGGAGCGCGTTGAAGTTTTTGGTATCGTAAGGGAAGAGTAATTATCTATAACCTAACTACGAGTATTTCAATGTTTTAGAATTAGTATATAAACCCTGATGATTAGAAGGTTCTTGTTGAAACCGGTTGGAAAAAGTGTACCAATAAAAAGTGGTTAAAACAAAGTTGTTTAATTTTATAAAGTTTAAAAAATGTGCCACAAAGTATCTGCGAAAAACATTCAAGAAATTTATTTGATATGTTTCTCTGTTTTAAATATTGTGGTTCTGTGTACGTTTCTATGTGTATTGATTGAAATTTATGTGCTTTCATTGCTGATAGGTACTTTCTTACGATATGTGGGATTTAAACACTTGTATTAAACCATTAATTGCGTTTTATTTTACACGACTAGTGATTTTATTTAAGTTAGTGTTCTAATACAAGTGTTGAATTTTTAATAATCAACATGTCCTTCCTTAAAGTTAATACCATATAAATGAATAATATATGTGAGAGTAGATTTATATTATCCACTGACACTTCGTGATGGAATTGCATTTTTAATTTATTATTAGATTAAAACCAATATTTTTAGCTTTTCCACTTTTTTATTTGACCAGCGACCGGGTTTCGTCGTTACCGACATCATCAGACTGGTCAAGTGAGAGTAATTGTTAAATACATATAAAAGGTTTGTTTTAGCGTATAGTTGTTTGATTGTCATACGTTTGAATATTTGCTCTGTGGGATTCTATCTCGGAAGTTAAAGCATTATTTTCATGATTGATTTTAGTATCAGTATCAAATAATATAACCTGCAACCACAATATCCACACAGGAAGCTTTATCCCTCGCTCAAACTGAATCACACCACGCGGCCATATCGGCAGGTGACGCGCAAATCTCAAGATGTCTCCAGCCGACTGCGAAATTGAGTGATGGCAGCGCTAATTGCTGGCTGGCAGCTGAGGGCTGGAGGTTCCACCTACCGGGCACGTGCTCAGGATAGGAAGACAGGAAGTAACCTGATACTAGAAAGGTGCTGCTGGATCTGGTGCCATTTGGTCGCTTGCGAAGGTTATCCGGGATGATTGTTTATGCCGATTCAGTGGCGGCGAAATAAAACATTGCCAGAAAATAATTTATTAAAAAAATATCCAATAACTGAGCATATCGACTTAATAAGAAATAATCAATGATATTTTTTAAAGGTGGGTCCTTGATATGGGATACAAGAAGCTGGTCGCCCCACTAAAAAAAAATAATCTGTAAGATCATTATTCATGAAATCTTTCTTTTATTGATATGTAAACCTTAACATTTCTTACTACGCTTAATCTTGTTTTATTTAAATACTTTAATTTAGTTGCTGAACTAGGATAGTTGAAAATATTAAGAAAGTTCTTGGAAGTTGTGTGGACATGTGGAGTGAATGAATAATGAGAGAATGACTAAGAAAGCATATTTGGCGGATGTAAAAGGGATAACAGAACGAGGACGAACAAAAAAGACTCTGCACGACTTGATCAATCAGAACCTAAAATCTGGTAGTTTCAAAAGTCTACGTAATCGGAGAGCATATATGACTAGATGTATGAATGTGATGGAAGCTAGGAATGTATGCCAGGACAGAAGAGTGTGCCGTTCCAACCTCTCTGCCTACCCTATTTAATAAATAAAATCAAATATAAATGTTTAGTCACAACATTTATATTTGATTTTTTTTTTAAATATTTTCATTTATAAAAAGGTTCTTTTCATCTCACCAATAGATGTCTCTAGTGAAGTTCTAGTGATTCAAGAATAATGTTTCAAAATTGGTTCATATATATATAGAACTTCCAAGAATTTGAGTAGTGTGGTTGTCAATAATGCGTAGAATTGGTGAATGTTACACTTAAAGGAGTTATTTTTCATATTGTCTTTTGACATCTCAACATACACGAAGAAGAGTATGGAAGTCTGGGCATTTACGGGGCTTTCAATCATGGACAGAATCGGTGAATGTTACACATGTGTAAAGTGATCACTTTTATCCAACCTATGACGATCGTTAGCCCCGTAAATACCCAGATTTCCATATTCTTCTTCATCTTTGATGAGATGTCAAAAAATAATATAAATGTGTGTGTTCCGCCACTGAAATGACGTTAATAGGGCCACAGGAAGTAACCTGATGTGACCCTGAAACAGACTAAACTTCTTGTTCCTATCTCTAAATGTTGCACAACTGCAATACTGCACATGTTCCTATATGCACTACATATTATGCATTACTAGTCTACACGTGCATTCAAATGAAGAAGAAAAAAAGTAATAATTCGAATTTTAAATTTTCTTTGGGATGTGCTTTCATGTGTTATGTGAGAATAATTCTTAAATGCATATGTATAGATTGTTTTAATATCTAGTAATTTGACTATCATAATTTGTAGTTTATCATATCGCTCGCTATCAAAAAAACTTGATTTTTCAGGAAATCGTTTTTAAAGTTTAAAAATATAATAAAATGTATTAAAAATAAATATCAAGCCCCTTTTTGAACTTTTTACTGTGCATTAGATCTTTTTAGGTAAAACCTGAATGTTTTTTCTCCATTTGAAAAATATTAAGTTTATTTCAAAAAAATTATTAAACAGTACCTTTTTTTTTGGAAATGCAAAAACAACACTTTCTGCCCTGTAGTGGGTAAATATTAAGTTAAAAATAAGCCGCTTTTGCTGGGATATGGTACATTTTCTGGGCAGTCCGAAAACATGCACAACTGAAAATTGACGATTTTTGATATATGTCGTTGTTGAAAGGAGTGAGCGATATGTTTCCTATGTGAGAGTTATTTAATAGAATAACAAATTTATAGATTTTATTATAATATATAAAATGCAGTTCTACCAATAAATATCAGTACAAAACTTAAATTTTGATTATTGATTTTTGGGCCACAAAAACACTTTTTCATGATGCATTACTCGTACCACCCCAACCTATAATCCCATACCATAGTAATTTTTTACTTATTCTTTTGTATTTAGGATGTTACATATGGTTTAAAAGATGTACGAGTATGTAAGATTTAACATTTTTTTTTCTTGTATTCTCAGTTTACAAATTCCATTTCAATTTTTTGGCTATTTTTATACCTAAATTTACTATGTTGTTCACTTTTGTTAATTCAGGCAGTTACATATATTTTTATAATTACAATGATTAATATGGAAAACATATAACAGGTAAACGGGAATATGTAATAATAAAAATAAATGTACGAATATAAAATATATTTAAAAAAATATCATACAAAAAAGGTTAGATAATATCCTCAAAATCATTATTAAATCTATACATCTAAATAGTAAAAGGATATCCTATAAAATTGCTTACATCCTTTTTCTAAACTAGAAAAAAATAGCTAATATACCTGGATATCTCCTTAGCTAGCATACAAAAGTCGCGGCATACCATATGGGAGTCTGGTCCGCCAAACATCTCCCATGACAGAAGGCACGTGCCATATGTCTTGAGATTTTTTTCCTGATTTTTTCTAAAGGTTTTTTAGACTAGCATATAGGCTATAGAGTCTGCTACGATGAACAGATTAAACGGGGAAAAAATCGCGGTCCTTTCATAAACGATTCGTGTTGTTCCAGTCTTTAAAAAATATATGGACTTTGTATTATATTATACCAAACATAGAAAACCACAGTGAGGTTGGATGTGATTGATTGTTTAAAAAGTAATTGATTACATAATTATTTTTTTATTTTCCATAAATTTATACCTAAAATATTGTTTGATTAATGGATTCGGCAGTCACTTTGTAGTAGCATTTATCCATTTTTAGTAAATTTTTACGAGGTAAATACCACTTTTTACCAAGAAAACAGCTCCTACCACCTCTTCATATTTTAACGTCCCAAGGACACAACTCTAAAATTTCGAATTAACATAACTTACAAACAGTATTTGAAATTACCAAAAAAAAAATTGAGCATTTGTTTTAACTGAAGAGTAAGTTAATTTATTATCTCATTAATTGATTTAGTAGTCACTTTGTGATATCCATATTTAATTTAAGTTTTACTTGGTAAATATCACTATTTCTTTAAATATATTGTATCACATATGCCAATGCATTCCGCATCATTTTCAAACACCGTAATCACGGTGTTTTAAAATGATGCGGAATGCATCGAACCGAAACACGTGTCATGATAGTTTTTAAGAAATAGTGGTAATTTACCAAGTAAAGCTTAAATTAAAATTAAGTTAGAATTATCTTCACTTCGCAGTTTAAATGTTAACTTTCATATATAACCGATTCCCTGATATTTATAGAATTAAATTACAGCTATGTAACTTTTTCCATATGAATTTTATGTGACCAGCAACCGGGTTTCGTCGTAACCGACATCATCAGACTCGTTACGTTACATAGTTGTTATTTTATTCTATAAAATGCAATTCCACCAAGAAATGTTAGTACAAAACTTAAAACCCTGATATTTTTTTTATATTTTGGTGGTTTTGTGATTTTAATTTTTTTAAACAAAAAATTACAATGATAAATAGCAGATGCTGGGAAGTTTATCTCAAGTTATTTTTCTAGCCGCTACTCACTTCAATTTTATTCTTAGCAGAAGTTGTTTTCCTTCTCCGCCACATCTACCTTTTCATCTCACAAAAGAAACCGGTAACAATGAGAGACTTCTTACTTCTTATTATTCCTCTGTCCACATGTCCGAAGCATTTCTACACCTCCATTTTGGCATTATTTATCTGCCGTGCATTTGGTTCCACGTCATTTCTTGCATTGAAATGGCCCATTGTAGAAGCAATGACAATGGCTGTAGGAGTATTTTGACTCTGTCAGTTTTACAGTTAGAAAAATATGACCGCCTTAGAAACAATAAGCGTAGATTATTGTGCATATTTTACTGGAATCCCACCTTGAATTTGTAGCTCAATATATCAAATTGAATATCGTGTCTAAATACTAATGCCTAAATACTTTAATATCTATAATATTTTATTTATTGTTTCGGCATTAACTTTGTGGTAAGACATGTTATAATGATTAAAGAAAACACTTGTTTTTTACCACTTGAGTTTTATTAAAGACTACATGTTTCAGAAGTTAAACTTCCATCATTCAGGTCTGTATAATAACATTATTTAACATTACTGTACTGTTAACATTACTGTATAATAACATTTAACATTATAGACATATATTATATAATAAAATTAACAGACCTGAATGATGGAAGTTAAACTTCTGAAACATGTAGTCTTTAATAAAACTCAAGTGGTAAAAAACAAGTGTTTTCTTTAATCATTATATCTATAATATATGCGATTTTGAAGATCGTTAGATGAATGAATTAATTTTCTCTTTTTTAGTATAAATTTTATTAAGTAAATATCACCATTTGTTCAAATCTATTGTGACACGTGTTTAAATATAGGTGCTTTAAAAATAGTGGTATAATTAAAACGAAAAATGGATAGTGACTACAAAGCGACTGCCGAATGAGTTAGTAAAAAAAATATTCTACCGAACATTTACTGACTTTATTCCATAGCGATGTAACTAGGTTTTTATAATCAATATAATGTAAAAATTGATATCTTGAAATACATATGTGTGTGTGTGTATAAATTTATTTATTACGGTGAATGCAACGAGGGTTCACCGCAATAAATAAATTAATAGAATCAAAAATTTTAATTAAATCCTTAATTAAATCCCTTTTCTTCAACACTTTCTGGATAAAAATGCTTAGGCTACCAGATTTTATGTCCGTCTGATATTTAAGAAAGTCAGATTTTTGTAAATACTATATACGCAAATTCGGAGCACTTCCATTTTTTCCTGTTTTCAATTTGTTGTTTTAATACTTCTTCATCTAATTCTTCTTCTTGGTGCAGGTCTTTTGGCCAGTTTTTAAGATGGATTATCCTCCTGCGATGTTAATTTCCAGCTGTCAGTCCATCTCGTTGGTGGTCTGCCCGGGAGTCGTCTCTCTTGCAATGCAATATGGTGGAGTCTGGATGGTTTCATACGTCTTCTTCGTTGCCTTCCCCACCTAACGACGTCTTCGATCTCGCATATTTCTCTTATCCTGGTGATCCATATTCTATCTCTTAGACTCTTTCTTAGTTTAAATACATGCATGTTAATAATAAAAGGGTTTTTAAAAGATAAATATGCATTTTATGCACATTATACATATACCCCCATATTCTATATAAACGTTTCATTTAACTAGCCCCTATTAGTGGTAACTATCAACTCCATATTTATTCGTTCTGTGTTCTGTAATCGCCTTAACTGCATGTCGATAAAATGCAGTTAAGGCGATTACACACATCTATGACGATAAATATTGCTCAAATGTCAGGAGAATATTGAAGACCTTTGAGGGATAAAAAATACAAGATAACTTTCAAAATATTTTTTTTAAGAGAATCCGATTGACAAAAGGAAAGTCAAAATCTTAGCCAAGAACAAGTTATAAGGATATTTTTTATATAATTTTTTATACCCTTATCCGCACCTCATGGTGCGTAGAGGCCTGCATCATATAAACTCTGTGTTATCTTGATCGTTAACACATGAAGGAATGGTGATCAGCCCCATGCTTCAGGCACAACATTTTGAGTGTCTCCAAATACTTGTTCACAATTCTGGTCACACTCAAAATGTTGTGAATAAAAAAAACTGATCAAATTATAAGATGTATAAAATTGAAAATCATGTTGGCAAGTATGTAAAAATAATACGGGATTTAGATCTTGCACGCATTGTCTCTTCTAAATATTTTTTTTTTCAATCCAACATATGTAGATAGCTTATATAAACGCATATCGATCACTCCTTTCAACAAAGTAATATATCAAAAATCGTAAATTTTCAGTTGTGTTTTCGGAATATCCAGAAAATGTACTATTTCCCAGCAAAAAGCGGCAAATTTTTAACTTCATATTTACCCGCTACAGGGCGGAAAGTGTTATTTTTGCATTTTGAAGAAAAGGTATTGTTTCATTATTTTTTTAAAATACTAAATATTCTCGGGTAGAATAGGCAATGTTGCACGCGTGTAAAGTGATAACTTAAGTAGCCTATAACAGGTAATAAACTCTGTAAATACCCAGATTTCTATATTCTTCTTTATCTATGATGAAATATTAAAAATAATTATTCTTATTCAAATACGGTAAGTGATCTATCTTACATATGATAGATACTATACTCGAATTTGACGGCTTTCTATTCTATTACAGTGTCCAATCTGTTACGTACTTGTATCGTAGAACCCGCAGAATACCAGATAACTCCGAACGCTCCCTAACTGGTAAATATAAGAAGTAAGCAGTCTTTAAATGATAATGATTGTTGATAGTGGAGTGATTATTGGGGTGAGAGAAATTAACCGAAGTATTCAAGTTCGACATTTACTCATTGCTGCAAGCAATAGACGTGGGACAAAACATCCTGTGACATTTTTAAAAATCCCACGATAACAATTATATGAAAGCAAGATGATCAAGTGAAAAAAGCTCGTTTATTTATTTACAACATTTTGAGTGTGTCCTAATACTTGTTCATAAATCTGTATTATCTCCAATTATAGGAGTTATTATTAATATTATTTTTTTGACATCTCAACGTAGATGAAAAAGAATATAGAAGTCTGGGCATTTACGGGGCTTACGACAGTCATAGGCTAGTTTAAGTGATCACTTTACATACGTGTAACATTCGCCAATTCTTTTAAAAGTTTACTTTTACCAAGTTTAAGTTATCACTTTACATACGTGTAACATTCGCCAATTCTTTGTCCGCCTCCGTAGTGTAATGGTCAGCACACTCGGCTACCGTTCTGGAGGTCCTGGGTTCGATTCCCAGGGGGGGTAAAATAAATATAAGTGATTTTTTTCACTGTAATATTTATTTAATATTACCCTGGACTGGTACCTGAAGCGGAGGGCTGATCACCTTTTCTTCATGTGTAAACGATCAAGATAACACTGCGTTTATATGACACAGTGCCCTATGCACCATTGGGGTGCGGTAAGGGTTTTATTATATTTTATTATAACATTCACCAATTCTACTCATGATTGACAACCACTCTACTCAAATTAAAAGTTCTAAATTTATATATATGATCCAATTTCGAAACATTGTACTTGAATGACTAGAATTTTACCTCCAATTCTTAAGTATTTATTTAAGACAGTTTTACTCTTCTTCAGGAATGCAAAAAGTCGCATTGAAGATAAAAACAATAACAACATGAGGTAGGAAGGTGATAAAAATAATTTATAGTTCGTAGTAGCCAGCTGCCCCGAGCGTCCTTGGCCAATATTGCGGGCCATACTTTACAAACTTAATTACAAAACGTAAGTGCAAGTCAGCAAGATTTCAGTAAAATATTTCAATCGACATACAAATCTGAAAAGGTCATATACTCGTATAGAATGGCATGTAGGCAAAAAGATAAACAAATGTTTTATTGTATAGTATGCAGTGCATACACACCTGTATGTAGCTAAATAAAGAATATCACATCATAGGTGGGCAGCGAATTAATAAAAAACCCTATGAAATATCAAAAATAAACCATATAATTTTTTTTGACATCTCAAAATATATGCAGAGAAATATGGAAGTTGGCTAACATGCTGGAGGTCCCAGGTTCGACTCCCTAAGGGGTCAAAATAAATCAGTTCTAATTCACTTTCTTCTTCTTCTTCTGTAACGCTGTTTGCAGCCAATTTATAAACCCATAGCGGCTATGTCGTCGGACCATCTTTTTTGAGGTCTTTCAACGCCTCTTTTATTCTCCCAAGCTCTCCATCTCAAAAAAAAATTGGTTATTTCACTGAAATATTTATTGTCCGCCTCCACGGTGTAATGTTCAGCGTGTTTAGCTACCGGGTTCGATGCCCAGAGTGGGTGAAAATAAATATTGGTGATTTTACGCTCTAATATTTATTTAATATTACCCTGAACTGGTCCCTGATGCGCAGGAGTGATTACCTTGCTTTTATGTAAGTAATGATAAAGATAATACTGCTGCAATACGATGCAGTGCCCTATGCACCATTGGGTGCGAGTAAGGGTAAGAAGAAGAAGAATATTTATTTATCGTTATCCTGGACGTTATCGTTAACCCGAAGCGTGATACTGATCACCTTGCCTTCACACAGTTAACGATAAACTTAACATTCTATCAATGTATGTTCTGCCCTATGCACCGTTGGGGCAGATGAGGGTACGAAGAAGAAGAAGATTAAAATTCGATATCTTTAGTGAATGCATCGCATTCCGAAAACGCACTTGTAATTAAAGTTTACCGGGGCATTGACCGAGTAAAAATTAAGGGAAAACAACATAAATTGGCTTACTTTCCAAGAAATTATGTGCAGATGTCGCATTCGTGTCCTCGAGCGAGCCGCGTAGGACCCGTTTACGCGCGCAATTCCATAATCATAGCCAAGTACTAATTATAGTTTTCCCGCTCGCACCAGTCGAAAACGCGACAATGAAAGAGACAGCAAAATGGCGCGTTAAAAAATTATGCATATTTTTATGGCTGATACGGCGCGCTCGTTTCGCGGGCTATTTTGACGTATACGGGGGGAATTTTTTACTTAATTTAATTTCATAGAGTACTTTCGCATAAGTAAGTACCTTGTAAGTTTATGGGCAGTTGACATACAGATATGACGGGTTACAGCTTCCGTAATTTGACAAGCGGAACGCAACAGATCTTCTTATGCACTTACAAATAACAAAAATAAATAACTTGACATCTCATCATAGATGAAGAAGAATATGGAAGCCTGGGTATTTACAGGCTTGTTAAGTGATCACTTTACACACGTGCAACATTCACCATTCTACCCATGATTGACAATCACGCTAATCAAATTTTTGGAACTCCTAGATTATTGATCAATCTCATGACACAGCACAGATAAATTTACAACAGCCATCTACGTTGGTTTAAGGAAAGCTTTTATTTAGCAGAAACCCTTCTTTTGTATGCTTGATATTTTATTTATATGAGATTGATCAATATATGTAGGATTTATTTGATGTATTAATATTTGACACTACAGTTGTCTAAACATAAAAATAAAAATCAACAAAAAACAACAATTATTTAATGTAGTGTTTACACTTTTATAAAAAAAAATACTGATAAAAGGAGTTAACCATTATCAGATTTCGCTGTTTTATTTTTCATTATGTAATTTTTATTTCGGCATGGCGTTTTAACTTCTCTTCCCAGCCCTGCAATTTAACCGAATGAAAGTAGTAATAGTACACATACACAAGTATTTAGTTCGTTATGCAAATATTGACTAATAAATAAAATATAATATAGTACTAAAACCAAATATTTTGTAAATTAAAAGCATTGTTTACTTTGTGGTATGGTAATATAACACTCTACTTATCATTCATCGTTCACTTTGTGGTAAAAAATTAAAGTGGTATTACACAGAGTAAACGATGAATGATAAGGGGAGTGTTCTTACACAAAATTATAATTTTTTTGAAAAAATTCTTACTTTGTCAAGTCGCATGTAAATATTAAATCATTTTATTATTGGTTTCAGTTCAGAGTTATCTTATGGTTATTTTAAGTTTTCGTATTGTTCCACAGGTAGCAACAGGTGAATTTGGTAGCAACCTGCCGATTTAAGGGTCTAAGGGTTGTTTTATTCTTATCTATCGATTGAAGTAAGGGATCATAGAGACTCGATCTCACAAATCTTTCGTTGTCGTAATAAACAAAAAAAAAATGCTACGGAAAAACTTTAAATTGGACAACTTCCTCATTTTAAATTGAAAATGTAGTATTTCACTTCTTTGTCAGCTTTGTTTATCTTTCATCAAAATGATAAAATTGTGAAATGAAAATAGATGTTTAAAAATAATAAAAATATTTGTGTTTTAATAATTCACAAAAATACTTAAATTTCATACTATTTCTTTGAGCCTAAGCGGCTCATTATTAAACATAGGTAGAGTGGGTTCGAACCCAGATACTCTGACTCAAGAGTCCGCGACACTAACCACGGGATCACAGCTCTCTCCTAGGATATTATACTAGATCCATATTTCCCTACAAATTTTTACTCCAAAGAAGGTACGTGACATTCGAGAAAAATAGCACCTTTTGTAGTTCCGAAATTTGTTGTTGATTCGTTGGGTTTGTAAAAACACAGTGATGAATTTTACTTGCAAAAGGTGTGGTACCTCAACTGTTCATATATACCGTCTGACGTACATCTACAACAACGCGCGCATGCGTGACATTATCTTATACTATCGCTTTGAATCGTTGTGTAAACTTCGCTCTCTTTTACTCCACTTCCAAGGCGTCGAAATGTGTTGCTCTCTTTCTCCTTCTCTCTACGTTATATCTTTCTTCTCTCTCATGTTACGATATGCACCTAATAAACGTGATAAATGTCTAATTATCGATTATCAAATAGCTTCCTAAGAAGTTTCACTAAAAAAATATTTTAGTAAACACTCCATGAAGGGGTTAGTACCTGCTACATATAAATAAGACGGATAAATATTTTTTTTGAAAACAAGGGTCTTTTTCCGAAAGGTGTCCCTGTATCATCATATAAAATGAATATAAAAAACACCTTTGCTTCACATTAAAAAGGACCAATACATTCTGAAGCAGGTGTATGCAGTCTGAGAGGATCGGTTCCCATGGCTTGGTTGCATTATATTTCAACTTTTAAAGGAAGAAAAAAACATTTTCAAAGCGAGGATTAGTCGATGATACGATCCTTACAAAGTTACACTTTTTTAAAGTGGCAACTAGAACTTTTTATTTAATTTTAATTTAACTTTTGATTGGTAAATACCACTAATTCTTAAAATCTACGTGTTCCGATACATTCTGTATTATTTTCAAATACCGTATTATGCGAAATGCATCGAAATACATGTCACAATAGATTTTAAGAAACAGTGATATTTACTAAGCAAAACTTATATAACAAATGAATAGATATTACAACATTTTGAGTGTGTCCAAATACTTGTTCACAAAATCTGGATTATCTCCAATTACAGGAGTTATTTTCATATTATTTTTTGACATCTCATCAAAGATGAAGAAGAATATGGAAGTCTGGGCATTTACATCTTCTTTACATCTCACAAATAGATGTCGCTAGTGAAGTTCTAGTGATTCAAGAACAAGGTTTCTAAATTGGTTCATATATATAGAACTTCCAAGAATTTGAGTAGTGTGGTTGTCAATAATGGGTAGAATTGGTGAATGTTACACGTGTGTAAAGTGATCACTTAAACCAGCCTATGACGGTCGTCAGCCCCGTAAATGCCTAGACTTCCATATTCTTCTTCATCTTTGATGAGAATTCAAAAAATAGTATGAAAATATTGAATAACATGAATATATTGAAAATAATATGAAAATATTGAAAATAATATGAAAATATGAAAAAAAATCCTGTAATTGGAGATAATCCAGATTTTGTGAACAAGTATTTGGACACACTCAAAATGTTGTAAATTTCTTTTCATTGATTAGAAAACACCTGTAAAATGACTTGCTCTTTCTTAAAATGACCAGGTTTTGCAAGATCTGCTACTGGTGTGTTATTTATTTTAATAAAAGCATAAAGTTTGTATTTAAAAAAGATTCGACACAGAATTGGGCGCAACATTATTAAAAACCAATTTTATTTTCAGCTTATTCATCTTCCCATATTCAAAGGCAATTTTTTATATGCTCCTATCAAAATATCTATTTACTCTTATATATGGAAGTGAAGCATGCAGTTGGTAAATAAAATTGTACAAAATGCAGTCGAAATGCGATCTCAAAGACGAACGTGTGGTAATTGGCTTTATTTTTATCCATGTAACTATATTTGTTAATGTAATATAATGTTAATTATTGTTTACAACATTTTGAGTGTGTCCAAATACTTGTTCACAAAATCTGGATTATCTCCAATTACAGGAGTAAAAAAAAAAAAAAAAAAAAAAAAAAAAAAAAAAAAAAAAAATATATTATTGTTTATTACATACTTTTTAAAATATATAGCTGTACAATTACCGAACATATAAAATAACAAGTAAATTAAGTGGTAAAAAAAACGGAACGTGATGCATGTTAGATGTTAGAATTGTAATAATATATAAGGAAAGAATGCAAGGCTGAGATATGATCGATAAAATTATGAAATGTGTGTTGAGATGGTTTGGGCATGTGGAACGAAAGAAAGAAGAAAGAACAGAAAAACATATTAACGAGGCGAATGTAGTTGTAAATACAAGCAGAGAAAGACCGAGGAAACTTTGGATGATCAAGTATTTCAAATATTTGAAAGTGGTCAGGTCAAGAGTTGGAATAAACGGCGATTGTACTGGTGCTGAGAGGCCACCAATGGGCCCTGAGCCCATATGCGTACTGAGACTCAGCACTATCAAGTTTAGTCTAAAAAACTGCGCCATGGACAATAGCCAAAGAAACACGCAAAGGAACTGATCATGGGGTACTCGCGGAAATTCACCACAGAATCTCTAAAGCTTACCAAAAAATAAATAAGGATCCTAACCAGGACCTTGACAGGACACTGCAGACTGAGGAAACACATGACGAAAATTGGACTTCATGACTCCCCAGTATGCAGATTTTGTATGGAGGATAACGAAACACCAATCCACATTCTCTATAATTGTGACGCACTCGCTCGCAAACGAAGTCATATGCTTGGAGGAGCACTACTGGACTCCGAGAAGGTGAAGCTCCTACAGCCAAGACAGGTCGTGAGTTACATGACTCACGTAGGTCTTGGGAGTGAGCAGTTATACAGAGGCAGGTCACAATATACCAAATATGGTCGCGGTGCCATAAGGGATGCAAGATCCCTTGACCTCAAAAAAAACGGCGGTAGTGCATAAGAAAATTCATGAATTTCAAAAAAGCAAAAATTATTATACTTTTAAATTGTGACTCTATGTTTATTCGCAATTCCTCCACCATAGGTTGTTTGTACATCAATATGCCGCAAGTAATTCAACGTTTACTACGTCAATCAGAGCATAGGAAGTGTTTTCCAAGAAGAGTTATTTACCCAATTGTTAAATAAATATAAGCAATTTACATAATAAGTATATTATGATTTTTATTTTAATATAATAATTTATGTGTATTGGCATTCTTGTTTATGTAGATTTTCGAATCACACAGTGCTTTGTGTATTTTGTTGACATGTCGCTCACTCCTTTCAACAACGCCGTATTTCAAAAAACTTGATTTTTCAGGAGATCGTTTTTAAATTTTATAAAATGTATTAAAAATAATTCATTTTCATTTCATTTCATTAAAAATAATTCAGATTCATTTTCATCCTGGCTTAGCATCTCTAAAGGTGTTAAGCAGGGATGTGTAATGTCACCGTGGCTGTTTAACCTATACATGGATAATTGCATGAAAGAACTGAAAGATTTAAATGTTGGAGCCAGAATGAATATTTTGACTGTCTGTTGCCTTTTGTATGCTGACGATGCTGTTCTTCTTGCCGATAGCAGAGAAGACCTGCAGGCGTTGGTGACAAAAGTGTATAATGTGTGCAAGGAAAGTGACTTATTGATGAATGTTAGCAAATCTAAGATTATGGTTTTTGAAAGAGAAGAATGCAGATCTGAATGTGAAATATTGGTAAACGGAGAGATTTTGGAACAGGTAGATGATTTCGTGTATTTGGGTAGTATGTTTTCTAGGGATGGAAAGATTGATAAAGATATAGAAAGGAGAGTGAATGCTGGGAACAAAGTGAACGGTGCACTGAAATCAGTTATAGCAAATAAAAACCTATCAGCGGAAGCTAAACTGGCAGTGCACAACGGAGTCCTGGTTCCAACTCTAATGTATGGGAGTGAAACATGGAGTTGGCAAAAGAAGGATGAAAGTAGACTGAATGCAGTCGAAATGCGATCTCTCAGAAGAATGTGTAACAAAACGATGTATGATAGATATGCGAATAGTGAAATAAGGAAAGAATGCAAAGCTGAGATAAGCATTATCGATAAAATTAAGAAAGGTGTGTTGAGATGGTTTGGACATGTAGAACGAATGAGTGAGGAAAGAACGGTAAAACAAATTTATGAGGCGAATGTTAGCGGGAAAAGAAGCAGAGGAAGACCGAGAAAAACATGGCACGATCAGGTATGCCAAATACTTGAAAGTGGTCAGGTTAGGAGTCGTAACAATCGGCGGGTATGTATGAGGAGATGCATGAACGTGGAAGAGGCGAAGAATGTTTGCAAGGACAGAGTGGTGTGGCGCTCTATTCTCTCTGCCTACCCCTGCGGGGAAGCGGCGTGATGGTTAGTTAGTTAGTTAGTTAGTTATTAAAAATAAATACCAAGTCACTTATTGAACTTTTTACTGTGCAACAGATCTTTTTAGGTAAAATCTGAAGGTTTTTGCTTCATTTCAAAAATATTAAGTATATTTTAAAAAAATAATTAAACAATACATTTTCTTCGAAATGCAAAAACAATACTTTCTGCCCTGTAACGGGTAAATATTAAATTAGAAATATGCCGCTTTTGCTGGGATATAGTACATTTTATGGGCATTCCGAAAACATTCTCAACTGAAAATTTACGATATTTTAAATATAAAGTTGTTGAAAGGAGTGAGCGATGTGTACGATGAAATAAGTAATATTTTAAAAATTAATTTTAAAATATTATAATTAAAATTAGCGAAAAAATTACAATAAAAAACCTTTAAAACCATAGAAATTCTCTAAAAAACTACACCCATTCAATTCATATCCTGTTGATTTGTGCTCTATGCGATTCCAATCCGGTTTTTCTTGAAACACTTCTTCTTCCTCGCGCAGACAAAGGACGACTTTTTAAGAAAAGGATCGCAAAAAAGCGCGGAATAATAATGCCATATGTTCCAATGGAGTCCTTTGGCGATGTCATGAATGGATTGCTGGTACTGCTCTCCATTTCCGCAGGATGCACAAAACAGTGATATAAGGCGGACATCTGTTCTTTCCAAGGATATGTAAGGACGAATTGCTCTATCCTTCGATAAATATGGAACATTAATTTAATTACACACACTTTACTCCTGTTCATAATCGAATATTCTTATACTAAGATATTTTGTCTACAAAATACTAGATAAATACAATAACCTTATCATCTGAGTTCTGCTAATGATGAAAGGACTGTTTGCTGAAATAGCATCGAGAATTACTCGAATCCGAAAGCTTATCATTTTTTTTTTTAAATGAGCGTTGCATTTTATTTATTTATTTAAACATATCGTAGTCGTACAGGAGAAAACGACCAACTAACAAAACATAAAATGTTCATGAGGGCCATTTAAGTTACTTTTGCTTGGCAAGAAAATAAACATCAACGCAGTTTTTCATTTTTCACAAGTCAATATATTATGCTTCCAAGTTTAAAATCGCTTTCCGATTTTTTCAGGGCCATATTAAAGCTAGTAAAATATCAAATAGTCAATGATCACGTTTTTGTAAACAAATGCACTTGGTCACTTTCTCTTGTATGACTACGATATTTCATAGGTACATAAGTCACGTATACAATATTCCCGATGAGTAATTACCATTACTCATTTTGGGACATGGAATTTAGGTTAACAAGACTGAAAAACAAATAAAAAAGTACCAAATAAGAAAACAGAGGGCAAAATGTAAAATATAAAGCAATAAAATGTACAGTAAATAAACAAACAAACAAAAAATTACCTTTCTTATTACGCACAAGGTTTATAGATAATTAACTGGATTTTTTATGCTCCTAATTTTTTATTTATTTTTAATCTGTGTTGAGAAAAGGAGGGATAAACTAATGTGGCCAATCGGGAACTTCTCAGCATTTGCTCATTGCTGGGAGGAAACCACGTAAAACTCCTCAAGAGAAGCCGGAATGTTGACTGCCATCATCAGCCCTTCCTTTCTGCTAGAAGAGGGTTCGGCATTTTTTGTCCTAGCTTGGTTAATGGTACCTATGTCCTTCACTATTTTAAGCAAATGCCAGACTGCGATTTTCTTCTTTTGCAGTGATGAGAACTATTGTGCATTTAGAATCAAAATGTGGATAGTTGAAAAATTTTAGATCACGAATAATTGAAGACACTCAGATACCATTAATTTATAATTATGAAAAAACAATCGTATACTGTGCCAGCAAATATGATATTTGCATTGTAATAATCCACGTTAATTTTTGCCGCTCGCCATAAAAATAACGTAACCTTGTGGAATTCGAAGGGGTAACTCGATGAACATCCCTTAAGAATGCAAATTTGAAAAAAAGGCAATGAAACCCCCTTGAATTTTTTGTCATTTCAAAGGAAGTTCATTCATAAGTAAAAATAATGGTAGAAAACGTTGAATGGTTTTTGCATAAACGCATTCTTGGTTGAATAAAGACTACCGTAAAACGAGCCAAGTGGTAGTAAAAACTTTGATATGTGGAGACGAATTATATAGTGTAGTGGTTAGTGGTGTGTATGTTATCCAAGTGTGTAAGTTTGCGATCTTTTAAGGAACTGGAGAGATTTATGAATGAAACAATTGTCTGAGGCCATGACAAGTTCCTGAATAGAACGAAAGAATTTAAATCGCTGACGATATTCAAATTTCTTTTCCAAACATGTGTTTAGTAGATGATCACCACCCTTAAGAGTAGTTATACTATAAATAAAATGTATTTAAGATAATATTTTTTTGACAACTCATCAAAGATTACGGCCGTCATAGGCTGGTTTAAATGATCACTTACACACGTGTAACATTTACCAATTCTACCCATTATTGACAACCACACTACTCAAATTCTTGGAAGTTCTATATATATGAACCATTTTTGAAACATTATTCTTAATTCACTAGAGCTCCACTAGAGACATATATTGGTGAGATGAAAAGAAGCTTTTTATTCAGCAGAAACTCTTTTATTAGTATGTGAACAAGTATTTGGACACACTCAAAATGTTGTATTTTAGATGTTCGAATGATGATAAAAGGAAAAATACAAGACTGAGACAAGCATTATCGATAAAATTTAGGAATATGTTATGGTTTGGGCATGGGAATCAAACGAGGGAAGGGAAGAAAGCAAAGTAAAATAAATTTATGAGGAGATTATAGTTAAGTTAAAAGCAGAGTTAAACCAAGGAAAATTAAGAATGGTGGGACAATTACTTTTTTGTTGCATGCAGTTGACAGTAGATGTAAATGCAGAGGAAAATTGAGGAAAACTTTGCATGATCAAGTTTTTCAAATACTTGAAAGGAGTACAAATAAACTCTTATAACATATATCACTCACTCCTTTCAAGAACGTCATAAATAAAAAATCGTCAATTTTCAGTTGTGCATCTTTTCGGAATGCCCAGAAAATGTACTATATCCCAGCAAAAGAGACATATTTATAGAGGCAATAATTCTACTGAAGTTTTTTTTATTTATGACGTTCTTGAAAGGAGTGAGCGACATGTTTATGAAGTAATTAGCGAAAATATTGTGAAACGCAAGACTTAAGAAAAATGTTATCCCTTAAATAAAAAGTTTAAAATATTTTGCGCCTTGTAATATGGTTATGAAAATCAGTGGCGGTACTTCCCTAGAAGTCCAAAAGCCCGGCTTGCCTAACAACTCCAAATAAAAATTACTAAATCTAGACCAAATGATTAAAAATACATAATTAATGTATGACTATTTTTAAATTATCGCGCGCTTACATGATTATTAAACACTATGCATGCCAATATATATATGGTGATGGTACTTATTGGTTATGGTTAATATCTGAAGAAGATATTTTATTATAGTGTACATTTTCTTTATTTCAAGGTGATGGCTATACCTTACAAAAGTTACACGTTAGCATATTTTTACAATGATTACAATACATTGTTTATATTTATAATACTTTCTGGGTGCTTACTATACTGGGAATGATATGAGGTGAAGAAATTATAGGTACATCATGTATTCACGAATGTGAAAAATAATGGCCTTCCTTAGTGGTAAACCCTAGGCACGCCACTGATGAAAATATTTATTTTTCACAACAAATTTACATATATCAAAAGATTTAATGGTTTGGATGTTAAAGAAACACAAGCAGAATTGTGAACTATTGTATAAAGTATTACTAAAACCAGACGATGACACTTCATAAGCTTTGCAATTGCCCAATGACTGATTTATTCCCTACCCATAAAGTAACTTTGTATCTATGACTCATTCACGATTTCAAAAAAACATATTGTTTCAGATCTTTAAAATTAAAATAAACTTATGCAATAAATAATTTAATAAAACATTACATGTAATGTATTATTAAATAAAAAGTAATAAATTAATTAACATGTCAATTAATAAACGTTTTCTTATTACGTAATTCCGGAAGTCGGCGCCATCTTGCCGTATGAAATAATAAATGATTACAAACAAGGGTAGCGAAGACAATTAATGTTTTTATATTTGTGTTCCCGAATATTCCTTGAATAATTATAATTTTAATTGAAGCGTCTGCTGTTTTGTGGTCATGCTATTTTTATAAAGTAATTATTATTGTTATTAACATGCACTTATTAATCTACCCGTTGTTTATTACTAAAGTTATAAATATTTTTTTTTTTATATTTGAAGCACTAACTTTGTGATTTTCAATTTTATATATTTTTTAGTTAGTTAATTGAAATGTAAACTTTGTTGAACTTTGTTTTAAAATCACTATTAATATTTTATTATAACTTAATTATAATATTTACTGGTTTCGAAGCTAACCACTTCTTTATCAAGACTGATTTATAAGTCTTATCTTGATAAAGAAGCGGTCAGCTTCTTAGTTAGAAGAATATAATTGATTTAATTTTTCGTAAGATAATGTGCTCGTTAAAAAGTCTTTCGTAAAAATAGCAGGTTTTTATGAAATGAAACTCAATTTTATAAAATACAATAGTATCGACTTGATATTTATTATGAATCGATATTTTGTTTCTCCAACTAAATGTACTTTATATTTATATTTTTCTTTATTGTCATTTGTATTTTTCCAAACTATTATTCAAAATATTCTATTAAAACTAATATTCAAATTAGAATCCATCATAATTGTACTAAAAAAAAGAAAACTGTTTTGTGTTTGTTTTCAATTTGAATATGTTAATATAGTTTAGCTTAACAAAGACCATACTTAAAGATCAAAAATACACAATGGTTTGTAATATATACCATATTTTTAAATAAATAATAATCGTTTACAAAGAAAATAACTATAAAATATATATGTCGTATAAATATTATAACTGTCTCAATTTAAGGCTAAGCATCTATCGTTTTTATACGAAAAAATATGGATATCTGACGGCCACGACAATGGTGAACGTTACACAAGTGTATAAAGTGAACACTTAAGTCAGCCAAATTCTAGTTTTTTTTTCTTCATATTTTTCCATATAAAAACGATTGATGCGACGTCTCAAGTTAAAACACCCATATAATGTATATTGATTATATCGTATGCCCCATTAACTTTGTTGTCTCTTGTAAATTATTACTGCACATGTTAAGACTATTAGTCAAGTACTTTGGAATCGTAAAGCTATATGAAGACCGTCAGTCCACTTAATCTTTACATTAGTTTGAAAATGCCATAACGAGGCGAAACAACTGCCACAAAATTTATTTTTTATGCGCTTTTTAACAGTAAAATATAACTTAGTAGACTCAAAAATTCCGTGTTTGATTTAACATTTAATACATAAATTGATTATTTCAGATGAATAATCCACTACTTGATATTTATAATCTTAGGCTTTTCCGATATTTTGATAAAATAATATTATCACTAAAAGGTTTTTTGGAGAAAGTCCTTTAAAGTTTAATCGAAAGGATTTGGATATTCAATATCAACGCTATATCATTAACGAAAGATAAACTTTTACAATATAATCACTTAAAATTTTAAGTTACCTTTATTTTACCGAAAACATGGTTTAAATTAAAACTTATTCTTTCCTTCCTCCCCTATTCCTATTGCTGGTAGTCATTAATTACACGGTGACCGTAAAATTGTTCCTCTTTTTTCTTATAATATTAATAAGACCGTGTTAATTGACGTCCCGGAAATAGATGTTTCCTTTTAAATTGGATCGTTTACTACGAAATAAACAATTCAGTTTGCATAATAACCCTGTTTATTACAATTGGAAAAAATATGGTGCACTTTCCCAGTGGACTTGTGGTACATAATATCGAACAATTCGGTTTTTTGTATGTTGAAAATGTATTTGTTTTAAAATCTTATTGGTTCATATTGCATTTATAATTTTATACATGTAGATAATATAATTTGTGAAAATATCCATTTTAAGACAAGTTTTAAGTTAATTTTAAAAATACCATTAATAATTATATTACAATATGACAAGGGTATTTATTGGCTTGGCGTTTATTTTCTAGAACTCCATATTTATGGTTTCAATATTGAAATCAAACACTGATTTCGGTCTACGAAAATGTTTATTTTATGTCATCGAAATTAGATTGAAAATGCCCTTACAAGGCAAAACAACTGCCACAGAATTTTTGTTTTATTTTTATTTTTTTAATTTTAACATGACTCAAATCAGCGTTTGATTTCAATATTAAAAGTATATGACAAGTGTTTCGATCATAATGATATTGAGAGTATCAAAACACGATATAGTATTATTATAATACTTTTTTAAATACTTTATTTAGACGATCATTAACATTTTGTATTATTAATCACATTTTCATCAAATTAAATTAACAAAAAATGTCGACAGTATTAACAAAAAAAAATCACAAAGTAATATGATTGTCAATCATAGGTAGGATGGTGAAATTTACACAGTGATTAATGTGATCACTTAAATAAACAAATAAAAAGTCAAAATACCTCTAAATTCCAAGACATTTATATTCTCTTATAAATCCGCTTATTCCGTATGATATACATATTTAGATATCAATAAAGTATTAATTAAATAACATAACATTTTGTTATTTTAATTTTTCTTATTATTTAAAATGATAACATAGGTTTCATTTTTTTAACTTATTTTATATAAGCAAAGATTGAAAAAAAATGAACACTGGGTTTCTAAATCCTGAAATGACCGGAAGTGACGCTTGTATAAGGTCATGATATCCACAGCATGGGGGTAAGATGTATTCCTGGGCTATCCATTATTAAGGATAAGTGGTAATACAAAATGTACAGGACTCAACCAGGGATAAAAATAATTCATGATTTTAAAAAGGACGTTATTTAAGAAACTTTCCTTGCATTATATTATTATTGTAACGTTCAATAAAACATAAGTTTTAAAACGATGATGACAATTCTCTTTATTTAAAAAATGCATTACAGTACTTAAATTAATCAGACGATTTTGATTTTTTTTATGTAGAGAATTAATAGTAAAAAAAATAAACCCTTATGACAAATATATGAAGAAATTTTCAAAAAGAGAATTTGTATTTTCAAATATTGTAATACGAGTACAATTTGAAAAACTTGATACGATTAAGTATTTCAAAGTATGTGTCGGGTTGTGGTCCCGTAGTTAGTGTCGCGGACTCTCAAATCAGAATTTCTCGGTTTAAACCCACTTTACCACAATTTGATACCTATTTATATTTTTTTTATTTTTTTTTATTTATTTCTTAAGTTAGCTTATATTAAAACTAATATAAACTATTATATACATTTACATCATCTTTATATATTTACATTTCCTTACAGTAACTTACAGTGACACGTGTTTCGATGCATTCCGCATCATTTACGGTGTTTGAAAATGATGCGGAATGCATCGAAACACGTGTCATAGTAGATTTTAAGAAATAGTGGTATTTACTAAGTAAAAAAACATTTATTAAAAATGGATAGATTTTACCACAAAGTGACTGCCGAATCAATTAATGAAAGTTATAATGATAGGAAAACTTAAAACGCATTTTTTATTAATGATTTTATTGAAAATGACAACTCTTTTAGTATTAATAAACCCATTTTTTTAGTATTATATGTTAAATCTATAATACAATCTAAAACTTTTTCTTTTTTAAAAGTCTGAAATTTTACAATTTTATTCTTTCTTCCAATATTTATCGATAAAATTATGTTCAAACGAGTATTTGTTCCTTCTAATAGTAATTGAAAGTTTTGGATAATTTATATAGCACCATTTTCGTAAAATATCGTTAAGTTTCGTAAATACTACCAGAAGGTATGATATCAGTTAGGTACTGTTTTTATTTTTAAACACATTTTTACCAAAATGTTCCCTTGATCACCAGGACTCTGCGTCCATACAACAATGCATAATATGGATTCTGCAATACGCATGCGCCGAGCGCCACGGCACACTACAATACAAAAGAGGTAACTGTATTTTTGCGGAATTTTGTGGTCCGCAATGTGCTAATGTTACGTATAATATTCATAGAAATGCATTCACGTTACAAAACAACATTTCCCGGTGTAGATGGACAAAGATGACGTGTGTTCCTGTACAGAGTGATCAGAATAAAATAATACTCAATTAAAAAACATGTTTTTTTAAGAAAGTTTTAAAACATTTTTATTGCGTCTAAATACTTATTCACAAATCTGTATCTTCTCTACATAGGAGTTGTTTTTCACATTTTTTTGACATCTCAAAAAAGATAAAGAGGAATTTGGAAATAAGAAGAACACTGGGTTTCTAAATCCTGAAATGACCGGAAGTGACGCTTGTATAAGGTCATGATATCCACAGCATGGGGGTAAGATGTATTCCTGGGCTATCCATTATTAAGGATAAGTGGTAATACAAAATGTACAGGACTCAACCAGGGATAAAAATAATTCATGATTTTAAAAAGGACGTTATTTAAGAAACTTTCCTTGCATTATATTATTATTGTAACGTTCAATAAAACATAAGTTTTAAAACGATGATGACAATTCTCTTTATTTAAAAAATGCATTACAGTACTTAAATTAATCAGACGATTTTGATTTTTTTTATGTAGAGAATTAATAGTAAAAAAAATAAACCCTTATGACAAATATATGAAGAAATTTTCAAAAAGAGAATTTGTATTTTCAAATATTGTAATACGAGTACAATTTGAAAAACTTGATACGATTAAGTATTTCAAAGTATGTGTCGGGTTGTGGTCCCGTAGTTAGTGTCGCGGACTCTCAAATCAGAATTTCTCGGTTTAAACCCACTTTACCACAATTTGATACCTATTTATATTTTTTTTATTTTTTTTTATTTATTTCTTAAGTTAGCTTATATTAAAACTAATATAAACTATTATATACATTTACATCATCTTTATATATTTACATTTCCTTACAGTAACTTAGACATTTATTTTTAAATTCTTTCAGACATTTTTCATTCTTCATACATTCAGGCATCTCATCATACATTTTTAAACCCTTATACATCAAGCAATTTTGCGACTCAGCTCTTTTCAATAATGGTAGTCTTATTTTATCCTTTTGTCTAGTAGCATATTCATGACAATTTTTGTTTAAGACAACTTTATCCTTAAAATATTTTGGTAATTTATCGTGAAAAAATTTATGTATAAATATCAACATATTAAATTTAAGTCTTCTTCTTACAGATAACCATAATAATGAGCCGCTTAGGCTCACAGAAATAGTATGATAGTGAAATAATTGTGTAAATAATAAAAACACAAATATTTCTCTTTAAAAAAAAGAAAATACTTGAAAGTGATAATTGGCGGGTATTAATGAGGAGATGCATAAATGTGGAAGAGACGAAGATTTTTGCAGACAGATTGGTGTGGCATTCTACTCTCTCTGTCTACCTCTGTGGAGAAGCGCCCTGACGGTTAATTAGTTAGTATTGCAATTTTTCTAGTTTTAAATATTAGCATCTGAAATAATTTTGGCTAAAATGGAGAAGGGAGTATAAACGAATCGAGGAAGACAATTTTATCAATAATTATCATATAAATCGACAAAAAAGGGAAGGATCTTTTATTCTGTGTTGTGCAATGTTTTGGTAATAATCTATTGTTTTTCCGGAAACATCTGCACCAGATGTACATACGTAAAACTTACAGTACCAAGTTTAATACCAATATGCACAAATTCGGTCATTCCCGCACAATACAATGTGTACTACTTATGTTTATGACTGCAACTGCAATGTATCAATAAGTGGATCGGGGAAAAAACGATCAAGGTAAATTATATTTTATTTAATAAAAATAAGCAAACAATATTAATGAGTCAAACCTCGAAAGATCATATTTCTTGGTCATTAAGATACGTAGATAGACGTAATAAGAATTTAAGAAATTCTCAAGAACAATACAGAATAAATGGAAGTAGTTTACGAAAGTAGAATAAATGGATTTGAAATATCTGTTGAAAGTGTAAAAGCTGTTCTAGATAACGCTGGACGGAAATCCTGAAGCCTTGGTGATTACTAAATTTATTTGAATAAATATTTTTTCAAAGCATTAACGCTATGAAACTTGAGCTTAAATGGTAAAAAATAAATTAAAATATGTTTTTTATTATTATTTTTGTTTACTTACAAAAAAAAACATAAACTGAACTAAATATATACAATTATTCACATACAATTGATCAACAATTATATTTTAAATAATAATTGAAATATTATATTAAAATGATGAAAAAATAACTCGATGAAAGTTATAATTTTTAATAAATGTTTTACTTAATAAATACCACCATTTCTTAAAATCTACTGTGACACGTGTTTCGATGCATTCCGCATCATTTACGGTGTTTGAAAATGATGCGGAATGCATCGAAACACGTGTCATAGTAGATTTTAAGAAATAGTGGTATTTACTAAGTAAAAAAACATTTATTAAAAATGGATAGATTTTACCACAAAGTGACTGCCGAATCAATTAATGAAAGTTATAATGATAGGAAAACTTAAAACGCATTTTTTATTAATGATTTTATTGAAAATGACAACTCTTTTAGTATTAATAAACCCATTTTTTTAGTATTATATGTTAAATCTATAATACAATCTAAAACTTTTTCTTTTTTAAAAGTCTGAAATTTTACAATTTTATTCTTTCTTCCAATATTTATCGATAAAATTATGTTCAAACGAGTATTTGTTCCTTCTAATAGTAATTGAAAGTTTTGGATAATTTATATAGCACCATTTTCGTAAAATATCGTTAAGTTTCGTAAATACTACCAGAAGGTATGATATCAGTTAGGTACTGTTTTTATTTTTAAACACATTTTTACCAAAATGTTCCCTTGATCACCAGGACTCTGCGTCCATACAACAATGCATAATATGGATTCTGCAATACGCATGCGCCGAGCGCCACGGCACACTACAATACAAAAGAGGTAACTGTATTTTTGCGGAATTTTGTGGTCCGCAATGTGCTAATGTTACGTATAATATTCATAGAAATGCATTCACGTTACAAAACAACATTTCCCGGTGTAGATGGACAAAGATGACGTGTGTTCCTGTACAGAGTGATCAGAATAAAATAATACTCAATTAAAAAACATGTTTTTTTAAGAAAGTTTTAAAACATTTTTATTGCGTCTAAATACTTATTCACAAATCTGTATCTTCTCTACATAGGAGTTGTTTTTCACATTTTTTTGACATCTCAAAAAAGATAAAGAGGAATTTGGAAATAAGAAGGTCATAGACCTTACAAATACCTCATAAATTCCATATTCTTCTTCATCTATATTGAGATGCCAAAAAATGCAAGAAAATAACTCCTAAGTTGAGAAAATCCTGATCTGCGAACATATTCGAACACACTCAAAATGTTGTAAAAATAACATCAAATCATATGTTGCATAAAATAGAAAATCATATATTCAGTCGTTACCCAACTAACTACAGTCGTTACCCAATATATAAAAATAATTTGAGATTCTATCCATTCAGGAAATACGAATCCACATACGGTAAACACACATTTCAAGCGCTTCAAACCGATTCATCGTCTTCACCTTTAAGGTCTTGGTCTCAGAACCATATAGCAATACGGATATCGTTACTGTAGAAAAATAAATTCCCTATATTGCCTAAAAAATATTTATTTATATTTTCTTTCAAACCACACTGTAGGTACTAGTATTCAAATGAGAGCGTATGATGTTTAGATTTCCCTGCAAATGGGTTAAATAAATAATAATAAGAAAGGGAAGATGTTGCGTTAGAACGCTACCTGCCTGAAAGGGTTAAATGCACGGTTTGGTTAGATGCAGCATGCATATTGCGTTTTGCTTCGTAAAAAGAACATCTGCGCGTCCATTCAGATTTCTGACTCCTACCATCAACCATCAAGATTTTACGATGCATTGTGAAACTTAGATTGTAAATATAGTAAAGTGAAATAAGGATATATTTTTTTTACAGATTTTGTTTTATTTTTTTATAAGCTCTATTTTATTCTTTTCAATCTTACGTTCATACACTGCATCAATATTTTACCTAACTTACTAAACATCACGCCGTTTTCCCACAGGGGTAGACAGAGAGAATAGAATGCAATACTAATATTAATTTGTCTTTGCAAACAATCTTCCCCTCTTCCACTTTCATGCATCTCCTCGTACATGCACGCCGATTATTCCGACTCCTGACCTGACTATTTTCAATTATTTGACGTACTTGACCATGCCAATTTTTCCTCGGTCTTCCACTACTTTTATTACCAACTACATTCGCCTTGATTTTTTTTATTGTTCATTCCTCACTCATTCGTTCCATATATCGAAACCATCTCAACAGATTGTACTTAACTATGTGAAAAAAAATTTAACATTTATTAAATGGTGCTAGATTACATAGAACTCAGATAAAAAATTGTTAGTATTCATTAGATTTAATTCATAATATAACCACATAACGTCACACAATTTCATTTTGACAACAATTTGAGTGAGGATCACAGCACTAATTTTCTATTACAATAGTACTTATAAATTGTGGAACTTTCTTGATATTACAACCTTTCCGACTATATCCTCTTTTTGTTATATATTTAATATGTATATTTAATTACATTTATCATTGAAAAAACTGTATGACTGAACGAAACGCTATGATTTTTTTGTCTAAAAGCCATATTCAATTTCGTTTGTAGAAAATATAGTAAGTATGTACTTCACAACGCAACGTCAGTATTTTGTTTCAAAATACAATCAAAGTGAAATAAAGAATCAAATTTAATAATTTACATCGCGACCTTGATCATTGAGTTAAAAATACAGTTTTTTGCTGTATTCCAATCATTTCCTACAATTTTTCATAAATATAGAGTCATACCAGTCTTACAGATGTTTTAAATAAATAATAAGAGTAGAAAAAATAATCTCAAGGGTTGGACTGGTAAGGGTTGTTATTTAGGCACACCTGTCGAATCACATCGTTAAAGTATGGATTCATATTCGTTTAGTGACGTCTTCTGTCAGAATCAAATAGCAACTTTGTTAATAGACATTCCTTCATATTGCATACATGTTTGATATATATATATATATATATATATATATATATATATATATATATATATATATATATATATATATATATATATATATATATATATATATATATATATATATATATATATATATATATATATATATATATATATATATATATATATATATATATATATATATATATATATATATATATATATATATATATATATTATATATATATATATATTGGCTCTTTTTTCATTCAGTTCTTTGGACACATTGAGGGAGAGGAAGATCCCAGCACGATGGACCGATCAAGTTAAGGCAGCAGCAGGCACCTCGGTGGTTGGAGTGCTACGTGCAGCGCAGTCAAGGGATAACTGGAGAAAAGTAATTTTTTCGGCATGGGTTTTACCATTTTACCATTTGGTACGTGTATGTATTATACACATCCTGACTTCGCTATTGAATTGAATACACTAAACACCTTTTTTATTTAAATATAACAAAAATAATAATTCTAATTAAAAAATGATCGGATCTTTTACCATTAAAATTTAATGTGATTTTTCAATATCGCCATCTTTTGAAATAATCAGGAAGTTTTGTTTTAAATGACGTAAGGAGCTAGCACCGACGATGTCTGTGGGTGAGGAGAGGGGATGACAGATAAGGGTGGGGGTGGGCAGGTGGTGCGGCAGGTAGCTGCTCCAGGTGACAATTTTATCAAGCTCGCGATGTGCACACAGAGAAAAACTAATATTAAAAATATTTAAATGTTTCTATACATTTCATAAATATTTTTTTACCTTAAAACAAATATCAAAAAAGATAAATTGGTTTTATTTATGGAACTACGATATTTAATACCACTTTAAAAATAAAATAAAAAAACAGTAATTATCAATGATTTAACGAAGTGTGTATTTTAATACGCAATATTTATTCACTCCCGCCTCAACTAAAATATGAAATGGCTTTTTGCACTTGTGATTAAAATATAGGACGATATTTTGAACTGATGACTTCCAATGAATATTTTATTTATAAAAAGGCTAGTTTTTTATTTTTATTTCTGATAGTAAAAAAAATAATGAATGCATTATTGCTAGGCATGAAAAAACAATATTTTCCCGTTTCTTATGATTTTAATAATTTGTTGAGTATTTAAACTAAAATAAATATCACTTCACAACATGACAATAAATTAGACGTTTATGACGTATTTTGGAAAATGAAGTTGAAGATAACTGAAATGCACAAATAAATGGACGCTGTTAAAATCTTAAAACAATTTTTGTGTCTGCAAACGGCGAAATCTAGCACAAAATAATGCACAACCGCATTTAGAAAAAAACTGTAAAAGGTGCGCGAACAGAAATACCCTTCCTGCACAAAATGTGAGATGCGAACTGTTTCGCAAGCTTTGACTAACTTAATTAGTCTACTTCGTATTAAGCGGATACTCGTATAACATATCTCATTCCGCGTTCCGCAACGGTAAAAGCCGTATGTCATTCACGCCCAATTTTTTAGAATATATGTTTGATTTTTTTAAATAAACATTGGATTTTTTTATTAACGCCTTACGTTTCAATAACTATTCTCTTTTCGAAGGAAAACTTTTTTTAATACGGAAACAATGTTTTAAGAAAAAAAAATACGTCAAATGTTACTGGGTTTTAAATAAAGTTAAGTTGCTATTTAAAGTATATAGGGAGAATTTTTTTTTTACAAAATATTGATAATTTACTTCACTCCGAGTCAATTTGTTATTGCTTTCCAGGTGACGTGCGCGGAGTTGCGCGCGCAATCACTCACTTGAGCGTAAACCAGACATTATAAGCCAAACAGGGTGTACCGAAACACGTAGATCATGCTAAAATCGCGTGTCTCTCAATCAACTCCTTAATTTCAATTTAATAAAAAATTATAAATAATTTCTCGTTTTAAGGAAAATTAAAATAATTACCTACTTAAACCCGTGATCATTTGCGTGCGGTGATAGGTTCTGCCAGTCTCATTAGTGTAGTGGTTAGCACGTTTGGCTACCATGAATGAGCTCTCAGGTTCGATCTTTCCAGGTTAAGAAAAAAATGAGTTTTAGGAACACTTAAAAAAAATATACCATGGATTACATATGATTTGTTTTTATAGACTGATTTTTATTTATTTTTAATAACGGATTGTATGATATAATGCATCAAATAATGGATGAATATTTTATATAATATTAATATATTACGCAAAAGCATAAAATATTTTATATTATGAATCTTTTTTACTTATATATAAAATATATTTCAAGAGGGAAATTTCGGTTGTTATTGTTTTAAATAGTCATATTTTTATACTTTTTACTTTCCTATATTAAAAACACAATTAACAATAAGACTTTTTTGTGCTTCTTTTGTTAGTGGGGTTACTATCGTTAGTTGTGTGTGTATCATTATTGATAATGGTCAATTACAATTTTGCATCTACAGAAGAAGCCATGTTTACACTGTTACAGCAGCGAAAAAAATAACGCTATAAAGTTCAAACTCCGTTGACATGACCGAGTAGTACAAACTCTTAGTATGTATCAGCGATTTTTTATTTATTTTAATTTTACTAAGTAAATATCACTAGATAAATCATGTGTGGTATTTCAGTTTTAAGATTTACATTAGAACGCTTTGATATGAAAATTATTTATCAATTTTTGATTCGATTTTTATTAGTATTAACCACAAACACCGTATCTTGAAAATGATGAGGAATGCATCGAAAAAAAGTCACAAAAATTTTAAGAAATAGTGGTATTCTTAGTAAGTAAAAAATAAATTCATTTTAGATCAATTTTATCACAAGGTGACTGCCGAATCAATTAACTAAAATTAAGTTACAAACGCTACTACTTGAAAGTGGTCAGGTTAGGAATCGTAACAATCGGCGGGTATGTATGAGGAGATGCATGAACGTGGAAGAGGCGAAGAATGTTTGCAAGGACAGAGTGGTGTGGCGCTCTATTCTCTCTGCCTACCCCTGCGGGCGGGGAAGCGGCGTGATGGTTAGTTAGTTAGTTAAGTTACAAACGCTAGAAAATTATGAATATACATTTTTTCCTTTTGACCAATTTTTACCACCGTGTTCGGTCAGTTTCTCAAGATTACTTACAATAATGACGAAACTACTGTCCCCGATTTACATGGCGGATCCTCGATATTCGGAAGCGTTCGGATAAGATCGACAAGTGATCAAATTACAATATTTTATTATGTTTGAGCGTTATCGCGACGCCATTAATCACGGAATGGCCGATTATTATTTCGGGAATATTCTCCGCAGCAAGGCACACCTGTCTCTTTACTCGGAAAAGTGTTAATTTATTCCGAAACCGATTATTATTTTTTATCGTCAGCATATTCGGTTCTCCGAATATATATATATATATATATATATATATATATATATATATATATATATATATATATATATATATATATATATATATATATATATATATATATATATATATATATATATATATATATATATATATATATATATATATATATATATATATATATATATATATATATATATATATATATATATATATATATATATATATATATATATATATATATATATATATATATATATATATATATATATATATATATATATATATATATATATATATATATATATATATATATATATATATATATATATATATAAATAAATATATATATATATATATATATATATATATATATATATATATATATATATATATATATATATATATATATATATATATATATATATATATATATATGTGTGCGTGTGTGTGTGTGTGTGTGTGTGTGTGTGTGTGTGTGTGTGTAAAAAATAAACATCAAATGTTCATTATTCTGATTAATTTTTTTTTTTTAATTGATGTTGCGAAAATTTTTACAGGGCAATTTGACGCTATACCCAAAGGGAAATAAACCTTCTATTTACTTTTTTTTATTATTTTTTCCAAGAATAAACAACGTTCTATGTAATATCACAACAAAGCGCCCTTAAGGTAGTTTTATACGAAAATGTCGCTTCATAAATTATCGAAAATTTTATAATATGAGGAATTTTGCTCTGAATCAGAACAGGGGTTTATTGTGTATAGGAATATCGACATAAGGGATCTCGTTTAAGCATTTTGGCACGTGTCCAAACAAGGATTTTAATCTATTCACCAATTTTAGTGTAAAAAACCGTTTGCTTTCCTTATCTCTTCGAAATTGCGCGTGCTACAGTGCTTATCAATGGGCCAGGTCTTATTTTATTATACATGTCTAAGAAATTTGCACATCTGTTCATTTCTAGTACTAGACGCCTTTTAAAATATGTTTGTTAGAGAATCTATTGATACTGATAAAAACCTTTTAATATATAGGTGTGTTTACTGAAATGCCGTAAAGTATCTAAGCAAAATATAAAACAATAAACATATTACTCTCATGTCTTGCAAGAGTCTACGAGTTAGAATAAGAAACACCAGGATAAGAGAAATTTGCGAGATCGAAGATGTCGTTAGGTGGGGAAGGCAACGAAAAAGACAATGGTATGCGCATGTGAGGAGAATGGAACCATCCTGACTCCATTCTCCCCACAAGAGCATACCATGATATATACCTGATGGATTTGACAGCTAGGAATCAACAATGCAGGAGGCTAAATCTCTTAAAAAACAGGCCACAAAGCCTACACCAAGAAGAAGAAGAATATAACTATTGAAGAAGGTCTAAAATGTGGCAGCACTGGAGCGCAGTGTTGTGATGCGAGCTTCTCTCACATCGTCTCTCCAATAACTAACTAACAAAAATGGCTTTTAAAACAAATTTAATCTGATTATTCAAAATTATCAGGGAGTTTTGTTTTGAATGATGTAAGGAACTCTCTCCAATATTACATAATTAACTCACTAAACATCATGCATAAAAAACTATAGATGTTCTCATATCTTCATTTCAAGTTAAAACACCTATAACTTATTTTATTTATTGTTTCGGCGTTAACTTTGTGGTAAGACATGTTACAACAATTAAAGAAAACACTTGTTTTTTACCACTTGAGTTTTATTAAAGACTACATGTTTCAGAAGTTAAACTTCCATCATTCAGGTCTGTATAGTAACTAAAATATAAAATATAAAATTGTTCTATAAATAAGGAGAGGGAAAGTTAGGGGGAGGGGGTAAGTCAAGGGGCGGAGTTTTAAAACAAAGGAAAAACTATAACCTGTAACTTACATGATAATTAGTAAATTATATTGAATAGATTTATATTATCCACTGACACTTCGTGATGGAATTGCATTTTTAATTTATTATTAGATTAAAACCAATATTTTTAGCTTTTCCACTTTTTTATTTGACCAGCGACCGGGTTTCGTCGTTACCGACATCACCAGTCTGATGATGTCGGTAACGACGAAACCCGTTCGCTGGTCAAATAAAAAAGTGGAAAAGCTAAAAATATTGGTTTTAATCTAATAATAAATTAATTATATTGAAATAAATGCTGAGAATAGAGTGAATGTTGCATTGAATTGAGTAGTTTGGTTGTCAATAATGGGCAGAATGGTGAACGTTGCACATGTGTAAAGTGATCACTTAACCGGCCTTCATACCCAGACTTAAATCCTTCTCCATCTAAATTGAAATGTCAAAAAAATTTGTCTGTAAATCGTATAATTATGCAATGAAACAAATACAAAATTTAAGACGGTGAATGCAACCAACAACTAGTGAACACATGTCCAATGTCTTGGTCGATGGTCAGGAGGAAGTTTCCAGAAATACAAAGCTTGTTGGTGATCAATTGACCGTAGCTAATAGCCGCGGGGTCACGGAGTATTAACTTTTACAATCCTTACAACAGGAACTGAGAACTTAGGTAAGTCATACTGTAATGCTGCCAAAGACATTCTCCAGACATCTACATTTCAAATAATAAAAATACAAAGATTTTTTCAATTAAATAAAAAAAAGGATTTATAATAATATTATTTTCCGTTCCAAAATCAGATCTAGCTATCGCAAAATGGAGCTACTATGAAGCAAGGGTAATTGCTGTGCATTTTTTTTAATGATCAAGGTGATTGTGAACTGTCTAACTAATTCATATTATATTTTGACATCTCATTAAAAGATGAAGAAGAATATGGAAGTCTGGGCATTTACGGGGCTAACGACCGTCATAGGCTGGTTTAAGTGATCACTTTACACACGTGTAATATTCACCAATTCTACCCATTATTGACAACCACACTACTCAAATTCTTGGAAGTTCTATATATATGAACCAATTTAGAAACCTTGTTCTTGAATCATTAGAACTTCACTAGAATCAGTGAGAATGAAAAGATCTTTGGAAAACGACTATAAACGCATTTCTTTTCAAATCATTTCCACATCCTCTTATTCCCCAATCAAATCACAGTGAAACTCCCTTAAGGCAGTAATTTACGAAAATGGCCCTAAATAAATTATCGAAATTTATTATTATTATAAAGAGTTCAATATAAAATTGTCGGTAAACTATTATTATCCAGTGTAGGTGTAAAGTATAGGTTGTATGTAAGATACTTCATACTTCATCATGTTTAACTTATCATAAGAATATAGGTACTTAGACAGTAATTTGGTTCTTGTGCAAGGAACACAGCATTGTGTGAATCAGTGCAAAGCAGAGGAGAGAAAGGTTCCGAATCCTATCATCGAGCTACTTTGAGCAAACTACTAGTATGCAGTATATAAAGGCTTAGTGCTGCCATAAGTCACCGTATTTCGACGTCCTCTACTGAAAAGGTGGGAAAACTGTTTTTGTTGATGATCATCCCGTGTAACGTGAATTTGTATAGTGGCCTATGGATAGACAGAAAGATCTGAATTAAAACGCCAATGTGAAATCATTAAAACCAAAGAACCACATAAGCTTTTTTGCCATGCAGAAAAATCTCAAGGTATTTTTTTTAAATTTTATAAAAAATATGCAAGGGAAAAAATTCACCTAATGATCTACCAGTACTGATAGGTCGAAACCCTTAAGTTGGGTACCACAAGTCTACAGTATTATCATTTTCACCGCAATTTTTAATATTCTCAACAAAATTCAAAGCCAAAGATTTTGAGGTAAAATAGGAGTTGACGTAGAAATGATAATAAGTATAAATTAGAAGTATAAGTTATGCATAAAATTAAATTATTATGAAAGAGTTAGCAAAATAAAGATGACAAAAAACTTAAAGCAGTCGAAATTTCAGTAGTTCGTAGTAGATCTCTCGCAGTATGCAGCAAAACGATGTATGATAAATGTTCGAAAGGTTATAAAAGGAAAGAATGTAAGGCTGAGATAAACGTTACCAATAAAATATGTGAAGAAAGAATAGTTAAACATGTTCATGACGCAAATGTAATTGGAATATGAGCAGAAGAATAAAGAGGAAAACTTGGCATGACCAAGTGCTACAAATACTTGAAGTGGTCAGGTCAGGAGTCGGAATAATTGGCCCGTGTGTATGGGAGCATGAATGTGGAAGAAGCGAAGATTGTTTGTAAAAACAGATTGGTGAACCATCCAACTCTTTCTGACTACCTCTGAGGGTAAGCGGAGTGATGGTTAATTAGCATAAATTGTATAGTTAGTAAGTATAAATTGGAGTGATAATACAAGCGACCAATTCTTAAATACGGAGCGCTAATAGGCGCCTTCTCCCTGGTCCCATAAATGTCTAATATTGCAACACGTGATGTGCAGATTTGTAGAATGGGTAATTCAATGCTCACTAAATATGGTATCCCATTAGGAAGTTATTCAGCTCATTTCTCATCGTTCTCCATGTGAAGAATCCGAGTGGAGGGCTGAGGAGTCATTGTCAGTTACTTTGTTCCGTCCATTAATCAAAATATAGGCATTAGCGGAATTGTTTACCAGCCAAAAGTGAAAGGACGAAATAGCGGTCAATTCGGTGCGATGTTGGAAGAATGATGCAAATTTAGATATCAGGAGATGTAGAGATTCTAAATAATCTCAACAACAATGATTCTTGAGTATTACTAAGTACTGATGTGATGTTATGTAGGTTACCAGCGGTATATTTAAAATTATTCTAATCTAACTAGATTTCATACTCTTTTACAAATGTCTTCTTCTTCCTGGCTATATTCCAACTTATCGTCTTTGTAGACTGCTGGGGTCAGCTCTCCTCATCCTGAGGTTGTACCTAGCCCATGTCTTTGAACCACGTTCTCACTTTGCAGCATCCGTTTGGTCTTCCTCTAGATATCTTTTTCCTTTACAAACGTATCATCAATTTTTCAGTGATCATTTTGCTTTCCATTATTCATCTTCTCCGTGGGTTACAACCTTTGTGATAGGTATACCTCTTTTATAGTCAGTCTTCACTCGTGTCTATCCTCCGCTCGTCTCTTCAACTCGGCGTACCCGCTACAACGCATGTCAGAGATAATTTGGTCCATGTTGGTTAAGGTGGGTCGTTCTCTGTAGTTTGTGTCTTCCGCAATCGTTGGAATCAGGCCTGAGTGTCTTATATTATGGTCCATCCATTTTTAATTAGTGGCTTATGGTTTTTATTTTCTTGAAATTGTGTTGTTTCCAAATGTTGTATTTGACTTTTCGTTTTTTTAGGATTTCGATGTACCTAATTGTTGTTATATGTGTGTAAGGTATATAAATATATTAACATAAGAAACTGCTGGTACCCCCTCTTTATCCTTCAACGTCCAAAGAACACAACTTTAAAATTTAGACTTGGCTTTACATATAATGGTTAAAAATAATGCAGAATGCGCCGAAATATGTGCCACAATGGAAATATTCGAATTTGCAGATAGAAATTAGAATTAAAAAGTAAGTAAAACAATCTAAATACTACATGTCGCTCACTCCTTTCAAGAACGTCATAAATCAAAAATCGACAATTTTCAGTTGTGCATGTTTTCGAAATGCCCAGAAAATGTATTATATCCCAGCAAAAAAGCCATATTTTTAACTTAATATTTACCCGCTACAGGGCAGAAAGTGTTGTTTTTGCATTTTGAAGAAAAGGTATTGTTTAATTATTTTTTAAAAATATACTAGATATTTTTCAAATGGAGAAAAAACATTCAGGTTTTACCTAAAAAGATCTGTTGCACGGTAAAAAGTTCAATAAGTGGCTTGATATTTGTTTTTAATAAATTGTAGTTTATTTTTAAACTTTAAAAACGTTCTCCTGAAAAATCAAGTTTTTTTTATTTATGACGTTCTTGAAAGGAGTGAGCGATATGCTTATATTTGATTGTATTGTTATAATTTTGTTGTTTTCCTAGCGATAATACTTTATACACATGCAACATGCATGACTTACTAGGAGTGAGTAAAATTCAATAGGACATGTTGAAGAAAAAAACCCCGGAAGAGAACAGTGGTCGTTATATTGTACCAGGCTAGCAGACAAGGAAGGAACGCACAAAAATACAGCGTCGATGTTACTTCTACCGCATACAGTATACCATACATTACAGTACTATCAGCTGTGATCGTCTGGTGACTGGTACCCTAATACACACTTCTAGTTAAAATTCACGTGTGGAGAAAGCGTGACATGATTACGGAAATCATTGTGATGGGTTTTTATGCGTTCATGTTTTATTAATAATTCTTGTTATTCAATCAATTTATTATATTACACGTGAGTTCTACACATGTAAATGTTGCAAATATGTACATCTCAGAAGACTTCCGCGTATTTTGAATTTTTTTTTTTAGATGGGAGTTGCATTTATTATTTACCGTGTTTATTATATACAAGGTTTATAGATCAAATAGTGGATTTTTGTCTCTTCTAGCTAAGAATATATTTGAATTTAATCTGTGTTGGGAACAGGAAGGATAAACTAGTGTGGGCCAATCAGGAACATCTCAGCATTTGCTCAGTGGATTTGGACGTAGCCAAAATATTGTGAAAACATACATTTAAAAAAAATATAACTAAACGATGGTCGGAAAATAATCTGAACTGCTGGATTTTTTTTTATTTGATGTAAGTTGTATTTGGCTATATTTATTTCTTAAAATCTATTGCGAAACTTGTTTCGATGCATGCCGCATCATTTTTAAACATCGGAATACGTGTCATAAGAGATCTTAAGAAATAGTCATATTTACCATATTAATATTGGATAGATATAACTCAAAGGGACTGCCGAACCAACTGATGAAATTGTGGGATTTTTATTTGAAAGAATGTTTAATGTGCAAAAAATTATACGGTAATTTTTTTATTCTAACTTGATGGGTTAATATGTATTATATTTTATACGACACTGTCAACAGCGGGTGTCTGTAAATTTTACTGATACCCGCTGTTCAAACGTATCAACTTTTTCCATCTGCATTATGATATTTCCAGTTTACCTCGGCATTTAATTATTCGTACTTAAAGTTATTGTAAAGTTCATTACCGTACCAGTCATAATACGGTGGACTTAAAGCTAACACAGAGGACATAAATAATTAGTCCACCAGTTCTCTTAACTCTCTTAATTAGCATATTCGTACAGAGAGCTCATGTAAACCAGAAACAATCGTTCATATCTAATAAATTCTTTCTTTTCTCGCACACCCGCTGGTATAATATATATTAGTCTCTGCTATTGAAAAAACTTATTAACCATAGATGGTACCGAAGATTTAGCACGTGCAAGAAGATGTCAATTGACGCGTTAATATAATTCTGAAATTTGTCAATCATGGGTAGAATAGTAAATTTTATACGTCTATAAAAGAAAAATGTCCGCCTCTGTAGTGTAATGGTCAGCACGCTCGGCTACCGTTCTGGAGGTCCCGGGTTCGATTCCCAGGAGGGTCAAATAAATATAAGTGATTTTTTCACTGTAATATTTATTCAATATTACCCTGGACTGGTACCTGAAGCGGAGGGCTGATCACCTTTCCTTCGTGTGTAAACGATCAAGATAACACTGTGTTCATATGAAGCAGTGCCCTATTCACCATTGGGGTGCGGATAAGGGTTTTATTATTAATTATTATTATAAAAGAAAATTCAAACTAAAACCAGCCTATGAAAAAAAGAAATCCCTGTAAACACCCCTACTTCCATATTCTTCTTCGGCTCAGATGAGATAGTAATACATATCGCTTACTCCTTTCAACAACGCCATATATCAAAAATCGTCAATTTTCAGTTTTGCATGTTTTCGGAATGCCCATAAAATGTTCTGTATCCCAGCAAAAGCTTCATAATTTTAACTTATTTACCCGGTACAGGGCAGAAAGTGTTGTTTTTCCATTTTGAAGAAAAGGTATTGTTTAATTATTTTTTTAAATTTATTAAATATTTTTCAAATGGAGATAAAACATTCAGGTTTTACCTTAAAAGATCTGTTGCACTAAAAAGTTCAATAAGTGACTTGATATTTATTTTTAATACATTTTATTATACTCTTACACTTTAAAAACGATCTCCTGAAAAATCTAAATTTTGATATATGACGTTGTTGAAAGGAGTGAGCGATATATTGATTTTATTTCATAACGAAAATAATAAATTATAACGTCAATTAAAGAAATCACTGTTAAATCAAGCACTACACCTCTGGTAGTTGGAATAATCCTTACACAAAGTGCCTTAAATAAACTTTCACGTTTTACGTCCATAAGAATTCATTCAGACACATAGCCACAACTTTCAACCTTCATTTGAAGCACCAGTTTACAAGTAGCAAAGTAGTTTTGTTTGTAAACATTGTTGAGACGTTTAATACGTTTGTTTTGATATTTCTGCAGCCGGAGTCAGTTGTTTTACCTTTGGATAGAAGCGCTTTCTTTTTGTTTGTTCGCGTTTAATTAGAACTTCTACGCTACCTTGCGTGTTGCTCTTTCAATTACACAGCCATTGTGCTCGTGATCCCACAATTTGTCTTACTTGAAGCGAGTTGCTCTAACAGACTTAATGAACCGGTTATATGATTGTTGTCTTGTTTGCGTTACGTTCCGAGGCTTGAATGAGTGCCAGCTTTAAGAAAGATCGCTCTCCCGGGGTTTGCTAGGAGGTGAAATTGCCAAACACTGTGAGAATCGTGGCTTTTTGGATAAAATAATGAGTTCCATTAGGCAACAGCTTAGGAGAATTACACTAATATGTGTATAAATACAAAGAAAACAGAGAAAAAAGTAATTAGTTTCTTAAAATTACAAATGAATGCGTGACAAAATGAGGTATAGGATATTTCAAAAGGAAGTTAATATTTTGTATGTTAAAAGCATTTTTAACTTTCTGGTAAATACCCTATATAATAAATGTTCGAATAGTGATACAAGAAAAAATGCAAGGCTTAGACAAGCATTATCGAAAAAATTAAGAGGGTTTTGACTATTTAATATATTTATCATTTATTTATTTGTATAGTCTAAGGTCACTTCTTAACATTAGAGTTTTTTAATCATATCAATAAAATGATATCTCTAAAAACTTGATTTTTAGAAATTATATTAATTTATTGTCTATAAATATTGGCGAATGTGAGAAGGAAAACAGAACGAGGACGACCGAAAACGACTTGGCACCATCAGATCAATCAGAACCTAAAATCTGGCGGTGTCGGAGGGCATGTATGACTAGATGTATGGATGTGAAGGAGGCGAGGAGTGTATGTCAGGACAGAAGAGTGTGGCGTTTTATCCTTTCTGCCTACCCCTGCGGGGAAATGGCGTGATGGTAATAGTAGTAGTAGTAGCAGTATTGTCTATGATTCTTTAAAATATTTTAAGTCATTTTTAAGACCGCTTTTTTGTTGATTTGCTAATTTGCTGAATTTAACACAGTATTATTGATGAAAGGTGTGTCCGCCAAAGATTAATGATGAATACGTTGCACCAATATTGAAACGGATTAAGGCGATAAGTGTCGACTTCACACTGTTGAAAATTTGACATGGGAAGCTAATAGGAAGGGGGTGTAATTTAGCGTTTTAGGGGTCCAACATGTAAGGCAGTCCATCAAACATCTGCATTCTATGGAAAATCGAACTGCAGATAAGAAGTATTATTATGTTGTATCGTAAATGTGTCAATTTTGACAGCGAATACGTTAAGGTAGGGATGGAAAACCTTTTTGAGCCTGAGTGTCAATTTTTTTTTCAATGTTATAAAATGTCGCGTGCCACATGTCATGGAAATAAAAATGCATCAAATGTTTGTGCTACTTCAGATTTTCAATATAAACAAAGCATTATAATACATAAAAAAAAATAGTATTTATTAAGGCAAAATAAAATAAATAATAAAATAATAGACTTAATCAAAAAAATATTTAAACGTGCGGAAGTATAAAATAATGCGATCTATTTGAGCATGAATGTCGTCATATCTTTCGTTTTCATCGTTCCGAAACTATTGATGAATGAAGAAAATACACGTGTCGCTCATTCCTTTCAACAACGTCATATATCAAAAAATTTGATTTTTTAGGAGATCGTCATAAAAAAATGTATTCAAAATAAATATCTAGCCACTTATTGAACTTTTTACTGTGCAACAGATCTTTTTGGTAAAACCTGAATGTTTTTTCTCCATTTGAAAAATGCTTTAAAAATATTTTTCAAAAAAACAATTAAAAATACCTTTTCTGCAAAATGCAAAAACAACACTTTGTGCCCTGTAGCGGGTAAATATTAAGTTAAATATATGTCGAATATATGGTAAATATATGTCGTTTTTGCTGGGATATAGTACATTTTCTGGGCATTACGAAAACATGCACAACTGAAAATTGACGATTTTTGATATATGACGTTGTTGAAAGGAGTGAGCGATGTGTATTTAGATATATTTATAACTTTTTTTTTTATTCTATGTACATATTTTAATAACATTTTAGATTTTTTTCTAAAATCACATTAACTTTCTTCTCTTCGTTCGCGTGCCATGCAAAATCGTCCCCCGTGCCATTGGTTCCCCGTCACTGCGTTAGGGTAACTTTGAAGCCTCGCATATGCGATTTTTTTATAACAGCCTGCTTCAGTTATCATTAATGTAAATAATATAATTTTATAGTTGTACTATCATCATGAAGTTGTTCGCTGTTCAGGCAGAAGTTTTTTTATTAATCTATATAGGTATGTATAAATAATAATATAAAGACTCGATAGGTGATGTGATCAAGTTTTTGTTAAAAATACATGAATTTTTTTGATACCTATTATTAATATATATATTTTTTTGCAACATTTTGAGTGTGTCCAAATACTTGTTCACAAGTCTAGATTATCTGCAATTAGGAGTAATTTTTTGACATATCAGCATTTATTCTTCTTCATCTATGTTGAGATGTCAAAAAATAACTCCTAATTGGAGATAATCCAGATTTGTGAACAAGTATTTGGACACACTCAAAATGTTGTAAATACATGTTTCGTATCAAGTTGAGACACCTTTAAAAATTTCCAAAATATTTTTTTAATCTCTTGAATTATTTCCGCAGATAATTTGTGGCACATTTTAAAAACTTTATAAAACAAAACAAACTTTTTTATTAATACAATTTAACATACCGGTTTCGACAAGAACCTTATCATCATCAGGGTTTATTAAACTATAAAACATTAAATACTCTCACCAAAAACTACCACACACTCCTAAATCCTGATGATGACAAGGTTCTTGTCGAAACCGGTAGGTTAAATTGTATTTATAAAAAAGTGGTTAAAACAAAGATGTTTAATTTTATTTGTGTTTATAATTTTTAAAGTTATTGTCTAAATAAGATTTTTAACGCTTTAAGTACGTTCAGTATTTAGTCTGATATATCCAACAGTAAGGCGTCAAAAGCTGTCAAAATATCCCCCCAGTGGAATACAGGACAAAGCAATCGGTTGTCTTCAGATAACATCGCTACAGCGGGTAACTGGTTACAGCCCTATCTGCGTATCTACTACCTAACAATAGGGGTCTGAGTTCGGATCTGAGGCTCCACTGCGCTTAGCCGAATACCATTATAATGTTATCAGCTCAGAACCCGGGACGTTGGCGTACATACATACTTATATGTCCTATAAAATAACGCGTTTTGTGTCTTGCCATTGCGTCGCAGTTATTGCCCGTTGAAATGAGGCTTTCAGACTAAAATACAAATAATATTATTATTTTTGACATCTCATCAAAGATGAAGAAGGAAATGAAAGTCTGGGCATTTACGGGGCTGACGACCGTCATAGGCTGGTTTTAGTGATCACTTTACACACGTGTAACATTCACCAATTCTAACCATAATTGACAACCACACTACTCAAATTCTTGGAAGTTCTTTATATATGAACCAATTTAGAAACCTTGTTCTTGAATCACTAGAACTTCACTAGAGACATCTATTGGTGAGATGTAAAGAAGCTTTTCATTAAGCAGAAACTCTTAATTGACTTCTGTAATTGGAGATAATCCAGATTTTGTGAACAAGTATTTGGACACACTCAAAATGTTGTAAATAAATTATCTGGTCAAATTATAAGCTTAAATAATAAAAATGAAAATGGTATTTTCTGGCGTTTCTCACGTGTGTGATTATAATCCAGGATTCGGACCTCACATACTAATATAAGAGTTTCTGCAGTTTCCGCAAGGAATATAAAACGCCACATCAATCTATATTTGTAAACACTCTTCGCCTCTTCCACGTTCACGCAACTCCTCAAACATACCCGCCGATTACTCCAACTCTTGACCTGATCACTTTCAAGTATCTGTAATTTTGTTTTTATTTTTAGTAATTTAAATAAAGAGACTTGTAGTGACGTAATAGAATTGGTGAATGTTACACGTGTGTAAAGTGATCATTTAAAAGCCTATGACCGCCGTAAGCCCTGTAAATGTCCAGACTTCCAAATTCTTCATCATCTACATATGTTGAGGTGATAATGAACAGATCATGATTATATATTGCACATTTGCTGTACATCTGCAAAAATGATTAGCAAAACCGTCAGGAACTCGATGCACCCGGTAACATGACTACTATATAACATCAGCAATCCGTGTTGCATAATGACTGACATCTTTATTTATCTGACGTCGAATCGCTGAATAGAAGAGCGTATACCCCACACTACCGAAGCTTTATGCTCTCCACTTGAGGGTTTGACGTCATTATCAGTTTTAATGAACTCTTCATATCAAAAGGAATGTAGACTTATTTTTCTAGGTTCTACGTGTCAACTGATCGCTTATTAATTTCAAGTAGGTACTTGGAGGGATTTATCATTGAAAAAATATCTATGAAAAAACGATGATTGTGTATCGCGTTATGTAGTTTTTGTATGGATAAGAAGAAAATTAATGTACTGGTAAATATAGTACGTAAGAATTTAAAAGTAATCTTTTAACAGGGGCGTGCATTCCATATAGGGAGAAAAGCAGTGCTTATCCTAACTTACCTGCGTGACATAAAAACGCAACCAGTACCTACCTTACCTTTCTAAGTACCTTACTACCTACCTTTACTGCCTACTCTAGTTAGTAGTTTTGCCTACCCTAGTTTATTCTCTGTGTACGCCACTATCACCAATATGGCATATAATTTAATATACATAAATAGTATATGTATGAGTTACTCTAGAATTGAACATTCATGTGAGTAAAATAATACCTACTTTTTTTACTATCTTTATTCTACTTTTGTTTTACAACCCAAGGTAAGTATCTGATAGTTATTAAATATAAAAATAGATTAGTAGGTAGTGTTTTAGTATTAATCAGTCTTGATAAAGAAGCAGTTAGCTTCGAAACCGGTAGACATTATAACTAAGTTTTAATAAAATATTTATAGTGATTTTAAAACAAAGTTACATTATAATTATAAAATGGAAAATCACAAAGTTAGTGCTTCAAATGTAAATTAAAAATTTTATTTTTATTATTATAACTTTTTAGGTATCTCAATAAAACGAGGCATCTAATAGTTTTATACGAATTAAGATGTCTGAGAATTCAATGGTAAAAGAAGAGTAAATAGAAGCAGATAGAATCGAGATCGCAGGATCTTTCTTCTAAAAAAGTAATTGTAAACTGATTCCTAATGAATCTCATCTGTGTTCAAATAGAGAAAGCTATATACTTTGGAAACTGGTGAGGGAAGTTCTGTCAACCAATTTTCTACATATGTCATAATTACAACTAAAATACGAAAGGAATCTAATATCATGGCATATAAAGATATTTGAAAAAAAATATGTAATATGGATGTCCGCCTCCGTAGTGTAATGGTCAGCACGCTCGGCTACCGTTCTGGAGGTCCCGGGTTCGATTCCCAAGGAGGATAAAATAAATATAAGTGTTTTCTTCACTGTAATGTTTATTCAATATTACCCTGGACTGGTACCTGAAGTGGAGGGCTGATCACCTTTCCATCATGTGTAAACGATCAAGATAACACTGCGTTTATATGACGCAGTGCCCTATGCACCATTGGGGTGCGGATAAGGGTTTTATTATTATTAATATAAATGTTCAATAATGGGCTGAATAGTGAACGTAACACACAAGTGTATAAGGTGATCACTTAAGTCAGCCGAAAGCTAGATCGTTTTTTGAATACTCAGAATTTCATTTTCATTCATATAAAAAAAATCTGTACACAATAAATTCGAATTTTTGTAAATTCACCCCAACAAGGATATATTACGTAAAATCGAAATGAGCAAAAAAAAATGGTAATAAAAAAAATAAAAATAAATTAAAGCAAATATCCCAAAAAAGACAAATCTACTAAACGTGTTTCGGTCTTCCCTCTACTTTGCGAACTTACATTAAGCTTAAATTCAATTATTACAAAGACGTCATCTCAAATTATACTTACGAACGGATTTGTTAATAAAATATTTTACAATGGATTGTATTCATTCAGAAAAAATGTGTTTTACTTACATTCATACATTGTTCATTCAAAAAACAATAGGTACATTTGTTGACTTTACTTTGTATGTAGTGCAAAAAACTCACATTATTGTTTTTGAATTTTAATGTTTTAATTACTGAAAATAGCCCCATAATTATATACCTAGTTTCTTAGGAATATTGGACTGGTGGTTTATGATACGAACGTAAATCAAAAACGTTTTATTTATTGTACAGACATGTATGTATTTACACACATACTTAGATGTATTCCCATATGCGGAAAGAAAATCGTGTACTTTCATAAGTCGATACCTCCAATGTTTTTTTTTTCATTAAAAAAAAAACATTTTGTCGTAAACCGCGAAATACTCGTTTATTTTGTATTTAAAAGTATTGTTAACTTTGTACTTCATTACTCGTATATTTAATGTGACTTAAATCGTTTTCCATTTAAATTTTACTTGGTAAATATAACTTTTTTGTGGTATTTGGCATTTACTTGATAAATATCAAGAAGTAGTAGTATTTTCCAAGTATTTTTTTTAAAGTCGATAGATAATACCACTGCGACTAGTTAATCAATCAATAAAATGATGTTGTCTTTTCTTGCATTACTTTCAAAACTAAACTCGATAAAAAAAATACGTCACTCTACGTTTCCCAAGCACATTAGCTGTCAATTTTTTTTTATTTCTTATTTTATTTGACCAGGTTCCGAGTTTCATCTCTACAGGCATTATCAGACTGGTGAGAGGTTAGATAAAATTTTCATATACTTAATACCTTACTGTGTTTATAAATAACGTTGAAAACCATGGATTTATATCATTTTTCTGACAAAATGAATAAGTAATGTATTCTAATATAATAATAATGACCTTGAAGTTATGGAAAGGGTTTAAGTTTAATACGATTTTGTATTATTTTAACTAAGAAATGGATTTTTGTGTGCAAATTTAGAGGAGAATCTGGAACCGTTGATAACTCCTTCTACTACACATTAGTATGGGGAAGTCCTGTGTTTTTTTTAAATATAAAATTTCAGGTATCTATGTCTTATCGACATGATGAATCCCGGTCACTGATAAAATAAAAGTGAAAAAACGATTATTTATATAGTTGTTGTTTTATTAAATAAATCTACTAAGAAATGTCAGTACAAAATTTCAAAATAATAAAAAGGTGTTGAAAATGGAGTTATCATATTTTAGGATTACACGATATAATTTTAGTCGTAACTATCAACTATAACATATTCAACAGTGTCCTTGATATTCGTGAATGAGATTTACCCACACATCAGTTTCATTAATTATTTCCAAGTCAAAACGACCGGCTTCTGGGAAACGATAAAATAAAGTAAAAATAATAACCATCATACAAGTGTATTCTCAAATCCAGCTAAAAGTTTGATCCAGTAACAAACGTTGATTTTTAACAAAACGAATTTCTCTCCGTCGTATGCTCGTCTTGTCATTTTATATTTATCTGATGCCATGAATTATAAACTGTCATTTTCCACGTCTTTTGGGATGGCGATAAATGATCGATGTATGAAGGGTAAAATTACGTTTTTCATCAAATATTGCTTAGGAATGGAAAAAAAAGTAAATAATAATAAATAAGTAAATTATCAAACAATAGCATTTGTTATTAAAACTATGAAAGTTATCAAAACTTATATTTATTTTACAACATTTTGAGTGCGTCAAAAACATTATTATTTGGATTTAAAGTACATATTTGGAAACACTCAAAATGTTGTGAATAAAAAATAACTGGTCAAATTTAAGCTGCATAAAAAAATCAGGTTTTCAGGCATTTCTTAGTATGTAAAAATAATTCAGGATTTGGACCTTGTATACGTATAATAGGGTCTCTGCTCAATAAAAGCTTTCCTCATTCCACATTAGATGGCTCCAGTGAACTCACATAGGATTTCCAAAAAAATCGAGTTGTGTGATTGTCAATCATGAGTAGAACGGTAAATGTTGCACTTATTTGCAAGTGATCTCTCAACCAACCTATGACAGGTCATAAGCCCTATAAATACCCAGACATCCATATTCTTCTTTATCTATTTCGAGATGTCAAAATTTTATATTTTACGATTTAAAAGGTCACACCTTCTTTTTGACATATAATATAAAAAATAATACTACAAGAACTATTTAGTCTAGAGTCTATAGAGTCTAGACCATTATCTCTGAATAAATACATATATAAATTCTTCTTATTCAAACCCTCATCCCTCAGGGCACTGTATCATATAAACGCAGTGTTATCTTGATCACTAGCACCTCGAAGGAAAGGTGATCAGCCCTCCGCTTCAAGTAGCACTCCAGAGTGATATTGAATCAATATTGAAGTTAATAATATTATTTATTAGACCCCCCCCCTGGGAATCGAACCTAGGACATATATAACAAATAATAATGATAGAGTTTAGCTTTCGCTGTTAGTTTTGTACTGGCTTCAGCAGTATATAAACTAAAATTGGAAGGATACAGAGAATAGCATGACCTTCGCGTATACAATTAATGATTTATAAAATACTAAATAATCAAAATACTAAGAAATCGGTCATAGGAACGCATAAATATGGCTATTTTCACGGCCTTTGCATCCCTATGGGTAATTAATTTTGCAATTCAAAACCTTCTCACGTGAATCTCCATTGATTCAATTAATTCATTCACATATACGGGCAGGTTTTTTAATGGTTTTTTGGTTCAAGGAAAGATTCGCAGATAAGATGGCGCTATATTTTGCTCGATCGTTTTCCTGCTTGTATTTTTCCTGTTTTAAACGGCATAATTACTTAATTGTAATTTGCTTTGTCTCTAAGAAACAGATCACTTTTAGAAACAAATATGTAAATATACATTACTCCTGATTAAACGTTGGACAGACTAACCTCAATTAGGTTGACTTAGTATTATTTAAATCATTTTATTTATTGTATCGGCTTTCACTTTATGGTAAGGCAAAATTAAGAGGGTAGGGGCTAGACCAGGCATGGGGAACCTGCGGCCTTTTGGCTATTCTAATGCGACCTTTTGACTGATGCCAATTTTTGTAAATATGCATTTTTATTTTTTTTTTTAAATTGCATTTCTAACAATTTATGTTGTGATATAATTAAAATATTTAGTTAATAGGGGGGGGAGTCAAAGTTTTCTTTACTGCGGCCTCATGTTGAATCAGATAAGTGTGAATGTGGCCTTTTGAAATAGAAAGGTTCCCCATGCCTGGGCTAGACGTACACCGCGCACAAGTTTTTTTTTTAGAATATATATTAATTTTTTTTTTTTTTACTCTTTACCTTTCAATAACTCTCTTCTTTTCAAAATCATATATTTTGTTCAATACAAAAATGGTGTTTTAAGCAAAAAGTTCAATTACGTCAAATGTCATCTGGATTTAAAGAAAATTACGTTACGGGCTATCGAATGTCCCGCCTTAAATTATAAATAAAACAGTTATTTTTTACTATTTCAGTATTATACTGTTGCGACTAATTTTGGACGCTACAGATGCTTAATATTAACATTAATAATAATGCTAGTTATTAAGGATTTATAATATATTATGTTTATTTATCTAAAAAAAGATATGAATGTGTATAGTAATGATCCCTAGAAATAATATAAAAGATACAATACAATATCAAGATTTTTCACATAGTTCATTTATATATCTTTTTCTTCTAGCCGTATTTTTTTTAAATAAGACATCACTAAACCTGATAGATCTTAAACCCTATTGCCTCATCAATTTTTGACAGTTGCATATCATCTTTCGCACATTCTGTATCCAAATTAAAATTTTAAAAAATTGGACATATCCACATTAAATCAGGGACATCTTGAAATAACGTTTCACCATTTTCACCTATAGAGTTTTGTCTAATATAAAAACGAAAGAGATATTCTCGAAACGCTCCATGACCCGTAAAATTCTGGGTCAAATCATAATTCAATTTATGATAGTTTGGACCGGAATAAGGAAGTAGGGCAGTTGTTTAAAGCATTAGATGACAGAGAAGCTTTTTCTATAATGATCTTTAAAGTCGCTACGTTAGAGATGATTGTGGAAAAAGCTTATACTTCCGACGGGTCGGGTAAAACTGAAAAGTCACCGGAAGAAGAAAAAGCCCGTAAATGCAAAAAAAGGTTAATTAATATAATAATTCAATACATTTGCCCTTCTCTTCTGTGCGCAAATGAGAAAAAATATATTTTATTGTACTTTGATTGCTGCATTAAGTATTAATCGCCAATAAAACACCAGATCGTGTGAATTTTCATTTTTAAATATGAGAAATTTCAACAAGTTATTGAGGAAATTCGAGTCGTTAAATATATCAGTTATGTATTTTTACGAATATAAAAAGTGTACGCAATGGTCCTACTGTGTTTATTTGTGCGGTTAATTAAATTCAATATTATTTTGCGCAGTAAAAACTGGTCGGATGATAATTGCAGTTATTAAATTTGCCCTAAAACTAAGATTTTGGGAGTTTTCGCAATTCAAATTGTCCATTGTAATAAGACGTGCAAGAATTGTTACGCCGAATTCAAATTTCGCATAAAGTAAATCATCTCCAAAAAGTTAAAAGTATGTTTATATGTGAGATTTTACTACAAAATGCAATACTCTGATATAAATTAAGGGGAAATACTCTGGTACAGTGTTTTCAATCTGTGGTTCGCGTACTCCCAGGGGTATGCGAAATTGCATGAAATGAAAAACTAAAAATCGTCATAAACTTCAACTCAAAGACGACTTGAAACTGATAAAAATGTAACCAGATGTTTCAGTGTTGTGCAAAGGAAAACGATATATATTTGTCACGTCAAACTGATTAAGACCGTTATTAGAGCTGTATTTTGATGATTAAGAATTAGTATTCTTTTTTAACATATTGATTGAACATATAAAGAAAAATTAATGGGCATGTGACTAATTAATGGGCAATGACTAAGAAAGTATTATATATTTAACGAATGTGAGCGGGAGGAAAAAACGAGAACGGTCTAAAAAGACTTCTAGAGAGAGCATGATCAAATCAATTAGAACCTAAACTCTGATGGAGTCAAAAGTCTACATGATCGGAGGACATGTATGACTAAATGTATGGATGTGAAGGAAGCTAGGAATGTAAGTCAGGACAGTAAAGGGTTCCATCATCTCTGCCTCCCCCTCCGGAGAAAGGGTGTTATGGTAGTATTAGTATTTTTAGCAGTAGAGATTGAGTAGTCTTTCTTGAAGTAGTATCCAGGAAAAACTAATTGAGAACCACTGCCCTAGTATATGCACTCCTGTTAAATTTGTGCGTTATATCGTATTTTATAATTTAACTATCCGGGTAGTTCTCACACAAAAAGTGCTATTCCAAATTTTAATATATTTATTTCGAAGAAACTATAGTAGGTTCGGTTATTGTACAAGTAATTTCTTCAATTTATGTTTGTAAGTAAGCATGTAGGTATATTCTCAACATAAAATAATGGTTTCATTTATTGATCCAGCAGTCACTTTTTGGTAAAATCTATCCATTTTTAATTTAAGTTTTACATAGTAAATACCACTATTTATTAAAGTCTTACAGTGTCACAATATATTTTAAGAAATAGAGGTATTTACTAAGTAAAACATTAATTAAAAATTTTAATTCACTTTAACAGATGGGTATTTTTACAGTAAGTGTTCAAATTTGACTATACGAATATAAAAATAATAAAGTAAATCATACCTATCGCCCGATGGAAAATAAAGATAAAGGTACAGTCAACGATAAAAAACGTATAAAGGGTAGATACGTTAAACAATCATAAAGATGACTGGCGATATAATCAGCCCTTTAACGTATTTTCTGGTCAAGCAGATGTTACGATATATCCATTTCATTTCTCAAATTAAAAAACGCAATTCATGATCTGAAATCACGCCATGAATTTTATTTTTTATTTTGTTTTTAGGGAGGCCTTTTCTACGCGCATAATCGATTGTTGGGGAAGGTAAGTTAAGGTGGTGAGTTAGAATTTTTGCAATGAAATGAAAGGATGTAATATTGAATATTTACTTAAATTATTCCAGATTGCAATATATTTCATATTATATTGTTTAAATATTAGTTGATAAGATTAAAAATTTTAAAATGTATAGAAAAATTCATATATTACAATTAACATTTTTTAAGACACATTCTCATTCAGTATTACAGAATTCTTCAATTATTTGTTATCCAATTTATTGAAGAAATAAAAAAAAAAACAGTAACCATTTAAAGACGATTTTATTTACGTAGTAGGTTTATTCACACATTATGTATATTCAAAAGTACGCAAAAAAAAACTTTTTTTTAATTTGTAGAAAAAAAATTGACTATAAAAAATGACAGAGAAAAATAAGTGTTTTAAATTTTTCAATCACATAAAAATAACGATGAATTTAAAAAAAAATGTAAGAGAAAAAAAATGTTTTAAAAATTTTCAATCCCAAAAAATCAAGAATTTTTTTAAAAATATTTCTAATGACACGTGTTTAATTACTCCCCTACAAAAGCAAATAATCGCAGTTGGTACCTTCAATGAGCATTTATGAAAACAGGCTGGGTATGTAATTCACCCCTTTGTTTTAACCGGGCATCTATAATGCTACAACCCTTTGATGGTTAGTCACTAGTCACTGGTCAAGGTATCATCAATTACGATAATTCTCAGCTGGCGCGCAGTTGATAATTTACTACAGCATAATAACCCTTTTGTGCGGTAAAGGGGTATTTCTATTCACAGCATTGGGGATTATAAATTAATACGAAATGCAATTAGTGCATTTGAAAAAACGTTTTTCATCCATCTCTGTAGCGTTGCGGCTATAACGTTTGGAGGGGGGTCTCTGAGCTAAAATTAAATATCTATCGATTTTTAAATAATTATTTTAGTACTGTTGTTAATTTATTTTATAACAAAATTAACGTAAAATATTTAACACGGGGACGTCTGTTAGAAATGGTACAAAGTACGCTGTATTAATTAATTGTTTCTCTAACATACATTGAATTTTTTTTTAAAATGAAAAAAGATAAATATTTTTGATTTTATTATTTGCAAAAATACTTTTAATTTCAAACCATTTATGTGAGCCTAAGCGACTCATTATTTAAACTCTGACTCAGTAGAGTTGGTTCGAAGCCAGAAACTCTGACTCAAGAGTCCATGACACTAACTACGGGACCACAACCCGGTACAAGTTTTGGGTTAGTAATCACTGGATTGATGAAGCGTTATGTTGATCTAAGAAAAGTAATGTAAAACTTTCTTTCACATGCAAGAAATGTTATGCAAATGTTATATATTTATATATATAAAAATATATATATATATATATATATATATATATATATATATATATATATATATATATATATATATATATATATATAAATACATACATATATTGTGTATATATGGTATATATATATAAATATTTATATATATATATATATATATATATATATATATATATATATATATATATATATATATATATATATATATATATATATATATATATATATATATAAATAAACATATTCAGGAATTTGCAGTGCCCAATTTTTATTGTGAGCAGAAAGCAAATTTCTAAGAGTTATGCATCGTTAGTTTACTAAACTTTAGGGGATTCTATTGTAATTTTCAGATTGTCATATACGTACTTCTAGGACCTTAATATCATTTAAATATCTGGACATTTTCTAGGTCATCAAGATATCGGAATACTATCGTCAATAATGGTAACATGCCCTGACGCATCATAATAAATGGCAACCCTAATCTTTACGCTCGATGATTACATTTTTGAAGATAATACATGTTTTGAATTTGCAATTTAGGTAAAAATCAATTTGAAGGAGCAAATTGTTGTTTTCGCTTCCTTTATTGTCAAAAATTGTTACTTGCAATAAATTGCCATTTACGAGGTTAGTTATTACATGATGGTACATCTAACGAGAAAACGATTATAACAGACGCCACCTTGCGGACGGGATTCATCAGGACTTAAGAAGATGATAATAATATGTTTTCGACACGAAAATTTCATTCGTGTTTAAAATAAAAATATACCCATTTGTGTGTACTTTGAAAATTGCTTTCACGTGAATAGCAGGATATTTAAGTGGGAAAATACCTAAGGGCTGTTATGTAAACACACTTAAACATTTTTAAATCAGAACTTTAACTTTTAAAAATAGCATTTTTTAAATACAGATTGATCCGTTGAAATGTGACACAATGAAACACTTTATATAAAAACTAAAATTACCTAACCATCACACAGCTTAGATACAGAGAATAGAACGCTACACTAATCCGTCTTTGCATATGTATTTATCTATTCATATGTTACATATCCGCCGATCATTCCGACTCCTGACCTGACTATTTTCAATTTTTTGTAAAACTAGATCATCTCAAGTTCTCTGTGGTCTTCCTATGTTTCTTTTACCAACTACATTCGCCTCATTAATTTTTTTTAATGTTTTTTCTTCACTCATTTGATATCACATTTGATACTCACATACCCACACATCTCAACACACCTTTCTTACTTTTTATCGATAATGCTTAAACACAAGCCTTGCATATTTTCCTTATATCACCAATCGATTATCTGTCATATTTAAGAGATCGAATTTCGATTGCATTCAGTCTACTTTCATCCTTCTTTCGGAAACTGTTTGTTATTGATATATATATATATATATATATATATATATATATATATATATATATATATATATATATATATATATCTTACAAATAAGAAAATCAAATAATATCATTCAATAGAGGATAAATTTGAAATATTTGGTGATCAAATATTTAAATAACCTTCCTACGGATATCAAAGGAATAAAAATTACTATTATACGTAAACACTCGAAAAATGATTCATAGAAAAAAGACTGCATTGCACACTTTATTAAGTAAAATAAAAAAATATTGAGTATAAGTCCCTTTTCAAGCACAAGAACTTAGTCTTTATTATGGAGAGGCACAGTGTAACTAGTATAAGATTTTTGTAAGTTATATTTTTATATTTTTTAAATATTTTTATAAGATATCTGTAGCTAATGAATTCAATTGCAATATTTTTTAAAACAAAATGTTACAAATAAAAATTATTTTTAAAAATGCATTCATTAATTATATACAATAACTAATAAACTATAAATATAAATATATACCCGTCAGTAAAGATTGAATATGAAACGGTTGACTTACCTATTTAGAATAAAATTGTATTATTACAGCATTTCCTATGCTTGTCCCTTCCGCTCACGTGTATGTCACGTGGCAGACGTCGCGTGGTTGATCTCTGACACGTGCCAGAACATCATCTGAAATCAATGAAATAGTGAAGAAATGATTGCTTTCTGACGATATACGTATATACAAAGCCATTTTTAACAAGGGCTTATTTGAGCTTTTACAGTAAGTATATCATTATTTTTTGTTATTTATTTAATATATCTATTTAGAAATAATAGTACCGACTAAAGAGTTTTTTTTTCTGAAATCTTAAGGGATGTTTATTTATAGATAGCAACTAAATACATTTTATTAGAGAAAGCTAAGCTGGCAGTACAATGAAAGTAATGGCCGTAATTGAGTCCAGGTTTCAAATCTAATGTATGGTACAGAAGTAAGGAGTTGGCAAATTAATGATGAAAGTAAGCTAAATGCAGTCAAAATGCGATCTCTCAAATGAATGTGCAGAAAAAATATGTAAGATATATGTTTGAATGTTGGTAAAAGGAAGGAATGCAAGGCTGAGATAAGCATTATCGATTAAATCAAGAAAGGTGTGTTGAGATAGTATGGACACGTATGTATATGTTATGAGTGAAGAAAGAACAGTAAAACAAAATTATTAGGCGAACATATTTGAAAATAAATGTAAACAAGGACCAATTAAATTAACGTTTCACGTTCAAGGAGTCCAAGTTTCGCTTTCATCGTATGCCTAACATTTTAAGAAGCGATAAAACAAATGTTGTGAGAATGACAAACGCGTACAAACTCAACTAAATTGACAGATTTTCAGGATATCTTTAAAAAAACGGCGTTTAGATTTGAAGGCTTGAACTAGCCAGAGAATTTATTTATTTATTTTATTTATTTATTGAACGGCTGAAGCCTTTAAGATAATACATATAATACATATATACAGTATCTAATATAAAAATACAAAAAATACACTAATGAATACACTAATAGAGAAACAAAAAGTCCAATTAAAATCATAATTTAAAAATAATAAAATAACAAGTTGTAAGCACTAGTAAATACACGTCTCCTTCAAACACTATCGGCGAGCAGTAAGAGAGAGTGAAACACAACGTTTAAATTTATCCATTATAACATGGAGAATTATTCGAAACAGATATCATTTTCTAGGAAACACATACTATATGTATGTTTAAAATATTATACATCACGATTTGGGTCAAACTGAACCGGGTCATCGCGTTATGCAAATCAGAATGGAAAAAAAACCTCATTAAAATTGCTTTAGTTTAGCTTGTTGCATCGGGATGATCGAGGTTGATCTTCGTAGATACCTGCATAGGTGGATCGTCGGGATAATGAGTAACAAATGAGGGGAAAGCGTTTCTTTCTGTTATCTGCTTACCCACTCAGATATGCGAAGCGATATGGATCTCATGAAATCGTGCACGTCAGCCCCCGGTCAACGAACTCGGTGTACGAAACTCTAATTAAAAAGGTAAAATTCTCATTGGGCACGCAATACCAAGGAAAAAGCGAAAGTGATGAACATATGATAAGAGTGTGGCGTGAATATTATAATATACGGTGTTCAGGGGAACATGACGTTTGTGCAGGGTTGTCAAATTCAAAACTAATCGGATTCATTGAAAATAATCGAATTATTTTTTGACGTCTCATCAAAGATGAAGAATATGGAAATCAGGGCATTTACGGGGCTGACGACCGTCATAGGCTGGTTTAAGTGATCGCTTTACACGCGTGTAACATTCACCAATTCTACCCATTATCGACAACCACACTACTCAAATTCTCAAGTTCTATATATGAACAAATTTTTAGAAACATTGTTCTTGAACCACTAGAACTTCACTAGAGACATCTATTGGTGAGATGAAAAGAAACTCGAACAAATATTTGGACACACAAACAATTTTTGTAAGAAGACAATCGAATTTATTCTTTAATCTGAAGATAACTAACTAACTAACCATCATGCCGCTTCTCCACAGGAATAGGCAGAGAGAATAGAATGCCACACCACTATGTCTGTGAAAACATTCTTCGCCTCTTCCACGTTATACATATCCGCCGATTATTTCGACTCCTAACCTGACCGCTTTCAAGTATTTGGATCGTGCCAAAACGAAGAAGAAAAAAACTTTACAATTAATTTGATCCATTTTGGAAAACAATTAAGTTAGAACCATATACAATATACATATAGCGTTCAAATCTAAAGGTGGGGACTGACCGGAGCATTTCGTCGTAACGTCGCTCGCGGCGAGCATCAATACTATGGATGGAGCGCCCGGCTTGCTGTACTAAGTATACGAATGCTCGCATAGTAACGTGTTACGTTACGACGAAATGGCTCCGGTCAGTCCCCACCATAATAGCTGTGTTTCAATTTTTTTTAACAATTATTTTATTTTCATACTTCAATTAAGATTTTTGGCAACCCTGTTAATATTACGTCATGAAAAAATAATATGTAATACATTTTAACGGAAGGTATTTCTGCACATAATCTTATTGCGCTGAACTGTTTTGGTTCCTTGTTTCAAAATTGAAATGTTTCATTTTTCCAATCAAAGCGTTTGTAAAAAATACTTCCAAATATTTGAAATACTATAAAGTACGATCATACCAAATTTTTCTCAGTCTTCCTCTGCTCCTATTTCCATTTAAATTCATTTTATTATTATTTTCTCGTTCATTCGTTCCACATGTCCAAACCATTTCAAAGCACCTTTGCTTATCATGCCTTGCCTTCTTTTCTATGTCACCATTCAAATATCTACCATTCGTTTAAGAGATCGTATTTCGACTGCATTCAGTCTACTTTCATACGTCTTTTGCCTCACCATGTTTCACTTCTAAATATAAGGGTTGGTACCAGGACTCATCCTATTTATACTTAACTATGTAATTACGTGAATTTCTTTTTATGGTTAATGTGCCTCCTCCTGTGGTGTAATGGTTAGCATGTTAAGCTACCGTGATGGAGGTCCGGGGTTCGATTACCAGGGGAGGATGAAAATAATTAGTAGTGATTTTACACAACATTTATTTAATATCACCCTGGTCTGGTCTCTGAAGCACAGGAGTGATCACCTTGCCTTCATATGTTAACGATCAAGATAATACTGCATCAATAAGATGCAGTGCCCTATGCACCATTGGGTGCGGATAAGGGTTAATAAACGAAAAAGAAACATAACTTAATAGTAATATACATTTTAAAAGTGCATCTTAATTGAATTCGACCAATAAATTTAACCTTCTAGAACTTTTTTTTAATAAGTTAAATTCATAAATCAATACATTTATCTTTCTTTTCACGGTATTCTTTATACTTGTGTTATATTTTCGATAACAATCGTCACAGTTGTAACTTTAAGAAGGTATCATCGCAAATTCGCATAATTATTAGATGTAATCGTTGAAACGAAGGGGTAACACGGGATAATTAATACCGCAGGTAAAATTTTATGACCTACGACTCAAACAACGTTTCTTCCCAAAAAACCGCCAAATAAATTGTAAAACTGGTGAAAATGGTAATTTATACCAGTTTATTCAAAATAAAATTCAGTATGTGGTCATTTTAATCTATGTACAAACAGACACATATATATATATATATATATATATATATATATATATATATATATATATATATATATATATATATATATATATATATATATATATATATATATATATATATATATATATATATATATATATATATATATATATATATATATATATATATATATATATATATATATATATATATATAAATACACATATATAATTTAGAAGGACATCATTTGCAATACCTATGTAATTCAATTAAAACTAATGGTAATCAACATAGAATGTCAGATGACAGACTTCCACGTATCGCCCTTCAAGGAATCCCCGAAGGACGCAGACCTCGAAAAAGGTGGAAAGACAGCTCGGAGTCAACACCCCAAGAGCTACAAGCGGAGTCACAAACAGATCTTTAGGATCTAGAAAAAGAAGAAGAAGAAGAAGAAGGTAATCAACAATTTGCAAAGCGCAATTTTTATAGAAAATCACCTCAAGGGCACTTGACAATTTACGTACGTTTACATGTTTGCGGTTTCATTTTTATAATTAGATACTCACACCATGTTACCACGCATATTGTGCACTCATATCATTATTTGAACCCCTCCTTTATTTTTAGAAAAATAAATCAGCAATAGTTTAATACGGATTCTCCAAAATCAACTGCTGATTTGTACAAACCTGGTCTGTCACCAATGACAGTGAAGAAACAGTGATAAAAGTTAATCCCGTGTAAGTGGTAATATCTTTCGGATAACCCTGTATTTTTTACAAACATAAAATAACAAAAAAAATCTAGGGACCAAAAACTTTCACCGTTGTAAACGTCCATTAAAAAAATAATATGTATTGAATAACACAAACCCATTTTGTATAAAAGTATGTAGGTACTGTTTTTAACTATCCACTAATGGGAATAATTATAAATATATTTTGTTTTCTTCCATACACTAAAAGGTTTGATTAATGCAGCAAATAAAGCATTAAAAATTATGAATATCTCGTTACAAGTACAAGACTTAATATTGGTAAAATGATTTACTTGAAGATAACATCGATAAGTTTTCTTTTATGCGACTATCGTGATCTTGAGGATATTGAAATAAAAAATAATAAACCACCTTCTTGGTAAAACTCCATCAATTTGTAAATTAAATAATAATTATTACAGCAGGAACCCCATGGTAAGTTTTAACGGATATCACGTTCAAAATTCCCGAAGAGATAAACATGAACTGTTTGTAGTTTGTAATGTTCCCGATAGTCGCCCAGATAAGGGTGCATCCGCGGAAATTATTAAATTACACTAACTCCTGAAGTTCCTGGTGTCCTGGCTCGATAACAATCTACGGGAATGTTTGGCGAGGAAATGGTTTCGCTAATAACCGAGAATGTTCCGTGTTCTGCAAGGATGACTGTTGGATGTCCCAAGTTAGCGGTGGTAGAAATGAAATTATGGCTGGCATTACGGCGACTTGCGCTAATTGCAAAGACAGCTATCTCAAATGATTGAAAATGCAATTTATCAAAATCTGATTGCAGCTAATAAAAAATATTAATTATTTTCTTGATGGCGTGCGTGCAAACAAAGCTTTGGAAAATAAAGTAGAACCTCAACCCCGTAACCAGTAATCAATTACAAATTGTCAGGAAACTTGAATGTATTCATTTATTTTTATTCCACAAAAATAAGAGCATTGTAAAATTAGGATGTGCCATTTTTGTTAACTTTAAATTCAGAAATCTCTTTTAATAAATTGTCAAAAAGTTTTTATAATTATTGATTTTGTTTTTTTTATTATTTTTTTTTATTTATTTAATATAGGTACATTTTTAAGTAAAACATGATACAATTTAAAAACATTTATTCATATGGCAAACTTAAAGTTTTAGATTCGCTGTGCCTCTCCAAAAAAGAGACTGAGCTCTTGTGCTTGGAGAGGGACTTACACTCAAGGTTTAATGTTTTATATAATTAATGGTATAATAGTCTTTTTTATATTTATTTTCAATATTTATATGTCATGGGCATTAATTTTTTTATCTTCTATTTTTTTAAATTTCTTTAGGGAGTTTATTGTTTACGCTTTTTTTTCCAAAAATGCCCGTATTGTAGTACTTGATATTATATGTATATTAAATAAACAAACATATAATATCTCTACAATTATACTAAATATCATTTTACAAAATTACATTTTGTTCTTTCTTAAGTTTGTGACGAAGAAGTTAAAGACGAAGAAGAATGTGGAAAAAAATTGTATTTATAGGGCTCACAACCTATTAGAGGCTGATTAACTTCGATATGATCACTAAATCAACTTTACGTATACTCAGTTTGTATCGCTATATTTTCTTTGTATGATACTATCTACTAACTATGTGATATTTTTTGTGTAATTGGTTTCAGCCGTAAATATTTTATATAAATAATTAGTATACTATGGAGATATCTGATGTTGATTTCAAATGACCCGTATTTACCCAGGAATATGTTTGTTATTAATTCCTAGGAAGTAAACTGTGGAGTAATGTGATTTATCGTGAAGTTCCTTATCGCTACCTCAATCCTGGATTTGCCCCATATACGAGTTCCTGACATGCTCGCGTTTACCCTTCCAATTTAGCAGTTAGATATATACATACTTCGCAAATTTCTCAACTGATGGCACCACAATTAGCCATTCTTTCAAATCTCTGAACTAAGAACTAGCGTGTGAAAAAAATTTACCAGCATTGCATTTAAATAAGTTTCAATTTATACAAATATATATTTATATATATTGTATATATATATATATATATATATATATATATATATATATATATATATATATATATATATATATATATATATTTATATATATATATATATATAAATATATATATATATATATATATATATATATATATATATATATATATATATATATATATATATATATTTATATATATATATATATAAATATATATATATATATATATATATATATATATATATATATATATATATATATATATATATATACATATATATATATATACATATATATATATATATATATATATATATATATATATATATATATATATATATATATATATATATATATATATATATATATATATATAATATATATATATATATATATATATATATGTATGTATTTTTTTAACATTATGAATGCTTAATAAGGGCATAACAACGTCACATGCTCTGAGATGCTCAGACTTCCATCTTTCTCCTTAAAAAAACACCGTAAGTGTTAAGAATCGAGTTGTGACATTTATTATATTTTCATCCATAGTGTGAATAATTCAGTGTCTGATATAATAAATTAGAATAAATTTAAAAGCAATATTTTCTGCTGAGAAGTGCCAATAACTAAAATTTGAGTTGGTATTTAGAAAGTATTGAAATTAATTTTAAATAGTCATTATGTTTGTATAAAGTATTTATCACACTTGATGTATAAAGCAGATGTTTTTAGATTATGAAAGATTTTCATACAGTAAGTATTAATTGGTAAGAACAATCATCTGCCGAGATCATTTTATATTTATGATACAGGCAATACCATCAGCAGGTACAGAGATTAACATTTTGTAGAGTGCAGGCGCTCTAGCGATAGCCTTTCATTATTTTCTCGAATCATAGCTTGATGGATAAAGAACCCGACTGGACATTTTATGACCCTGTTCGAATCCTGACGAAGAACATTTTTATTATTATTATCGAATGAATTCAAATGATACTGTTTTGATTTTTCTCTTCCTTCGATTGTTGAATATACTCGTAATACGTAAAAACACAAATTACATTTACATTACTTTCATATTATTTTTATTTCATTTTTTGGGTTATTGTTTTAATATCTTTGCGTTTTGATTCACGATTGAGTCAAATTGTTGTAGTTTTATTTCAAAAGACTGTTGAAAGCGGAACCCTGTAAGAAAAAATTTTGACAACACAGTATGTCTGGGTCATTAGTCATGAAGTCTGGGTATTTGAAGGGCTCATAACCTGTCATATGCTGGTTAAGTCATCACTTCACACACGTATTTGAACAATTATTTGGACACATAAAATTTTGTGAATAAAAATAACTGGTCAAATTATAAGCTACATAAAAAAGTTGAAAATCATGTTAAAAAACTAAAAATTTGACCGCAATTTGTGTTGTAACTTTTGTTCAAGCATAAATGAAATAGTCTTCTACTTTTTTATGTATTAAAAATCATTCCTGTCCTAAAACTTTTATACATCAGTGAACCTCAATATTTTGTTAATACATTCTTTTGAGAGGTAATAAAAAGGGAGCATATATTGTTCATAAATTCGTGAATATTTCATTTCAATGTGAGAGGCCTCCCCCGTGGTCTTATGTGATAATTCGTTAATTCAATTATCTTCTCCATACTCCTCGAATTATCAGGAACCACCCAGTTGGGCGCACAGTGGTGCTAATTGCACCATCAATCCCGAATTGATCTATTGTTGCTCTCTTCGAGCGAAGAAATATACTTTTTAAATTTTAATTGGGCCCTTAAGGTCGAAAAGCTCCGCTATTTGATGGGAAAATAGCCGTTAAAATATTTGATTATCATTCATTAAAACAAATCTAATTAAAAACCAGTGCTGTACTAATTTATATACACGAATCGTCCGTTGGAAAACATTCTTTTATTTAACTTTTGAACGGCGTATTTAATTTCATTCCGCTTAGATACGTCTGCGGTTATTAAACTGATGGCACTAAATTTCCCACTTTTGTTTTATGTATCTGGGTTTCATCGTTACTGACATCTGATAATGTCGGTAACAACGAAACCCTGTTACTGGTCAAATCAAATAAATATAAAAACACTGTTCAATTGCTGTTTTATTATATAAAATGCAGTTTTATTAGTAAATTTTTGTATAAAACGTAAATATTATTTAATATATGTACTTCATTTGGTTTTATGTTCAGTAAAAAGGACGTATAACACTATTTTATAAAGGATTTTTTTAAACATGTTCTCTATTTAGGAACAAAAACATTGTAGTTTTTGTTTGAAAATGATGCAGAATGCATCGAAACACGTGTCACAATAGATTTTAAGATAAAGTGGTATATAGTAAATAAAACTTAAATTTAAAATGGATAGATTTAACCACAAAGTAACTGCCTAATCAATTAATAAAATTATAGTTTTTGTTTCATTATTTTTGTTAGTTTATCATTGTTGAGTTTATCATTATACATCCACGTATTGGCGATCTAAACACGTCAAATAAAGTAAAAGTATTTATTTATAAAATTAGCGTTTAATTTGCAGAACTCCATTTTAATTTATGCACATTCGTTTGAAAATGCCATAAATAGGCGAAACAACTGTCGTAAAATATATTTTTATGTGTTTTTTTTTAACAATAAAACACAACTTACTAGACACAAAAAAATCAGTGTTTGATTTCACATTTAATACATAAAATAAAGTAAAAGTGTTTAAAAGAATTATTCAGTCATTTTATTATATACATTAAATAATATACAAATAATAAAAGCTGCGAATCTGAATTTAATTTAATGAGCTGTTATTTTGTAGATTACTGTCATCACTAAAGGGGTGGACAATAGCACCCCTAAAGTGGCGGAATAACAATCACCCCCCATATTCGGGCGGGCACTAGGACAAGTTGCACCGGTTGGATGAAGAATGTACGGGTAAGTATACAGGGTTTAGCTTAGGGGGTAAATTTTGCACAATGCAGCTGACGTCTGAGTTGAACACATCACGCGACCAATTTGATCAGTAGATTTACATTTTGGTTATAGGAAGCAATAAAATTATAATATTAAAAAAAATCATCAGTAATCGCTTAAGGAAGTTGCAATTTGGCATATTTTTCTTAATTGAAAAATTTTCGTATAAAACAAGTGTTTAAAAAAATACAAAAAATCGAATAAGTTTTTTTTTTTGTAGATGAAAATTGCATTTATCATTTACTTTGCGTATGATGTACAATATTTATACACCATTAAGTGGATTTTTTGTTTGTTCTAGCTAAAAAAAAACTATATATAAAAAAAAATCAGGCCAACTATTTATTTCAGAACATTTTAAGTGTGTCCAAATCCTTGTTTACAAATCTGAGTTTCCCCACTTAGGGTTTTTTTATTTTGACATCTCTACATTGATAAAGAAGAATATGGAATTTTTCATTAAAATTTTACTTAGTAAATACCACTTTTTCTTAAAATCTACTGTGACACGTGTTACGATATTATATGTTTGACATCAACTTTATAGTATAATATGATGATTTCAATATAAAAATAAAACTCCTATATTTTTTTTTTTTTGTTTATGTAAACACGACTAGTTTCGAAAACTGCAAAGTTTTTATCAGTATCTAAAAATACAATTTTCTACTGTTGATGAGAATATCTGTACTTCTCGAAACTATAGTTCTCAAAACTAGTCTTGTTAACATTACTTAACTCAAAAAGTGGTCAAATACAAGTGTTTTATTTTTATATATAAACACAAATTTAGAGTCTATGTTGTTACATATGGTATATATATTAATTATTTTCACCCAATGACGACAACTTCTGCAGTTCTCAAAACTAGCCTTGTTATCATTAATAAACTCAAAATGCGGTCTGATACAAGTATTTTATTTTTTATATTATTTTTTGACATATCAAAGATGAAGAAGAATATGAAAGTCTGGGCATTTACGGGGCTAACGACCGTCATAGGCTGGTTTAAGTTATCACTTTACACACGTGTAACATTCACCAATTCTATCCATTATTGACAACCACACTACTCAAGTTCTTAGAAGTTCTATATATATGAATTTTGAAACATTATTCTTAAATCACTAGAACTTCACAAGAGACATCTATTGGTGATATGGATTTTTATTAGTATTCTTTTATTAGTATGTGAGGTCCGAATCCTGGATTATAATCACACACATGAGAAACGCCAGAAAATATCGTGCTCGTTTTTATCATTTAAGCTCATAGTTTGACCAGTTAATTTATTTACAACGTTTTGAGTGTGTCCAAATACTTGTTTACAAAAGATAATACAGATTTTGTGAACAAGTATTTGGACACACTAAAAATGTTGTAATTTAAAAATTAAAAAAATCACAAATGCAGAGACTATGTTGTTATACTATATGGTGTATATTAGTAAGGCGTCGCATACCTTTTGATTAGATGTAGGTTCGTGCTGCTATATTCATAGACCGGCAGCGAGAGGGTCGGTTCCCGCGACCGGGCTCATTATAAATTTCATAACTAATTAAAGATAAAGTTAAATAATAAAGAAGCCAGCGCAGAGCAAACAGAGTCACCGTTAAACTAATTCAGTCATGCAGCCATGAACTCGCCACATTTTTCACACGAACTTAGGGTGGGATTACCATTTTTGAATAATATTGTTTTAAATAAACAGTATACAATAATATTTTTTGATATCTCAACGGATATAGAAGAATATGGAAGTCTGTGCATTAACGGGGCTTATGACCATCAAATGCTGGTTTAAGTGATCACATTACACACATGTAACATTCACCGATTCTGTCCATGATTGAAAGCCCCGTAAATGCCCAGACTTCCATATTTTTCTTCGTGTATGTTGGAGATGTCAAAAAACAATAGCTCCTTTAATTGGATATAATCCAGATTTGTGAACACGTATTTGGACACACTCAAAATGTTGCAATTGTATACCTTTATAGTAAAATGTAAAATAACAAGAAAATGCATTACTTGTGATATTTACTTAAAGAGATACAACGCAAACACAAAATCACCGACCGACCACCAGAGAGGTCACACGTCTCTTCACTCCCGATTTTTATTTTAAGAATGTACAATGGATTTTTTTTGTGTTTTAGAATAATTAAAAAAAATAAAATAAAAAAATTTAACTGTAAAACGTCCGATTCAATTCATAAGCGTCCAATATGATTTGTAAAACGTCTATTTTGAAGTGAAAAACCCATCCTTACTATCCTGCCTGCAGACAATCCTCTAAAAGTAGAGATTTTGGGGGTTATTCCTTTTTTTTTAAATATATTTTTCACGCCTAGAGTGCCAGAAAATAAGACTCTAAGAACCATATCAGGCAAGAGTCTTCGAGATAAAATAAGAAACGCCAGGTTCAGGGAAATATGCGAGATCGCATATGTCTTTAGGTGGGGAAGGCAACGAAGGACACAGTGCTATGCTCATGTTAGGATAATGGAACCATCCAGATTCCCCCAATGGCACTGTACGGCCAACCCCATAGTAAACGACTTCCTGGCAGACCACCAAAGAGATGGATCGGTAGCTGGAAATCGACATCGCAGGAGGCTAATCCCTCTTAAAAACAGGCCACAAGGTCTACACCAAGAAGAAGAAGAAGATATCTTTCGTATTAGCGTCTCATTCGCGGTGGACCTTCATCATACACAATGAAATGCCGATTGTTTTTCATTATTTCGAGATATTTTTATTATATGTGGACGTTATCCGTTACTGGTGTTACTCCCTCGTGTCACTACTTTATCAATTCACCATTCTCCCGCGAAGTTCACGGTAAATTAAAAACTTTATATACAGAAAAGCAAAACTGTGGCTTAACTGATATCGATAAGGTCGGGTGAGAACTCTTTACTGAATACTTTATGAGGGTTATATGTAACATTACATACTGATATTCGCTTGTAAAATGAGATCATGTATTATTTAATTGATATACATAAGTTAGATGATTAATGAGAAAGTATTTAGTGTATTCTAGGAAAGAATCACCTTAAAGATGTACTCTCAAATATGTAATTCAGTACGCAACCGGCTGCGCGAAAAGCTATTGTCGCGTACAATTTATAAAAATATTTTTTAATGACATAGGTATATATATATTGCACTTTTTACCTTTCAATAACTCTTTTCTTTTCAAAATTATTTATTTATTCTAAAGAAAAACATGTTTTCAATACAAAAGCGGTGTTGCAAGCAAAAAATTCAATTACGTTAGATATTACTTGGGTTTAAAGAAAATTAAGTTGCGGGCTATCGATTACCCTGCCTTAAGGCAATTCTGAGAAGTGTATGAAAATAAGGTATTTACGTAAGTACTCCCTTAAGTAAACCCTTAAAATGTGTATTCTAGAAATCATTGAATGACAAATATTTAATTCGACATAAAAATACTCCTCTAAATAGTCTTCAACTAGTCATTTATTTAGTGGTCCAAGCATAACTTGAACAGATTGAGTCACCGGTCAGAAGACTTTGTCCAATTTAACTGTGGGGGAAAGTAGATCACTTAACATCTCATCATCTACAGACTGTATTTTGTATCCTGCTTGATCTCCTGACTAATCTCATGGTAAACAATACTTTCCACAGATATGTCATAAAATATTGTATAAGGTATAAAACGGAGTGACTCCATACACTGGATAAAGTAAGATCATAAGTAATTCATCGAAAAAATACAGATTATCTATGAAATACGAGCATTTATAAAAAGTTAAACAATAATTTGCCACTTAAACGCCATATTTCTATAACATTATGAAGACATGAAGACGTTAGTTCCATGGGCTTCAGCAATTATCACAAAAAATCCGTGCAATTTACGATGTATGTTTTTCACTGCAAAATTGTAATATTTTATATATAATCTTGATATTGTAATTTCTCCACGCTACCTACAATGTACATACTACTAAGTTATGTGTGAAAATTAAGAAAATATGCCTGTTTACAGACACATTCGTGAAAGGAAGCAATTCGTATACAAAGAAAGCAAAATATTTCATTTGAAAGATTTGCGGTGCGATAGTGCATACAAATATTAAAGTACTACATATTCGTAAAATTTCATCTAAATTGATTTTATCTAAGCGAGTGTCAAATGTTTTTCGAAAAAAAGATTCAGAGGTGAAAATCTAAAAATGTGTTCACCAAACCATAACCATGATACAAATAAAACCAAAAAACTCTTAAAAATTATTTTCTTTTGATTGCTTTTGAAGATATACAAGTAAAATATCCAAATAAATGAAAATTACAAGAGGTGGACTTAAATTCAGAGATTTAAAAAAATATGCAAATAGAAAATGTGTTCAGATTAAGTAAGAAAATTAGGATTATTTAATGACATCTTAACATAGATGAAGAAGAAAATGGAAGTCTGGGCATTTAGACGGCTTACGACCGTCAAAGGCTGGTTTGAGTGATCACTTTACACACGTGTAACGTTCATCAATTCTACCCATTTTTGACAACCACACTACTCAAATTCTTGGAAGATCTATATATATAAACCAATTTCGAAACATTGTTCTTGAATCACTAGAACTTCACTAGAGACATCTATTGGTGAGATGAAAATAAGCTTTTTTATTGAGCAGAAACTCTTTCATTAGTATGTCTGAATCCTGGATTATAATCTCACACATGAGAAACGCCAGAAAATATCATTTTCATTTTTATCATTTTAGCTTATAATTTGACCAGATAATTTAATAAAAGAGTTTCCGCTCAATAAAAAGCTTCTTTTACCATTCAATACAAGTAGTAAGGGTGGTTAAATAAAAGTAAGAAAATGAGAATTACTATTGCACAAATCAAGGTAAGATCGTAGAGTTACTTAGCCGTTAGGAAAAAACAGATATGTAGATACATTCCGATCGAATGAAGTGAATGCAAATTTCAATTGAAGCAATAAAATCAGCGAATGGAAACTAAATTTAACATCACAGTTGATGTAATAAAATTCCACAATATACGAAACTGCATGACGAACTTCAACTTCCTTGTCTTGATAACTTTAATTAATACGAGAAATACCTGACATGTGAAACGGGCATTACAATTCAGGTACAGATAACGATTCTTTGAACAGACACTGACAAAACTTCACAACCACGTTTTTCAGATTTTGCATTTTTCTAATTTCTCAATTATTGTTTTTGTTTATATTCAATCACAGTGAGAAAGCAAAAATATGTTGTTTAAATACAACTTAAAAAACACATAAGTTTTTTTGATATCTTGTTTTAGAATAATAATATGGAAATCTGAGTATTAACAGGGCTTATGACCTGTCATAGGCTGGTTTAGTGATCACTTAACTAGACTAATGCAGTATGGTAGAGTAGAGCGACTGAAATGCACTTCTATGCATTTTTCTTTTTGTTTTATTTTCCATATAATGTCTTTGAAAATACTGTAGAAAATATGTTAATATCTCTTATGTATTGTAAATTTGCCTTGTATTTATAAGCAGGGTTCAATTAAATATGAAATTTTTTTTTTTTTTAAAGAGCCCAGTAAATAAACAGACTTTTATATTCTTCTCCCTCTTTGTTGAGATGTCACAATTTACATTTAATGTTTATTATCGATCGTGTAGGTAATATATTCATTATTTTTGAAAGTTTTCTTTAATGTGGTCTAATACTAGTCCACCCTAGTATTGAGAGTCTTACTTAATACAAATTAAATAAAACCCGATGAAGAATATGAATAAAACGAGCAATATAACCATTAAATTGTCAAAAATATTTATTAGCAGATATATTTTGTCCGCCTCTGTAGTGTAATGGTCAGCACGCTCGGCTACCGTTCTGGAGGACCCGGGTTCGATTCCCAGGGGGGGTAAGAATAAATATAAGTGATTTTTTCACTGTAATATTTATTCAATATTACCCTGGATATTAAACTTGAATATTAAACTTGAAGCGGAGGGCTGATCACATTTCCTTCATGTGTAAACGATCAAGATAACACTGCGTTTATATGACGCAGTGCCCTATGCACCATTGGGGTGCGGATAAGGGTTTTATTATTATTATTATTATATTTTTACACCATTTTGAGTGTGTCCAAATACTTGTTCATAAATCTGGATTATTTCCAATTATATGAGTTATGTTTCCTTAAACCAGCCTATGACGATCGTCAGCCCCGTAAATGCCCAGACGTCCATATTCTTCTTCATCTTTGATGAGATATATTTTTGTTTCACAGATTTAAGTGATTCCTGTTTCTTTCTAATTATAAGGTTTGGCCACAGATTTATGCCCGTTACAGTATCTGCACTTGTATATATCGCTCACTCCTTTCAAGAACGTTATAAATAAAAAAACATGATTTTTCAGGAGAACGTTTTTAAAGTTTAAATATATAATACAACATATTAAAAATAAATTACTAGCCACCCTTTGAACTTTTTAATGTGCAACAGATCTTTTTAGGTAAAACGTGAAGATTTTTTCTTCATTTGAAAAATATAAAGTACATATATTTAATAAAATAATTAAGCAATACCATTTCTTCAAAATGCAAAAACAACACTTTTTGCCCTGTAGCGGGTAAATATTAAGTTTAAAATATGCCTCTTTTGCTGGGATATAATACATTTTCTGGACACTCCGAAAACATGCACAACTAAAAATTGACGATTTTTGATTTATGACGTTCTTGAAAGGCGTGAGCGATATGTACATGTCCGCTCCACTTAATAATATCATTTCAATTGTCTATTACCCATTGTTAGACTGCGATAAATTGGAGTTATTCCGGTAAAAACACAGCTTTAATTACTGCGTTTAATTATCGTGTTGTATTGGCAACAGAGTTATTTTTGACATTTTAAATATTATGCGTTAGGCCTGATTCATAAAAGACGATGCATTTTTTTTAATGGCATAAAATATATGTATTCATTTTAAATCAAACACAGATTTTTTGAGTCTACTAAGTTGTATTTTATTAACAAAAACACATAAAAAATTATATTGTGTTCGTACTACATTCGTTTGATAATGCCCTAACAAGGTGAAACAATTGTCACAATATAATTTTTTATGTGTTTTTGTTAATATAACACAACTTAGTAGACTCAAAAAATCTGTGTTTGATTTAAAATTAATACATAAATTAAAAGGGAGTTCTACAAATTAAACGCCAAATCAATAAATAGGCATAAAATATCATAAAAAACAGGTCTAACTATTGGAATTCAAGGACTAATATGAGAGTTGTTGCGACTAATGCCTTTTGCCATGAACCCACGACTAGAGATAAAGAATCTTGTCACCCAATGGTGCATAGAGCACTGCATTGTATAAATGTAGTGTTATTTTGATCGTAATTACCAATTTTCCTTTTCAACCCCTCGGGAATTGAACCCGGGACCTTCAGCACTACAGTATGGAGGGAGACATAACGTTACCTAACTTAATCTAATTTAATTTTACCAAACGTTTATTACGTTTTCATGGTTACATAAAATTTTGTTCCTGATATTTTTCAATACTGTATTCACTTAAATTAACACAGTGTGACAATCATCATTTTACATATGATTTATTTTTATTTTTATAAAAAGTTAAGGGATCTTGCATCCCTTATTTCGCTGCGACCATATAAGGTATATTATAAACTTTCTCTGTGTCATAGCCCACTCTCAACATCTATGAGAGTCATGTAACAAACGACCTGCCTTGGTGGAAGGACATTTGATTTACGAAAAAACAATTTTTTTTAAAGTTATTTCAGAAAGAAAACAAATTTCAGAAAGTTGCATGTTAACAAAAAAAGAGTGTCATTTTATATTTAACATATAAAAATGCTTCTTTGCATTTTTCTCACACTAAAACATAAAAATTAATTTGAAATTCAGTTGAAAAAAAATAACAAAATGTTGTCATTGTACATCGGGTTTTTTTTACTGCCGGACATTTGTACGAAAAGAGAGTTGTATTTATTACAGAAATGGGCAAAAAACATTCACACGATAATCATTTTTAGTAGTTATGTTTTTTTATTGCGAACATTCCAAATGCAGAAGTACTTACGTCTCGAAATGTATGCATATTTTGAATTGAATTTGATTTCTACTGTGTACCATACTAATTATTTTACTGGATCTGTTTTCCCAGCAAGATATTTTCCAATCTCCCACGACATCATAACATTGTTCTAACTGCCAATGCATTGTTAAATGAAGGGTAAAAATATTTTTATAAACATTTTTTTTTAAATCTGCCATTCGTTCATTTACATATCTCCCATATTATATGCTACATTAACGTGAGGGTATAAAAGCAAAGAAAGCTCTCTACCATTACACTAATTTGGAAAATAAATTAATAAGTGACAAAAAAAAACAATAAATACATAAAATTTCAATACATATTTGTGAAGAAAATATGATTTAAGTCGTTGGGTAATATATCCAAAATAAAACACGGTTTTTTGGATTAAATTATACATTTATTTATGTATATATTAAAACGTGCCGCGTTTAGTCTTCTTATGACATTATCAAATGCTCAACACTTTGTGTTTGATAATGTCTTAAAAAGACGAAACGCGTCACGTATTAATATATACATAAATAAATGTAGAATTTAATCCGAAAAATCTTGTTTTATTTAGGATATATTACCCAACAATTCAATATGGAATTCTACCAACTGTCTGCAGTTACAATAAATAAAAAATGATTTAAGTCCACGATAAGTTAGTTTCATTAATATTTATGAATTGTATGCCTTCGTGACGAATATTAGATTTTCGTACAAATAACGGAGCCCGAAAAACTATTTTGGAAATATGCAAATTATGCATTTTATTGCTTTTCGCACAGTCAATCAAATAATCAGACAATTAATAGATTTATATTATTCACTGACACTTCGTGATGGAATTGCATTTTTAATATATTATTAGATTAAAACCAATATTTTTAGCTTTTCCACTTTTTTTTTCTTTTTTAAAAAAAAGTGGAAAAGCTAAAAATATTGGTTTTAATCTAATAATAAATTAATCAGACAATTATCAGACCCGCACCCCTCTATGACTTCAAATGCTGGACAATGTATAACATATACTCTAGGCAACAAGAAAATACTGATATGCGAATGCTTAGATAGTCAGCTGGAGTGTCCCTCTGGAGTGTAGAGACAAAATAAAGAGTCCACGCATTCGTGGAAGCCTGGGTGAACTAACATCAATAGTAAGGCAGAGAAAAGGCAATTGAGATGATATGATGATATACAGAACCTGAACATATTGTAAACCAGGCGATCGCTATGGATCTTCCTCGAAAGACATCAAGAGGAAGACCAAAAAAATCATGGATGCTACAGAAAGATTACACGAATCGAAGACATGGCCTAGGTGACGTTGTGTGTGATAGAAGGACCTACAACCGAGGACGAGGAGAACTGACCGTAACTGTCTATAAAGACGATAAGTTGGGATGGAGCCAGGAAGAAGACAAAAAAAATATAGTAAATTAATTTAGTACATATAATTTTCCAGTGGTTTATATATTAAGGATAACAGTACCTTTTTGGTGTCATTGAACTTATGTATTAAGAGCTAGCATTGCGTAACATGCGTAAAGCACTTAAATTGCGTAAGCAATCAACATTTAATATAAGGGCAGGTACAAAAAATTATATAAAACTCAATATACATGTTTGTCCCTCTCACTTTCATGTACTAATGTATGCGATTTAAAGAGATACAAGATCCAAATAGGTCTGACGAGCGTCTTTAATAGACCCAAAGTTATGAGAAAATCACCAAAAATTTTCCCACAAAATGGCGAACATTTGTTTTGTTTTTTTGAGTCATTGAGTAACGTTTTTTAGCATTGGAATCTGCCGGGCAAAGACCTAAAAATGTTAAATTTTAAAGCTCGTGATAATGATCTCGGTAAAAGTTTATTACTCGCATCCTGTATATTTATCATAACTTTGATGAGGTATTCGTCCTGTTTATTGCGAATTTATCATTGTCATTCTGTGTTCAAGAAAAAAATATATACAGGTGAATAAAATTAGGCGTATGTGAAAGTTGTTAAATTTTCTATAATTGTAAATCGTTTTGATGCACTTACCCTAAATTTCTAGACTTGGTAAGTTTTTAAATATTTTGTTAATATTTTTTTTTTATTTCTTTAATTTGTTACTTAATTTTTCTTACTCATGTTTACGATATATTTTTTACTGTTTCTTGTTTTAGATATAATATATTATAATATTTTATCTTTTTTATGTTTTTAACTTATTATGATTTAGTTTTTTTTTAAATCTTATAATGTAGTGTATTATATTATAATCGTTAAACCATGCAAAGGCTATGATGCCTTTTTATAAATGTTACGAATAATATTTTATAAAAAATACAAAATAGTAGGAAAAAAATCTGTATAGCTTTCAGTTATTATTTATAAGTCGTCAATAATAAGGCATTAATTGATATATTTTTTTCAAAAAAATGAGAAAACGAAAAGTAGTAATATAATCAAATCCTCAATATTCATTCATATCTATACAATACTAAAAAGAAATGCAGAATTAAAATACTACATGTTGAAGTAAATTTGGTTTCATTTGATGCATTTAAAAGTAAAACGAGACGCATTTTTAATTAACAAAAAGAGTTGAAATAACGCGAGCGAGACATAATTTAACGTCACTCTCCAAATGTGTTCTTGCCTTTTTAGTATCTATTTTGGTCCAAGCGATATAAAACCAAAGTATTTAGGATGAAAAAATAATGTTTTTAAGAGGTAAGAACTTTAAAAACACCTAACAAGTATACAGTTAGGAAAATTCGTTTATCCCAAATACTATCTGTAATTTCGTCATTTCAGGAAATGTAAGAAGTTTATTTGAAAATCAATCAATTTGCGTTCATTTCATAAATATCGCTCAAGAAGAACATACTAATGGAAGCAGAAAAAAATTCAAATAAATAAAAAAATGTTAATGTGAAAAATATAATTTTGGATTTTGATACATGATTATCTGAGTAAAAGGTCTCTAGTTTTTACAATTTTTATTGAAATCGACAGTGTATGGTTCGAGTACATAAAAACATTAATATACATTAAAAAAAATTAAAAAACGGCTGTTTTTATTAAAAATGAACGATTTTGTCAACTTCCATATCTTTTTCTGTACATTTTTCATATTTTACATTGCAGAAAATAATGATGTATGTTTTTGTATAAAAAAGTACTTCTTCAGATTCTCGAGTTTATTTGGCGAACGGTAAATGCCTTTTTTTTCCTCTAGATTTTTTTTTTAATCAATGAAAATATAATTTATATTTGAAGCACTAACTTTGTGATTTTCCATTTTATAAACAAAATGTAACTTTATTTTAAAATCAATATAAATATTTCATTTTAACATAATTATAATATCTACAGGTTAATTCGAAACTGGTAGACATTATAATTATTTTGTTAAAATATAATATTTATAGTGATATTAAAATAAAGTTGTATTTCAATTATCAACTTTTTTAAATAAATGAATATTTTTTATAGGGTATGTTGAAACTGGCCTCTTAAGAGCGGATGACAACGACTATAGAATAGTGGAGGAAGTGCATAACTCTCAATCTAGTTTAAGAAAGAGTTGGGGTGTAAGTTACCGAAATACCACGAAATGGAATACCAGAGAAGATGCAAGAATATAAAGCCATTATAAAGCTATAATCCTTCTAAACTGGCCGTCTTCAATTTATGGGAATCAAAAACGGATGTAAAACAAAAAACTTATTTTCAATGCACAACGTTTTGAGTGTGTCCAAACAAAATCTGGATTATTTGCAATTAAAGGAGTTATTTTTATATTATTTTTTGATATCTCATCAAAGATAAAGAAGAATATGGAAGTCTGGGCATTTACGGGGCTGACGACCGTCATAGGCTGGTTTAAGTGATCACTTTACACACGTGTAACATTCACCAATTCTACCCATTATTGATAACCACCCAACTCAAATACTTGGAAGATCTATTTATATATGAACCAATTTTTTAAACATTATTCTTGAATCACTAGAACTTCACTAGATGAAAATATATTTTTTTTTAAAAGAAACTCTTATATTAATTAGTATGTGAGGTCCGAATCCTGGATTATAATCACACACATGAGAAACGCCAGAAAATATGTCTTTTTATTTTAGTTTATAATTTCACCAGATATCATTTAAACCAGCCTATGATCAGCCCCGTAAGTGCCCAGCTTCCATTTACTTCTTCATCCTTGATGAGATGTCAAAAAAAATTACACCATATATATATATATATTTGTAAATGTGTATAATCCCATCTTAGAATGTATTGTCAAAAATTGATCGAATTGATAGTAAGCACGTGCGTTTTATGCACAAAGAGAAGAAATTAAAAGAAAAAAGGAAGTCTCAAGTATGAAAGGTGTAAGGAAATAGATGACGGATGTAGGGAGGGTGAAGGAGAGATCAAATAAAGAATCGCATAGAAAAAATCCTTACATCTTAATTGTATGGAATTATACTTCTTACAAAGGCGGATTTTGAGACTTACATAAGGATAACATTTGATTTAATGGCATTCCAATTGTACCCTAGATGTCTTTTTGGGTATGGAATTGACTGAAATTGATAAAGGATTGCACAATGAAAGTTCAAAAGGATTAAATGTACCTACCTGCCTAGGTAGGTAGAATTTGAAAGCCGTCAATAGAAAATATAAATATGGTATGGACATGTGGAGCGAATGGATAGCGAGAGAATGACTAAGAAAATATATGTGGCGAATGTGAGAGGAAAAACAGAACGTGGACGACCGAAAAAGACTTGGCACGATCAGATCAATCAGAACCTAAAATCTGGCGGTGTCAAAAGTCTGCGTAATCGGAGGGCATGTATGACTAGATGTATGGATGTGCAGGAGGCGAGGAGTGTATGTCAGGACAGAAGGGTGTGGCGTTCCATCCTCTCTGCCTACCCCTGCGAGGAAACAGCGTGATGGTAGACGTAGTAGTAGAAGTCAATAGAAAATCTCAAATTAGGATATGGAAATAAATTTAAGAAAATAAAATCTGTTATGTTTTTATTTTATAACAAGAATTCTGAAAACGATGTTTAAAAAACATCATTTTCATATTAATACATATTCATCTTAAAAATTCAGTTTTCATTGGAATTAAAAATATCCGATATAAATTTATAAAGTGATAAAAAAATGTTTATTTGATAGTAATCCAAGCTTGACTGTAATAAAAAAAAAAACTATTTTTAATTTTTACTTACAACTATTTCATAATAGAAAAAGTGATATTTACTAAGTAAAACTTAAATAAAAAATGGATAGATTTTACCTCAAAAGCAAATCAATTAATGAAATAAAATAACTAGTCAAATTATAAGTTAAATTAAAAAAATATATTTATGTATTAATTTTAAATCAAACACAGATTTTTTGAGTCTACTAAGTTGTATTTTATGAACAAAAACACATAATTTTTTTTTTTATAAAATACAACTTAGTAGACTCAAAAAATCTGTGTTTGATTTAAAATTAATACATAAATCAAAATGGAGTTCTACAAATTAAACGCCAAATCAATAAATAAAATGCTTTCAGGCGTCTCCTAGTATATAAAATAATTCGGAAAGAAGCTCACATAGGTACATACTGTTCACGAAGGCCTCTGCTAAATAAATAAAAACTTACTCGATTCAACCATAGATGGTGCCGAGAATTCACATGTGAAATAACGCGTCATTTAAATGATTTATACAATTCTCGAAATTTTAATAGTGTGGTTGTCAATCATGGTTAGATTGGTGAATATTACACGTGTATAAAATGATCACTTAAACCAGCTTATGACGCAAGATGACGTAAGCCCTGTAAATACTCAAACTTAAATATTCTTCAATTTTGTTCAAATATCAATATTTAAAACTCCAAAGTGGACGAACCCAGATATCGCTCACTCATTTCAAGAACGTCATAAATCAAAAATCGTCAATTTTGAATTGTGCATGTTTTCGGAATGCCCAGAAAATGTATTATATCCCAGCAAAAGAGGCATATTTTTAACTTAATATTTACCAGCTGCAGGGCAGAAAATGTTGTTTTTGCATTTTGAAGAAAAGGTATTGTTTAATTATTTTTTTTAATAAGTATACTAAATATTTTTCGAATGGAGAAAATACCTTCAGGTTTTACCTAGAAAGATCTGTTGCACAGTAAAAAGTTCAAAAGTGGCTTGATATTTATTTTTAATCGATTGTGTTATATTTTTAAACTTTAAGAACGTTCTCCTGAAAAAAAAGTTTTTTCTTTTTCTTTGATGACGTTCTTGAAAGGAGCGAGCGATATGTGAACAAATATTTGGACACACACAAAATATTTTGTCATTCCTTCTTCATTAAACTACCTCACTGTTTTCTTACTTTTCAAAAATTTTAAAATGGACAATTTTTATTTAATTACTTTCCTCTTGAATCGCTTCATTAGTGAAGTGTATCGATTCGATAAATAGAGTATACAAAATCAGTAGACGATGAAGTATTCAAAGAGGTCTACACTATTCTTTGTGATTGAATTTATCAAGGTTATATAAAACACTAGTTGGCATACCAAAAAATCAACATGAAAGTAAAAACAATTAATTTTAACGGATTGTTAACTGATCTGATACTAAATTTATTCTCTCAGACGAATGTGTGGCTAAACGTTGTATGATATTCGATAGTGAATTAAGGAAATAATACAAGGCTGTGATAAAGATTATCATTAAAATTAAGGTTCAATATCATTACATTTTTTTCATTTATTTGTTAGAAGTTTTGAAAATAAACATATTTGAAAAAAACATCGAAGGAGACTGGGAATATAAAAAAAAAAAACATTTAGTTTATGATAAGTCATCTTAACGAAATCTCGATAAGTGTTTATATGTGTATGTTCACATTATTAACATTTTATAAAATTGGGAAACATTCAAAATGTGTATAAAAAAACCTTATAAATTAATACCTACATTTTCTTGATACCTTTTTTGAAATACCGTAATCATAGATTTTTTCAAAATATTTACTCACAACATTTTTACTGTGTTCAAATACTTAAAATATATTCAAAAATGTAAAATAAAAACAAGGAATTATTTTACACTTTTGAAAAAAAGGGGTTTCTTCGAAATTTAAGCTTTCTAAATCCAATCATAGATGGCTGTTGTAAACACAATCATGGAACGCCATTACATTGATCATCGCTCACTCCTTTTAAGAACGTCACAAATCAAAAACCGTAAATTTTCAGTTGGGCATGTTTTCGGAATGCCTAGAAAATGTACTATATCCCAGCAAAAGAGGCACATTTTTAACTTAATATTTACCCGCTACAGGGCAAAAAGTGTTGTTTTTGCATTTTGAAGAAAATGTATTGTTTAATTATTTTTTTAAATATACTAAATATTTTTCAAATGGAGAAAAAACCTTCAGGTTTTACCAAAAAAAATCTGTTGCATGGTAAAAAGTTCAATAAGTGGCTTGATATTTATATTTAATACATTGTTTTATACTTTTAAACTTTAAAAACGTTCTCCTGAAAAATCAAGTTTTTTGATTTATGACGTTCTTGAAAGGAGTGAGCGATGTGTAAAGTGATCATTTCAATAAATACCCAGCTTCCACATTCTTTTTCATGTATGTTGAGAAGTAAAAATATAAAATTATTTACTTTTATCGTTCGTGCATTTAAACCCAGTGTACCGTGATGTTGAATTAGGTATAAACACCACGGCCTTCGAATATCTCGCGATTATTTGGCGCAAAATCTCACGCGCATAGTAGATCATTTAATTCTACTTCCTTTTCCCAAAGTTAATGGATATTTTTGTCGGACATATAAATTACAAAATCTACTTGAGATGCGCATACGTATAACAGCGGTAAATTGATAATGTTTACTGCGCGCTACTTAATCGTATAGGAAAAAGAAATTTGAAGGCGCCATTTTGGTATAAACATTTGATGAACAAATCCAATGAAGACTCTATAACATTTTGATATATCAACATAAATGAAGAAGGCAAGGTATTTAAAAGGTTTATTTATTTATTTATTATTTATTCATAGGCTGGTTTACACTTTATACATGTGTAACATTCACCGTTCTACCCGTGATTGACAAACACATTGTGTAATTTTTTTGGTTTTTTTAGTTTTGTCATGCTTCATGTGTGAGTTCATGCCAGTATCTATGGTTGCTTTGAGTATGATTTTATTTAGAGGAGACCCTATTATTTTTAATGCATGCAACATCCTTGCCGAATTATTTTACATACGCCTTTAAGCATTATTTAATTTTTTTGTAGATTATATTATGACCAGTTATTTAATTCTCAACAATTAAGTGTGTCTAAATTCTATGACAAAAGGTCGTAAGCCCTGTAAATACCCAGACTTCTATAATCTTCTTCATCTATATTAAGTATGAATGTAAAAATAACTCCTCGATGTCTTAAGTCAACCAGGTCGGTTCTTGATTCGTATTTGGGCAGGCGCCGCAGCGTAGTTGGGTAGACGCTCGACTGCGAAACTGGCGTCGCGGGTTCGATTCCCGCCAATTGCAATATAAATTCAAGAAAGATTTGTTTTCAATTGGTCCGGATGTTTGTGATATATTTTTCACATTTACATTCCCTATCCTTACTATGCTACCTGCAGACAAACATCTAAAATAGACGTTTTGCGGATTATTTCTTTAAAAAATGTATTTAATTCGATAAAACGTAGTGACACCACGGCTTCCCAAACTAAAAACACAGTAAGGGAAAATTTTTTTTTGTACTTTTTTATTTTTTTAAAAAAAATAATAAAGGACCAAATTTTTAATTTTTTAAAAATTTATTTTTTAATCTTTAAAAATTTAAAAAAAATTATTTTTTAATTTTTTATTTTTTTTTAATTTATTTTTAAAAAAAACATACTACAAATAAAATGTCTCTTACTGTGTTTTAAGTTTGGACAGCCGATTATTTGTGTCAATTTCTCCAACTCCGTCACCAATCATCCTAATTTTTATTATTTTTTTAATGAATAATAAGTATTCATTTGAATACTCCTGGAATTTAGATCGTCTGCATGAATGAAACAATCGTCTTCCCTCTTTTTTCCCTCCCCAACTACAAGATGATATATGCCGTTCTGGTTCTGATTCTTAAATGCTAACTGCAAAATAAAATCAGGATGATGCCATTCTATAACGAAGAAAGTTCATTAAAAAAATGTAAAACTATATAATATTTTTTTTTTTTTTTAATTGTTGTTTGGCAGTCACCCAGTGAAAGGATGTTTCTGCCAGTGTCAAGTATTATTTTTATTTACAAACAAAAAATTCATAGAAAATAATAATAACAATTAATACAAAAGTTCATAGTTTAAATGCGTTTAGCTTTATCAGTTATGCTTTATAATTTAGCTTTATAATTATGCCCGCAGTTCTAGAATTAGGTTTAAAAAGAAGGGTGGATACTTGGGTGGAGAGTTGGATCGTGCCCGTGTTAAGCTATTTAGAAAGTTCTCTTTGTCTGTTGTCAGCGGACACTGAATACAATTTTTTATACATATCTCAATACAGATCCAGAAGTGGGTTAAGATAAGAATATAGAAGTCTAGACATTTACGGGACTTGCGAACTGAAATTGGCTAGTTTAAGGCCCAGTATTCGTTGACTCGCAATTTTGTTTTCTCAAAATGCAGGTAAAATTTTACGTAAATGACTTTTTTCTTAAGACATCATTTTTGCATTGAAAAAATACGTTTTTTTCGAAATAATTGTAAAGTTTTGAAAAAAAAAGTGATTTTGAAAGGTAAGGAGTTAAAAAATACATTTAAATAAATGTATATTTTCCATATACAAGTATATTTTTGGAAAACAAAAAATATCCCATTTACTTTTTCTTTATTGAGCGTGAACACACGAGCGTGGCGTTTGAGACAAGCTTGAGATCTAAGCCTTAAGTGATCACTTTAAACAGCTTATAATATTCGCCATTCTACCCGTGATTGATAGTTATATTACTGAATTTGTATTTCTGCTTCAAAAGATCATTTGATTTTCGTAAAGTTAACCGGCCGGGATTTTGTCTAAAACCCTCTTTATGAGTAAGCTGCGTTGCGATACCACCTATTATTTTTTATGTCAAAATGTTTGGTACTTTATACTTATTAAAAATGGTCACTGAGTAGTGTTTTCCAAAAAAAAATTTACATGTATTTTATCACTTATACCATATTTATACCACTTAATTTATTATTTTAAGTCGTTCATAACATATTTATACTATTTATATCACTTAATTATTTTTTTACGTTATAAATGTAAGGTACTTTATACTAATTGACAATGGTCACTGAGTATTATTTTTAATTTAAAAAAAAAACATATTATGTCACTTATAACATTATTGAATGGCGCTCAAATACCTACGTGGCATGTTAATCCCAGTCCAGTTTCTGCCGACCGGAAAATTGGCCTCCTTATCGGCAAGTCGAAGCCGAAGAGAATCTCTAATTTGTCATCCTTGAAATATAATACCGAACATCGCAGGATGTACTACATTTCGTCCTGTTTCTCAGACTAGTCGAGGGAAAGATAAACACTGCTGATATCCGCGTAATCCTGCTTTCGCACGACAGGAAATCTGTGATCCACGTATCCTTTTATTTTACTGACATCACGCCACTTCCCCGCATGGGTAGGCAGAGATAAATGAAAGCCACACCGATCTGTCTTTAAAAAAAACTACTTCGCCACATCCAGATTCATGAATCTCCTCAGTTTTTTTCGGTTTTCCTATGCTCCTATTTCAAACTTAACCCGCCTGATAAGTTTGTTTTACTTTTGTTTCTTTACTCATTCGTTCCATATGTCCAAACCATCTCAACAAACTTTTATTAATTTTATCGATAATGCATTTTCTACTTATTTCATTATTCGAACATTTATCATACATAATTTTACCGCATATTTGTCTGAGAGATCGCATTTCGAAATGGCTAACTTGGGCTTACAACCTGTCATAGGCTAGCTAAGAGATTGGTAATGTCTCTAATATCGTCTAATTTGGTCCGCCACCGTAATGTTGTGGTCAGCATGCTCAGCTACCGTATTGGAGGTCCAGGGTCTGAATCCATTTTTTGAAACACTTATCCGCACCCCAATGGTGCATAAGGCACTGCATCATATAAACGTAGTGTTATCTTGATCATTAACAAATGAAAGAAAGGTGATCAACACTCCGCTAATATTGAATAAATATAGTAAAAATCACTTCTCATATTATTTTTTAACATCTCAAAATAGATGAAGAATATGGTCTGGGTATGGAAGTCTGGGCATTTATGAACAAGTATTTGGACACACTGAAAATGATGTTAAAATAATTTATATTTATTTGACCCTCCCTCCCCTCCTGGGAATCGAGCCCAGAAACTCCAGTACGGTAGCTGAGCGTGTTGACCATTACAATACGGAGGCGGATAAGTACTCACAGATGTCCAAAAAGTTGGTAATCACTGATATAAGAATGTCTAGAAAAACATTTTTTATTTATTTATTTTTTATTTACGGCCGTAGCCATTTTGAACATTATAATTATATTACGTACATGTGATAATTGTTGTATAAAAGAATATTCTGTTTTAAGTATATTATATTTTTCCAAGGGGGGGTTGAACATAAATATTATACCCTAGACTGGTCACCTTTCCTTCATATAAGTAACGATAAAGATAACACTGCGTTAATACGATGCAGTACCCTATGCACCATTGAGTGCGGATAAGTGTTATTAGAAGTATATTATACAAGGATGAACATATGAGACAAGGAATTATACATCATCCCGAAGTATCGTAATCATTCTTGCTTTATAGTTAGCAAGTGATATTTTAAAAATGATTCTGCAAAGGATGCATATACCAGCCTCGTTGCAAACGTCTACCTTGCAACGCCTCGCATTACACAACATGCAGGGTAGTGAATAGTGAAAGTGGTTGCGAGTCTCGAGGACACGTGTTCAACCACCGGCTCGTACCCCTCCCCTGCCACCTTCCGCTTCCGGTCCCATCCGGCCAAGGGCGCGGGCACTTCCGGTTGCGGGCGAGCACATCCCCCGCGCAGTGAATAACTGAACCACCCCTCGGCCTGCACAACGTATAGGGGCGGTATCGAATGATTTGGTGAATGAGAAGAGAGAGATTGGTCTTTTTGTTAATCGTATGAATGCTTTTTACCTGCCGGGATATTTTTAATAAAGTGGGGTTTTCTTGTATAGCACAATTGAGTAAGTACTTGAAATAAATCACCTTTTTTACTTTAACGAATATTTAATTTGAAAATAAAATAAATTTTTAAGATTATTCCTGTATTAAAAATATCATCTTCTTCTTCTTTTTCATCTTGTTGTAGTCCTTGTGACCTGTTTTTAAGAGGGATTTGCCTCCTGCGATGTCGATTCCCAGCTATCGACCCATCTCTTTGGTGGTCTGCCCGGGAGTCGTCTATCATGATGTTGGCCGTACATTGCGATAAGGGGTAGTCTGGATGGTTCCATTCTCCTCACATGCGCATACGATTGTCTCCTTCGTTGCCTTCCTCACCTAACGACATCTTCGATCTCGCATATTTCCCTGATCCTGGCGTTTCTTATTCTATCTTGAAGACTCTTGCCTGATATGCTTCTTAGAGTCTTCATTTCTGACACTCTAAGCGCGTTTTTTTTTGTGGCAACGGTGTCCGCTCTACTTTCGATCCCATACGTCATGATGGGTCGGACACAAGTTTTGTAAATCTTTATTTCACTGCCGATCTTCATCTAGAATTTAATCATGAAAATATGATTGTATTTATTTATTAATTTTTTGGAATTTTCTGACCAAAAATATTATTTGAATTATTGTTATAAAGCAATATTTTTCAATCTTCCAAAAACGAAATTGTCATTTTATTTTAAATATTAAATTCAAACACTGATTTGAGTCTACTAAATTGTATATTTTATTTTTAGTTTTCGTGTTTTTTTTTTAAATAAAATATATAACTTATTAGACTCCAAACGGTGTTTATATATATATACAAATATGGAGTTCTACAAATAAAACACCAAATCAATAAAATGTAATATTGATCAAGGATTAACACATTTTTTAGGTTTGTTTAAATTAATTTAACAATACGACTTGTATATACGCCTCCATAGTAAGAGAGTAACAGCTAAAAATATGTACAGAAATATCACCATAATTTAAAATACTTTCATAATTGATTCAGCAGTCACTTTATGGTAAAATCTATCCATTCTAATTAATGGTTTACTTAATAAATATCACTATTTATTACAGTAGATTTTAATAAATAGTGGTATTTACTAGGTAAAACATTAATTAAAAATTAAAAATATTATTTGGTTGAACGCTTATAGAATACTTTACCATTGACAACAATTTTATGTATGTATTTTTACATTTCATAATTCTAATCGGTTTAGTAATTAATAAATAATATTCTGACATACATAAACTGAATTTAATGTTTTTTAAGGGTACCATCTGATTAGTCATAAAATGAATACATTTAACAGTAGTTCTTTCAACCTGCATTATTCCATGTATCACTTATATACGAGTTATAAATATGCATCTAATAAATACATATCTTTGCGTCTTGATATCTTAAACGAGTTTGGATCACGTACCTGCCTACCAAATATAATGTTATGGTGTCCGGTGTCCGATTTCCGTCCGGAACCACCTTCCGGCCCGATGTACGAAATAAACATGAAATCCTGTTTATAATATTACTAACAATCTTATGTTCCAACCGCAAGGATATGAAACAGGGGTGGCCAAACTTGGCGCAGAAGATGATAACGAATGGTGCATTGCATCCTTGCGCCCGTTTTTTAAACATTTTAAATAACAGAACTCATCTCAGTATTTTCAACACCAATATGATCTCTGGGGTCAAATAAATATAAGTGATTTTTTTACTCTAATATTTATTCAAAATTACCCTGGACTGGTACCTAAAGCGGAGGGCTGATCACCTTTCCTTTGTGTGTTAACGATCAAGATAACACTGTCTTTATATAATGCAGTGCCCTATGCACCATTGGGGTGCGGATAAGGGTTTGAATTGAATTGAAAAAAATATGATTTCAGTTCAATCAGTGTAGCCTTCCAAACAACTAACAAATACTGATCATATCAATAAGCGTACCTACATTATTTTAAAGGGTATACCAATCACATTTCTGCTCATCTTTGCTTATTTATTAAATAGGATTTATAACTGAACCTATCATAGTATTTTCAACACCAATGTCTTTTGAGTTCAATCCGTACAACCTCCCTAACAAATTCTGATTATGTCAATAAGCATACTTACTATATTACTACTTATTAATCACATTCCTGGACCTCTTAGAGCGAGTAGAGACAACTCCAAGTTCTAGGCTGATTTCGCTCTAGGCTTCATCTTGCTCAGATTAATTTCTCTCTCAACACATCCCACAGCTGTGGTCCAGTGTTATCTTCATCAAGCGAAACTCACTGGTAGCTGATACACCACTAATGAATCAGAGACAGACAGCGATCACCCTTGCGTCCAAAGGATTATTTCTATCTATTGTGGATTGGTTCTCCAATAAACACGTGTCTTTTGAAATAGCGTGAATTAATCAGTTGAATTGGGTTAGTGAGTTATTCATTTTCCTAAATTTATCAAATATAATAATAATAAAACCCTTATCCGCACCCCAATGGTGCATAGGGCACTGTGTCATATAAACGCAGTGTTATCTTGATCGTTTACACATGAAGGAAAGGTGATCAGCCCTCCGCTTCAGGTACGAGTCCATGGTAATATTGACTAAATATTACAGTGAAAAAATCACTTATATTTTATTTTACCCCCCTTGGGAATCGAACCCGGGACCTCCAGAACGGTAGCCGAGCGTGCTGACCATTACATTACGGAGGCGGACGTATAACCCCTATATTTATTTATAACCGTAAAGGTGAAAGTAAGAAGTTGAGTTGTATGAGCTCATCTGAACTCGACTGTGAAAAAAACTCATGGTATGCCAAAGGTTGGCCACCACTGTACGATTGTTCCTACACTTCTAATATTTTATCGGAAATTAAACAAAGGCATTTTTAAAATTGTAGCTATTTATCTGAAAAATCGATAGATACGTCAACATTCTTAATGTATAAACAAAATAATGACTTTTGCGTGCATATGTCAAGCCGGTCATGTTTTCATTTCAGTTATTATTTCATGGCGACTGTTATATACAACAAAATGCATAACATTTTTTAAAAGGAAAATGCAAAGCAGTTCTGTGAAGTTACAGACCTACAACAACGGATCGTGATTGAAAGCTCGGCCGTGGATTATTTTATAGCACACGTGCATGGAGCACGTGTCCAAATGACAAAGTAAGCACGAGTCCGATCGTCGCACACGCTCTCTGAAAGCGCTACACGGCAAGCTTTATTAGAGAGCTTTGTCGTGCTTTTTATTGTTTACATCAGAAAAATATTAAAACCCATACACGATTATGTTTGTTCAAGGTAATTGATTACAACTATCGCGATAAACTGTTCCATAAGCAGTTTGTCATCGGATTTAAAAACATTAATTATCCATAAGAAAATATTATTTACATCAAATTAGAACAGTAAAAATATTGGAAATTTACATCAAATGGTGCATAGGGTACTGCATCTTATTGACGCTACATTATCTTGATCGTTACTTACATAAAGGTAAAGTGATCACTCCTGCGATTCAGGGACTAGTCCAGGGTAATATTAAATATTAGAGTATAAATTCAATAATATTTATTTTCACCCCCCCCCCCCCCTGGGTATCAAACCCGGGACCTGCAGCACGGTAGCCGAACGCACTAAATATAACACTACAGAGGTGGACAAATATTTGAGGAGATGAATGTTTCGATGTTAAAAAATAGTACATGCATATACATACATATATTGTATGTAAATATACAAATAGTTTTGGGTCTTATCTGTCTACTTCTGCAGGGAAAAAGAAAGAGATTATTGAAAGAATTGTATGCTTGAATGTTTTATTCCAATGTTTTTTTCATGACATACTTATGCCCTACTATAAAAAGTAATACCCAAACGAAGAAAAAAAACCAGGTGCAAAGCTTAGAAAAATCATAATTAGCCAAGACGCAAACCCGGGGATTTACATTATTTTAAATAATAAAATTGTCATCTGGCGGTCATTCAAAAAAACGGTCGGCGAAAAGTGCATCTGCGTTGTTTTTTACGCATATCGGGAGGATAAAAAAAGAAACGAAGCCCAAAAAGTAATATGTAGGTCGCAAGATGTTTTGCATTCGATTCTATTTTTAATATTTCCAATCATAAACAAATTCACACATGGTGCATATTTTTGCGGAGCATTTTTTACTGTTTTTGTTTGAATATTTTAATGGTACTAAATAGAATGGGACGGCTACCGCTAATGAAGATTTATAAGAAATCTATCGCCATCTGTTTAGTTTTTTTTTAAAGTCAAAGGAAGTCATTACTTTTTATTGTTTAAAACCCAAAATACACCAAATTTGCATTAAAAACTCAATTATTTAACGTATCGTCATAATATCAGTCTTTTTTTTATAATCGTTGCAAAATATACGTACGTACTTTACTGAATACAAATTTTAGTCTGGAGAAAGAAAGACTTCAATATCATTCTTCATCTATGTTAAGATGTTAATATAAATAAGTGGACGAATCCGGATTTGTGAAAAAAGATTTGGACACACTCAAATATTATTGTGAATAACATAACTGGTCAAATTATAAGAGTAATAAAAATTGTTTTCAGGCGCTTCCTATTATGTAAAATAATTCGAAAAAATCTAACATACATTTAATTAGGGTTTCTGCCAAATATTATAAATTAACTACCAAGACAATAAATACCTTTTACAATATTTCATTAAGGTTTGTACTAAAATAATAAACTTACTCAACTCAGCGATAGATGGTGCCGAGAATTCACACGTGAAAGGAGGTGACAATTAAAGGATATATGCAACTTCCGAAATTTTAATAGTGTGGTTGTCAATCATGGTTAGAATGGTGAATGTTGTATGTGAGTAAAATGATCATTTAACCAATCCATTACAGGTATTAAGCCCTGTAGATACTGAGGTTTCCATATTCTTCCAAAAGCTTTCTTCATTCCAACATAGATGGCTGTTGTGAACTCCTATGTACTGTGTCACGAGTTCCCAAAATTTGAGTAGTGCAGTCGTCAATCATGGGTAGAATTGTAAATGTTACACGAAAATAAATGTTACACTTAAACCAGCCTACATCGTAAGCCATGTAGATACCGAATTATATTTCATATTGGTCTGTTTTTTTTTTTTTTTTTCAAAATACTTATTTAAATAATAGAAAATATTTGGTAAATATACAAAACATTTAATACATAACGTTTCTACCTCTCTAATAAAGTAGATACTTATGTTTAGAGAGGGGGTTTGTTTAAAAAATATATATAAACAAAGTCAATTAAAAATAAAAAGGTAAATGAAAAATAAAAAATGTTAAAATGTCAATTTCAATATACATCTTTGAATTTCATAATTATATTTCATGTTTTGCTTATATTTTTTTAATTAAAACTTTAAGCTTGCCATATTGTTCCGATTTTTAGGGATTTGAGATTTTTTAAAGCTCGGTCTCATTTCCTTGGGGTATCGAAAAGGGGGAGCAGAGGCTTCCGACCGACTCGTGTAAGCCCGTTCGCGTATGTTGAAGACGAGAGAACTAACTTTTTATATCCCTAAAAAAGTCGAAACTCTAATCAGAAAATATAGCATCTGCCGTCAGGTATGCGCCGAACAGATTTTTAAAAACATGCCTGTGGGTATTTTGAGTACCAAAAACACACCATGGCTTTTAAAATATCACGTTATTTGAATTATTTATTTAAAAAATAATTTTTTTTTTTTTAGTAAAACTAAAAAAACATACTGTCTAACCAATACGCTGCTTCTCTAATGGGGTAGGTAGAATAAAGGTACAAAATATTGTATAATTTTTTTTATGAAAACAATATTCACATTAATGTATCTCTTTATACATACCTGCCAATTATTCCGACTCATGACCACATTCAAGTATTTGAAATACTTAATCATGGCAAGTTTTCCTCGGTTTTCGTCTGCTCCTTATTCCAACTACATTCGCCACAAATGTAATTTTACTGTTCTTTCTTCACTCATTCGATTCACATACCCAAAAAATCTATATATGTATATATCACCATTCGAACATCTATCATACATCGTTTTGCCGCCCATTCGTATGAGAGATCGCATTTCGACTGCATTCAGTATATTTTCATTCTTCTTTTGCAAACCCCATACTTCACTTCCATACATTAGGGTTGAAATCAGGACTCCACTGTACACCGCCAGTTTAGCTGATAGATTTTTATTTGCTAAAACTGATTTAGTGCACTATTCACTGTTCCCAGCATTCACTGTCCTTTCTATTATATATCTTTATTAATTTTTCCCTAGAAAAAATACTTCCCAAATATACGAAGAAATCATCGAACCTGTTCCACAATTTCCCCAATAACCAATTATTCTGCAATCAGCATAAACAAATAATAGTTTTCAAACTAATATTTTAATACTACAAAGTAAGCTAAAATATTTTTCATTAATATATTTGGCAGTCACTTTGTGGTAATATCTACCCATAGTTTTACCTGGTAAATACTTTATTTCTTAAAATCTATTGTAACGCGTTTTTCGATGCATTTCACATCATTTATCATCAAAATACGGTGTTAGTGGTATTAACCAAGTTAAACTTAAATTAAAAATGGATAAATTATTTTTATATCGAAGCGTTCTGATTTATAACTTATAATCGCAATATATGATAAACAACATATGATGTATATGATAAACGCATATCAGCTAAAAAGGATCAACTAGAGGTAAGGTATCAGGAAGTGGGCGGATTTTATTACGTGAAAAGATTCATCTTACCCTTGGTACCTTTACCCAATCCTTTTCGGTATACAAATAGAAATAGTGGTTTAATTTTAGCATCTTCAAGAACTGAATCAAGGTCACCATCTTTTTAAAAATGTCACCTTATCTAAGTGTTAAGTTACTTCATACTACCCTAGTAAAAAGAACGGGGGTAGGTTGAGTGTCATCTGTTTTACAGAGAGATAGGGGAAATTTTACTGTAACCTAACTTCTTAAAGGGTTATAATTTGTAGATAGAACGTACAGTCTATCAATACTGAAAACAAAGAAATTTATAAATTGAGTGGGCCCAAATTTATGTTCTCGATTATAGGTTCGTCCACTTAATTGTTATATGTGTTGAGATCTCACACAGATGGAGAAGAATATGGAAGTCTAGGTATTTACATGGCTTACGAACTGTCATGAGCTGGTTTAATTGACCAAACACGTGAAACATGTACCATTCTACCTATCATTACAACCACACTAATAAATTTTTCAAATGTTGCATTTATCCATCCCATCACATGGGAGCATGACGATGTGATCAGTCTTGCACTTAAAATTCCGGTCCAGAATATTATAAAGTAAGGGTGTACTTGCAAATATACAATTCAGTACGCAACCTTGCGCGAAGAGCCCGCGAACATTTGTTTTTTAGAATACATATTGGAATTATATTTACTTACAATATATTGAAAATGTATTTTTATATTCTTTATAACACTTTATCTTTCAATAACCCTTTTTAACTTTTCTTTTCAAAATCATATATTTATTTTGGAGAAAAGCTTATTTTTTCAATACAAAAACGTTGTTTTAATTTTAAAAATTCAATCACGTTAAATGTTAGATTCCTGTGTTTTACGAAAATTAAGTTTTGGGATATCTGTTATCTCGCCTTAATAATAAATATATATTACAGTGAAAAATCGCATATATTTATTTGTATCCCTTGAAAAAATTGAATTCAAGAATTCCATTTTTTAAATATATGAAATAAAATTAGGTTTAAAATCTATAAATGAAGAAAAACGTAAGAGGCTCATTTGGAGCCTGCCAATTTTATTGACTGTACTGAGCGTATCTCCTTATGGAACCCTTTAGGTAAGCAGCTGTCTTACCGCGTGTCATGTCAAACTATGATCTAATACTGTTAGGTAGCCACTAGTGCTGCACGGAGAGGGGTAGGGGAGATACATGAAGAAGATATCACTTCTAGCACCTTGGCCTAGCGGAACTAAGGCACCTAAATTGGACACGTATGTGCATGAAATATCCAGAACCAAGCCTTTTGAAAAATATCCTGCCCTTTTTGAATTACCTAACGGACAAGTGACAAGTGAAATCTAGCTTTGGCTTATGCAATACCGCTTATCATGGCCCTACTTATTTATTTATTGTAAAATTTATGCAGCGTTGTTTTCGTGAAAAATCACCTCAAGGGTGCTTTACAATTTACGGTGATTTTAACATTTAAAAACCACTTAACTAAACAATTGGCTTCAAATTGTTTAGTAAAGTTTTTAGCCTATAATTATACTTGTCAGTACTTTATTCTTTATGTTTAAAGTAACTATAATTTCATGTAATTCATGAGTGAAAATTCTAGGTAAAAATACTTGCTAAAGACAGTTTACATAAGCATAAGCAAAAGCAAATAATAAGCAAACATATCCTATGTTAGTTCACAAGTAAAATCATAGAACTAAAATCATACACCCAATTACAACTTCATTACTAACTTAAAATCATTGAATTGGTTAAAATCATGCATTTAGCGATATAGCGTTAAGTGATTTTGCCTAGAATTTTTACTCATGAATTAAATTAAATAGTAGCATAAAGAGTAAAACCATTTCCCAAGTAGGAATACGATATAAAACTTATAAATTTGGAACCTCTGTAGAAACATGATAAGCGGTGTTGCATAAGTGGTAGATTGATTTGAGTTATCTGGATGCTAGGTAATTTAAAAAAAATCATCATTAAAAATACCTAAAATATATTTTTTAAATGATTGAATATTTTCAAATTATACTGTTAACTGAATAATAAATTTAAATTTCCGTTTTTCAGGAAAAATGATATTTATTTTCATAGAATTTCATGATTAATTCATTACTTAAAGTAGGTAATTACAAAGTTATTACTTTGTAATTACTTACTTTAGGGTATAAATATAAAAAAGATTATTGTAAAAATATACCTAAAATAGAGTTTTTTTAAAGTAAATAAAAAAACTAAAATAAAGTAAACTAACAACATATTTCATTACATTTTGTAAATATGACACATAATTTGGGTAACAAATCAGATTTTTATAAAAATTTTATCTCATTTTTTTATCAAATTTTTATCTAAATTTAGTAACTGGTGCGGTAAGTGCAAACATTTCTAGTTTTATACTCGTAGTAACTTTGATAAAAAAAACTGTATAAAAATGTAACTATTTTAAATAATATTGTAGGTACATCAAAAAAAAAAAATCGAAAAAAAATATCAATGTCAGTCATAAAATAAGTTCTAAATGTGGTATTAGTTAACTACAAAAAGCTTTCTAAGAAATATGTAATACGAAGAGATTCCATTTTTATCGGGTTTTATAAGAAAGTACTTATAAAGCACGTTCGCAATAGTCATGTGTTTGAGTACTGTGCCACGTGTCTCGCCAAAACAAGCCCGTAAAAATGTATCAGAACTTTAACGATCTCGTCAGACCGCTGTGAAGCCGCGACAATATATTATTATGTGTATGGCATACAGTTAATATCGTGTTTACCGCCATCGATCGCCGGTATTGAAGGATATTGTTTAAAAAATGGAGCAAAACAAAAGGAAATCAATCAGCGGTAAGTACCTACTCGAGACTCAAATGATCGAATCTAAATTCTATGTTTTAAAATTAAACTTATATGTATTTAAAAAGATACGAACCTCCTTTTTTTCCTTATTTGCTTATTATTTAAATTATATGTACTAGCTAACTAACCAACCCGTCAAGCCGCTCCGCAGGGGTAGGCAGAAATAGGCAGCTTCACCAATCTGTGAAAATGTGCAGCAAAACGATGTTTGATAGATGTTCGATTGGCGATATGTGGAAGTAATTTAAGGTTAAAATAAGCATTACCGATAAATTAAGAAACGTGTGTTGAGATGGTTTAGGCATGTGGAATGAATGAGAGAGAAAAGAACAGTAAATCTAAATTATAAGGTGAATGTAGTTGGAAAAAACAGCAGACGAAGACCGAGGAAAACTTGTTTCCGAGGTTTCGTTTTTTTTACTGTACAATGTCACATATGAATTATGAACTCATATAGGTTTGTTTACCAAGAAAACCATAGTCAAAACTAAAGAGAAATTTAAAAAAATATATTATCGTATAAACTTTATTTTATATGTATAAATATGCTTTACCCATATCATTAAAAGTTTTTTTAACCAAGGAAGACAAGAAAAAGTAAATAATTATCGTATCAACTTTATTCTATATGTATAAACATACTTTACCTGTATCATTAAAAGTTATTTAAATCGGCGGAGACAAGAATTAGTAAAAAATTATCGTATCAACTTTATTTTATATGTATAAATAAACCATACGAAGTCACATTATATCGCCAAATATTAGACATTGGAATCAAAAATACCCATTTCATAAAACGTTTTTTAAATCAGTGGAGACATATCTTAATTCATCTCAAAAACATGTCTCTCCATCTGCTTCTTTAAGGGGACGGAGTGTCATCTAAAAAATAAAATGCTGAGGGGAGATCTGTCATCTTTATGATAAAAAATGATGTCAGCTTCCGACTTTTAATGTGAGGGACGGAAGATGACGTCAAAGTACACAATATATTACATGACAAAAAATGTTTGCCCAAATTCGTGTTTGACAAATTGACAGGAGAAAGATGTTTGATTTGGCCAAATCGATACTGTGGTGTGTTTAAAAAAAAGTAAAAAATACATCTATGGCTGTTTTTCTTCCTGGGTCCATCCCAACTTATCGTCTTTGTAGACTGTAAAGGTCAGCACTCCTCGTACTCATGTTATATGTAGGTACTTCTATCATATACAACGTAACCTAGGTCATACCTTCGAATCATGTTATCTTTCTGTAGCATCCGTGAATTTTCTGGTCTTCCTCTAGATGTCTTTCGAGGAAGATCCATGGCGATCGCCTGGTTTAAAATATGATCAGGTTCTTTACGTCCTATGTGCCCATTCCATCTCAGTTGCCTTTTCTCTACCTTACTATTGATATTAGTTACACCCAGGCTTCCACGAATGCGTGAACTCTTTATTATGTCTCTAAGGGACACTCCAGCTAACCATCTAAGCAATGGTATTTAAACAGCATCTTGTTGCCTAAAGTAGTTGTTCTTCAAGTAAATTTAAATTGTGTATTACTATCTACCCTTTATCTACTGCTACTTCCACTACCATGATACTGCCTTACATAAAGGGTAGGCAGAGAGAATGGAACCCACTCTCGTCTGCCCTGACAATTTAGCTTCCTTTTCATCACTACATTTAGTCATACGTGCCTTCCGGTAATATAATATTATTTTGATATGACCAGGTTCAAAAATTTTGCTTTTCTGTGCTATCCTCGTTCTGTTCCCCCTTTCATATATACATTGACAATATATCAAATGTATTTTCGTAGTCATTTTTTCCACGTTTTCAAACCACGTCCAAGAACTTTTCTTAATATCTTTAGTTAAAATTCTAAAATTATTGGAACCCTAATCGACCATCATATCATTCTTCCTTGCTTTACTATACCTCTCCCCTCAACTCCTCACCCAAACCAACGTCCTTGACCTTCCTTGTTGTCATCAATTTACAGTTTCATTAATATGTAATTTTGTAATTATTTATTCATTCGTACTGCGATTAATTGAAATTTATATATTTTTAAAATTTTGTTTATACTTACATACAAGCAATCATTATTTGCCCCCTTTATTCAAATGGCTGTATAATATTCAATCTTTGATCAGTATCACCAGTCTGTTCCTGGTTGGATGAAGATATTGCACCTTGGCAATAAGTCTGCCAACGCACATATATTGTATGCATGAAGTTTTAATAAAAAAATATTTGAATTAGAGCACGTTATTTATTACACCCCTAAATATACATTTTTAATTTTGTCTAAATGAGCAATCAAAAGATCTTTCAAATCCCAACAGTCGTACGTAAAGATGAGTTATGTTTGGCTTCCGAAACGTCACGCGATCGTAAATCGTGATGTTCAAAGATGATAAATCATGTTAAAGTTATATTACTGCATACGTATAAAGTTATATTAATGCATACATAAAAAAGGTAAATTAAAATAATATTATACAAAGTGATGCGTAAACATAATTTTAGTGACTGATGAAAAAAACTTATATAATAACTATTATTAAGTATTTGAAATACTTGATCACGCCAAGTTTTACTCTGTCTTCCTCTGCTTCTATTATCAACCACATTCGCCTCATAAATTTGTTTTACTTTTCTTTTATCAATTTTGTAAATCAAAAGTATTGTTAACTTTGCGGTATGGTAGTATAACACTCCTCATCATTCATTGTTCACTCTGAGTGAAACCACTTACAAACACTACTTTATGACTACCTGTTTCGGAATAACCATTCCATCATCTGGTCAAATGTAGTCTACATTTGACCTGATGACGTAATGACAACCACACTTTTAAAATTTATAGATATATACGAGTATTTAACAGGTCTTTATAGGTAAAATCTGATTGTTTTTTCTCCATTTGATAAATATTTAGTATATTAAAAAAAATTAAACTATACCTTTTCTTAAAAAAAGCAAAAAAACACTTTCTGCCCTGAAGCGGGTAAATATTAGGCTAAAAATATGCCGCTTTGGCTATAGTACATTTTCTGGGCATTCCGAAAACATGCTATAACTGTAACTCACCACCACGCCGCTTCCCCGCAGGGGTAGGCAGAGAGAATAGAACGCCACACCACTCTGTCTTTGCAAATATTCCTCGCCTCTTTCACGTTCATGCATCTCCTCATACACACCCGCAGATTGTTTCGACTCCTAACCTGACCGCTTTCAAATATTTGGCATACCTGATCGCGGCAAGTTTTTCTCGGTCTTCCTCCTTTTTCCAATTACATTCGCCTTAAAAATTTGTTTTACCGTTCTTTCCTCACTCATTCGTTCTACATGTCCAAACCATCTCAGCACACCTTTCTTAATTTTATCGAAAATGCTTGTCTCAGCTTTGCATTCCTTCCTTATTTCACTATTCGAAAAAACATGCACGACTGAAAATTGACGATTATTGATATATATGACGTTGTTGAAAGGAGTGAGCGATATGTAAGGTTTTAATGTGGATGTTCTAGCCTTCTCCTGTCCATTCGTCACCAGGAACAAATCGGTAACATTGACTCGACAGTACGCCACATTTAGGTAGGATTTATGACGTCAGAGACAATAAATAACTAAAGATTAGGTTATTTTGTTACAAAATGCGGGCCAGCCGCCTTACCCGTCCGCCATGACTGTCACCTGGCGCTGCGGTCAGCAGGTGAGCGGGAAGTGCTGTGATTGGTCGGAACCTCGGCCCGCTGGCACCGCGAACCAATCACAACCACGCATAGATTTTTTTTAACGATTCCAAAAATTCCATCAGTATGATCGAATATTAAGATTTTGTTTAAAATTCTAACTTATATATTTTAATATTTTTTATTTATTTTTATTTTATTAAGGTTAAAATGTATCTTAATATTTCGTATATTGTTTTTATTATATCAATACTGTATCTTTTATTTGTTAGTTACAAGTATGTACTATTTTTTCGGTATCTTAAACTAAATAACTAACCAACCATCACACTGCTTCCCCGTAAGGATATGCAGAGAGAATAGAACGCCACACCATTCCGTCTTTGCAAACTTTCAACGCCTCTTCCTCATTGATGCATCTCTTTATATATACCCGCCAATTTTTTCGACTCCTGACCTGACCAGTTTCAAGTATTATATTTGACATACTTGAGCATGCCAAGTCTTTCTTGGTGTTCCTCTGCTCCTTTTTCCAACTATATTTGCTTCACTACCATTTTTTCCTTACTCCTTCGCTCCACATGTCCAAACCATTGTAACATACCTTTCTCAATTTTATCGATAATGCTTAGCTTTATTTTAGCCTTGCATTCATTCCTTATTTTATCATTTTGCCCCACATTTGTCTAATGAATCGCATTTTGACTGCAATAAGTCTACTTTCATACTTCTTTGCATCTCCTCCATACTTCACTTCCATACATTAGAGTTGGAACCAGGAGTCCTTTTTGTACTGCCAGTTTATGGGTAGCTTTCGGTGATAGGTTTTTATTTGCTATAACTGATTTCGATTTCTATATCAAGTTATTTGATTAGGTTATTTGAAGAAAATGAAAGTTCGTAGTAAATAAATTGAAAAAAAAATCAAATGTGAAAGTTATGAAAGTTCCTGTCAAAGTATGAAAACACGCTATGGTACTTACTTACTATCGATTTTAAAATAAATATTTATACTATACTATTTGGGGCAATGTCTACATGTGTAAGTATTAAATTACGTAGCAAAAAATGACAACCTAAATATATTCAGAGAAGGGTCTGCCTTAACCCATTGAATCCTTATAATATTATACATTTTTTTTAAATCTATAAATTATTATCATTTAATTTTAATTATTAATACTAATAAAAATTAAAATTAAAAAAATAATAAACAAGTCAAGTAGCAAATGCCATTAATCCGTTAATGATAATCAAAGGAATATAAAATTTAACGAATTTAAAAAATATATATATTTTCCTGTAAGAACGTACCTACTGAAATTCAATTCATTAATTTCTAGTACCAAAATATGATATGTGATTGTATGGATACCCAGTTACAGACAATAAAAGTAAGGAATATCGAAAATATTGACGAATAACGAGATATAAAATATAAACTTAATATTGCAATATTTTTGCTGTAAAGATATCGTAGTCGTACAAGAGAAAGTGACCAACTACCAAAACGTAAAATGTTCAGGAGAGCCATTTAAGTCCCTTTTGCTTGGCAAGAAAATAAACATCAATGGAGTTAGTCATTTTCAACGACTAAATATATTATACTTCCAAGTTTAAAATCCTTAGGGATTTTATCAGGGCAATATTAAGCTAGTAAGATACCAAATAGTCAATGATCACGTTTTTTGTAAAAAAAATGCACTTGATCACTTTCTCCTGTATGACTACGATATGTAGAGAGTGAAGCATAGAGTTGGCAAAAAAGGATGAAAGTAGAGTGAATGCAGTTTAAATGCGTTTTCTCAGGCGAATGTGCGACATGAGGTTGTATGATAAATGTTCGAATGGTGATATGAGGAAAGAATACAAGGCTGTACAAACGGTATTATCGATCAAATTAAGGAAGCTGTGTTGAGATTGTTTGGGCAATGTGAATCGAATGAGTGAAGAAAGAATAGTAAAATAAATTTAAGAGGCAAATATAAATGGTAATAACAGCAGAGAAAGACTGGAGAAAACTTGGCTTGATCAAGTATTTCTAATACTTTAATATGGTCAGGTCAGTAGTCGGAATAATCGGCCGGTGTGTATGAGGAGATGCATGAATGAAGAAGAGGCGAAGATTGTCACCAAAGACAGATTGGTATGGTGTTTCTATTCTTTCTGCCTACCCCTGTGGACAAAGCGCCATGAAGAGTTAGGTTAGGTTTGTTTTTTTATACGTATTCCGTAAAAAAATCTTTTTTCTATTAACTATGTAAAACATATTAAGTAGATTTTTTTACTATTATTTGTTTTTAATTTATTTTCATTTAAATAATATGTGAAATGAAAATTCTTATATAAGATACAAATGTGTAGGGTAGGTGTCAGAGTGTTATGCGATTACATAGACTGTCAGAAATATATTGAATATTACTTCAAACGTATCGTTTGACAGAATACAAAAAATTGCGTCATCGATACATTGGACCTATTTTTACTTTTACTCTCTCAATATTTACATTTTCTAACAATTGAAAGTTTCTTTTCACCACCTTTATCAGCTGTGTCCAAAACCAGGTCGAGGGGTTAACATTTTTTATTAAAATAATTTTGTTTTTATATATAAACACACATGATATCAATCATGTATTTTTTGACATCTCATCAAAGATGAAGAAGAATATGGAAGTCTGGGCATTTACGGGGCTGACGACCGTCATAGGCTGGTTTAAGTGATCACTTTACACACGTGTAACATTCACCAATTCTACCCATTATTGACAACCACACCACTCAAATTCTTGGAAGTTCTATATATATGAACCAATTTAGAAAATTTGTTCTTGAATCACTAGAACTTCACTAGAGACATCTATTGGTGAGATGTAAAGAAGCTTTTTTATTTAGCAGAAACTCTTATATTAGTATGTGAGATCCGAATCCTGGATTATAATCACACACATGAGAAACGCCAGAAAATACCATTTTCATTTTTATTATTAAGCTTATAATTTGACCAGATAATTTATTTACAACATTTTGAGTGTGTCCAAATACTTGTTCACAAAATCTGAATTACCTCCAATTACAGGAGTTATTTTCATATTATTTTTTGACATCTCATCTTTGATGAGATGTCAAAAAATAATATGAAAATAACTCCTGTAATTGGAGGTAATCCAGATTTTGTGAACAAGTATTTGGACACACTCAAAATGTTGTAAATCAATTATGTACACAATTTTTTCAATAACTATATATTTAATGATTCTGGTGATAAATAGGTTTACTATTTATTACAATACATCAGAAAATAACACTAACTTATAAAATAGTTTCTGTCCTTTGATTGACTACGTCCTAACTACGACTTATGCAATACCGCTCATCGTGTACTTATTAATTGTATCTTATAGTACATTTAGTAATATTAAAACGAAAAAATATATTTATCATACATACTAAAAAAAAGTTTCAAACATCTCTAGTAACTTATCTCTGTATGTATGTAAGTAATATATATAGCTAGAAAAAAAATCGATAAAATTTATGTAAACACCACATTCCAATATAGCATAAACGTGTATCAATCGAATAACATCAAAACGAATTACACGTATTTTATGATTATAATTATATACAATTGGTTCTAGCAGAGAAAGACCGAGAAAAACTTGGCATGATCAGATACGTCAAATACTTGAAAGTGGTCAGGTCAGAAATCGAAATAATCGTCGGGTATGTATGTATGAGCAGATGTATGAATATGGAAGAGGCAAGTAATATTTGTAAAGATAGAATAGTATGGCGTTTTATTCTCTCTGCCTACCCCTACGGAAGCGACGTGATGATCAGTTAGTTGATTGGTTCAGATTAAACGACTAAAAAAACAACGAATCCTAATATACTTTTACAAAATTATCCCCATGTTAGTTCAAGAAAAACTCTTCCTCCGAATTTAGTATTGGGGAAATAGAATTTTAGCCAAATTCGATATTGAGAAGAAATACATACAAACATATCGTAGTCATACAGGAGAAAGTGACTAAGTGCATTTTTTGCAAAAACGTGATCGTTGACTATTTGATATCTTACTAGCTTAATATTGCAATGAAAAAAATCCCAAAGGATTTTAAATATATTGACTTGTTGAAAATGACAAACTGCATTGATGTTTATTTTCTTGCCAAGCAAAAGTGACTGAAATGGCCCTCCTGAACATTTTACGTTTTGTTGGTTGGTCACTCTCTCCTGTACGACTACGATATGTTATAGGCCGTATTGGGTGCTCATCGTCATGCAAAAAAAAATCTTATTTTCTAAACAATGTCTGACGACCGCTGGCGTCAGACATTCACTGTTACGTGTAATGTAACGCAATACGGGTAATGTTATCCTAAACCCTTTGTCCGCGATGTCACACACTGGCCAGGGGCACTAAGCCCGCAAGAGAGCGGGGGCCGCGGTCCATTCACGGCCTGACCGCAATTGTTTTCCGGGACACAATGGGTATCTAGGTGTTCAGTGACTTTATTCACAGTGCGGACGGCTCGTGATTGTGAATAAAAAATAAAAATGTTATTTATTTTGATTTTTTAATATCAACAAATTTTTTATTTTATTTATTCAATTATATATTAATTATCTTTATTTTTAACCTTTTATTCATTTATTTATTATTTATCTTTATTCTTAACATTGAAAATAAGAATTGAAGCCTCTGAGCCTCGTACGATATATATGTACGTTAATTAAAATACAATGATATATATTTAATATTTATTAAATATTTGACATCTCAACATAGGATGAAGAAGAATACAGAAGTCAGGGTATTTACAGGGCTTATGATCTGTCATAGACTGGTTTAGTGATTACTTTACAAGCGTGCAACATCCACAATTATACATTCACAATTCCTCAAAATTTTGGAACTCCTACATATATCATTAATTTCATGACACTGTACATATGAGTTCACTAGAGCCATTTCACCAAACCCCTTTTGATTTTATCGATAGTACTAATCCCAGCCTTGCATTATTTATTTATATCACCATTCAAATATCTACATATCATACAACGTTTTGCCGCACATTCATCTGAAAGAAAGTATTTCGATTGCAGTCTACTTTCATCCTTATTTTCAACTCCATGCTTCAGTATCTATCATTATATATAGTAAAAATATTGTAATTATCAAATATATACATATATAAATACATATACTAGATACATTCATTTAAAAATTCATTAATATAATTTTTTTTAAATTTTAATTTTCTGTCGGCGGAGATCTTTTTACATACATTTTTTAAAATCTATTTTAACCACAAAATAAATAAATAAATAAAGTAAGAAAAAATAGAAATAAAAACTTTTTCACAATTTTCATAGAATTAATTCTTGATAATTTACCCATTTCTTTATTTGCCTTTGTTCCATATTTTATTTTGACATCGTAATCTCATCAAATTAAAATTCATTTTGCAATTAGCGGTATCGAACCCGCGACGCCAGTTTCGCAGTCGAGCGTCTACCTAACTACGCCACGGCGCCTGTCTTGATTTGGGTGCATCATTCACTCTGTTATCTATAGTAATTTTCTCTCTACGGCACTGTGAAATAGTTGACCCAATGTTCAGCGGTCACGGCCAACACTTCGCGGGCCGACTGCCATCCTAGCGAGGGGCGGTGATGTTGATACCCAATCCCGAGTCTGTTACGCAATAATAACACCAGCGTACAAGGGGTTGAAGACCATTTTTCAGTGGCAGTTTTTAATCACTCACAATTAAAACACAGGAAGTCAATGAGTTACCTACTTAATTATAATTAATTTGAAACATTGCTCAAGAAAGAAGTGTAGTACACAAAGTGTAGTAACTAATCATCGCGCCGGTTTACCGCAGGGGTAGGCAGAGAACACAGAACGCCACACCAATTTGTATTTACAAACAATCATCGCTTCTACTACATTCGTGCGTCTCCTCATACATTCTACTAACCCTTATCCGCACCCAATGGTGCATAGGGCGCTACATCGTACTGACGCAGTTTTCTCTTGATCGTTACTTTTATGAAGTCAAGGTGATCACTCCTGCACTTCAGGGACCAGTCCAGGGTAATATTGAATAAATATTGTAGTGTAAATCCACCCCACTCATACACACACGACAATTATTCCAACTACTATCCTGACCATTTTCGAGTATTTGAAATACTTGATCATGCCAAGTTTTCCTCGGTCTTTTTCTGCTTTGATTACCAGGCATATTTGACTCATTTTTTTAATATTTTTTTTGTTCACTCATTCTATTCACATACCCGTACCCTACACAACTGTCTATAATTATAATTCATTTCTATAATATAATTTTATAAAATTAAATTTAAAAAAAACATACCAAAACTAATATGTTATTATTATCATAACACAGTATTTTAATTCTATAAATTTAAATTGATTTTGTCACTCAAAATTTTTATAAAATCGTGGTTCTCAACCCCTGCCTTGTTGTATATATGACATTAATTATATAAATGTATATAATTTTGTCTAGCCTCTCACCAGTCTGATGATGTCGGTGACGACGAAACCTTTTTTTAGATGGGAATTGCATTTATTATATACCTTATTATGTACAAGGTTTATAGATCATTTAGTGGATTTTTGTTTCTTCTAGCTAATTAAATACGTTTTTATTTGAATCTGTGTTGGGAACAGGAGGGATAATCTAGTGTGGGCCGACGAAACCTAGTCACTGGTCAAATAAAACATTTGTGGAAAAAACTATGTACATAGTAGTTATTTTATTATATATTGGAATCATCCATAGGTAAATGGACAAAGCACTATATTTTTCTAACACACCCCTCAAATTTCTTGATTTTTTTCTTCTTGTAAATAATTATTTCCAGATACGTTTGATATGAACGTGTTCTAGAATATTTTCTTAACGCTCTTTAAAAAGCGTACAAATATTACAACCACACGTGTTCTTAAAGCAGTGAAGAACATCCCTTAAAATTAAAGAAACAAAAAATCGTCATAATGATTTGCTTATTTATACTAAGTGAGATTGTACATTAGTTAGTTCATATAGATAGGTAACAGTCCTAAAATTCGAGGTAAAATGCATGTTTACCATAGCAAATGTAAATTACTGTACAATAAAAAATGATCCAGGTGGAATCAGAAACTCGTGGAATGGAAAATCAAGAAGATTTGGTTTGGTGAAGTTTGAAGGGCGGTTGTATCAGTAAATTAATTTAACAATTATACTATTCAAATCAAGGTTTATCTAAAAATCTTCTTTAATCCCTTACCCGCACCCCAATAATGCATGGGGCACTGCATCATATACACGCAGTGTTACCTTGATCGTTAACACATGATGGAAAGGTGATCAGCCCTCAGCTTCGGGTACCAGTCCAGGGTAATATTGAATAAATATTAGAGTGAAAAAATCTATCTAAAAAATCTCTTCTAAATAAGTAAGTGAAAACCCTTAAGAAGGCGATCAGGAAAAAATAATAAAACTGATTTTTATTTATGAAGGGTGTCCATAGCTTGGTGGTTAGAATTTTGGCTACCATGCTTAAAGTCATGGGTTCTACTCCCACGGGAGTTAAAATATGTAAACATAAATTTTTTTCTCTCTAATATTTATTTAATGTTATCTTGGACTGGTACCTGAAGCATAATATTGATCACGTTGCCTTCATAAAAATACGATATTATATGTGATCAACTTATCTTGTATCTTGAAATTCGATGCAGTGCCCTATGCACCATTGATAGCACATAAGGGTTTGTAGTTTAGATTATTTTTTTGTTAGTGAAAATGCCTCGTCTTTCAAAAGATACATCTCATGTGTTATTTCCATATACAACTTTATCTGAACTGATCCTGTTAATAAATAAAAGTAATAAACCTAAGAAGGAACTGTGCTGGTTACTGGCCGCACATCCGCCTTGACCGGAAGTGAAGCGCCGGCATGATACGAGGATGGAGATATTTAAGAAGGGGACTGAAGGTATACTAGCATGTGGAGGAAACTAACAAGGGGATAAGAGGAGACGTCAGGGTATTCCGGACACGAATCAACCGCTCAACGGAGGAGGAATTAAATCACATCAGAAAATCAACTTTTCTTATTAGTGGAGCAATAAGAGAGTAATAAGATCGATCCACCCTACGTTAAGTACTCTATCTGCAAATCTGTTACTTTACAGGAGAGAGCTTAGAAGATTTTTTTCAACGTATTCTTTTTTATTATTTAACGGTTTTATCTGAAATTCTAAACAAGTATTATTCATTTAAAAACACGATAAAATAATGTGTTTAATTGTTTTAAAACTTTATGCCTTGTCAAAATTAAGTAGTTAGCGTTTTAAGAGTTCAGTTCATTTTGAAAATTCGATGTAGATAGCGTCTCATACGCCTGAAAACTAGGCGTAATTTATTTTATTTATATTTTTTTGTTTATTTATATTTATAGATAACGGTCAGTTGATAACATACACAGAATATCTCAAAATTGACAAAAATGTAGTTAGAGCACTTTACGTAGGGCTCGTCGAGATGATGTCGTAAAATCAATGACTTAGAATACACCTGAAACAAATACCCTTTGGCCTCGTATAACACGGTTTTTTATATAACACGGATGTATAAATTGTGGCATATTTTTTGTATACAAAAGTATTGTAGACTCTTTTTATAACACGGTCTGAGAAAAATAAACGAATTAAATAATATGTTTGTTATTAAAAAAATAAAGTACATATTCATATAAACTATAATTTTGTATGAAATTCAAACCTAGTATAACATGAGTTTTTGTGGAACCATATAACCATGTTATACGAGGCCCGAGTGTATATCTAAAATTCATCCAGTAAACGTTGTATTTTTTTTGTAAACGTTGATATATCGATAAAAATTATGAACATTTGACATCTCAACATAGATAAAGAAGATATGAAAATCTGGGTATTTACAAAGCTTCTGACCTGTAATGGGCTGGTTAAGTGATCACTTTACGCACCTGCAACATTCACCGTTCTACACGTGATTGACAATCACACTACTCAAATTTTCTGTACTCGTAGATGTTTTGAAAATTTGAGTAGTGTGGTTGTCAATCATGGGTAGAATTGTGAATATTATGTAAAGTGATCACTTAACTAGGTTGTTATAGGTGATATGTCTTGTAAATACCCAGACTTATATCTTCTTCTTCATCTATGTTGACATTTGTGAACAAGTATGTAGGCACACTCAAAATGTTTTCAATAAATGATGTAGTCCATTAAGATGGCAAAGGAGTTGTTATAACTTTGATGAGACGTAAAAATGATAGTTTGGGCATTTCGGCTGTCCTAACTCAAAACACAGTAAGGGACATTTTTTGTAGTACGTTTTTTTTGCATTTTTGGACTAAGTAGATTCTACTTAGTCCAAAATTGCAAAAAAAACGTACTACAAAAAATGTCCCTTACTGTGTTTTGAGTTCGGACAGCCGATTTACAGAACTTACATCTAATAACTCGACATTGACTATAACACCCAAGATGGGTGAAAAGCCATTAAAAAGAAGAAGAAGAAGGGATTACATCTGTCGTTTGCTAGATTAAGTGATCACTATATACATTGTGCAAGATTCACCATGTGATTCTCAAAAAAACTAATCAAATTTCAGAAATTGGTTTATAAATATATTTATGTATAAGGTTACATACAATAAAAATTACATTTATTTATAATATTGTGAATTTACAAAACATTAAAAGGTTTATATGTTCATATATCCAACGCGAGAGTAGCTCCATCTTGTTTTAGAAAAAGTTGTTTAAGCGCCGGCGACTCGTCGGGGAATTAATTAAATATACTAACATACATATCTACGTAGGTAGGTATCGCCATTCAATAAAATAGCCGCCGTGATTTCAACTAAAGGGTGTTTTAAAACCATATTTCTTAAAAATAATTACGTATTTCAAAAACAAAACGATACAAATGTGGTTACTCAATCTGTTTCTAAGAAAATCTGGGATGGCTTTATTTCCACACATTTGTCTGAGGGAACGTATTTTAGCAAAGTGAACGACGTTAAAAAAGGTGTTCTATCGAATATATGGTAAATTGTCATATGACAGATTTAACAATAAACATATTAGAAAGGAATGTAAGCCTAAACTAGGGATGGTTTTTTTAGGTGGTATGGATATATGCAGCGAATGGATAACGAGAGAATGACTAAGAAATTAATTTGGCCGATGTGAAGGGAAAACAGAATGGGAAAAGTCGTACGACCAGATCAGTCAGAAGTTGAAATCTGGTGGTGTCAAAAGTCCGCGTAGTCGAAGTGCATGTATGACTAGATGTATGGATGTCAAGACAGACGAGTGTGGCGTTCCAATCAAAGAAAGTAGGATCAAAAAAGGAGATGAGGGAGGTGAAATTGAGGAAACTAAGGAAGAATGATAAGATAGACAGTGATAATTGCGAAGATATTTAGTATTTTTTAAGACGTTTCTTGAAAGTAATCAAAGATAGTGCATTTTTCAGATGAAGAGGTAATACAATCCACAGTCTGACCGTTTAGACTGAAATGGAATTACTACATACTAAATGATGTAATATTATGAGGAATGGAAAGTGTTCTCTTCTGAAAAAAAGGAAGTGATAGACAATAATCTGAAAGGTATACAATGTTTTCCACGAGATATTTAAGTGAGCGATAAATATATAGCAAGTTTCTGCGTAAATTTACATGAATTCACTTTAGTTCAATATAAGAATTGACAATTTATGTAGATTTTGTGAAATTGACAATCAAGATATCTCTAAAAAAAATAGGACAGCCTGTATACACGCATGTATTGGTAAACTGTTTGACTATAAAGTAAAGGGATCCATTCACCCACAGCATAGTGAGAACACGAGGCTTATATATTGGATATAAACGCATTCAGGACGGGATATTTATCCCGGGTCCCATCGTTAAAAGTTAAAAATGACGGTTTACCATGGAAAAGGGATAAAAATTCCCTCAGCCCGTTGTCACGTAATAAAATTGATTCAATAAAAACTGGATATATGAACACATAAAATATAATCGTAGAACTCACGCAGTTGTACCCTTAATCAATGCTTTCAAAATCTTCTCAAGTTTCCTGTATGTGATGAAAAAAAGCATAATTTAAAACATTATCGTGTTGTGAGATGAATACCATAACCATGGAATCTGTTTGATTTCACATTTAAAAACACATCTTTCAGATAAGTCTTCAATCAGGCTTGTTTAATTCCATATCAATAATACCCTAACCTTCACAATTCTACCCATGACTGACCACACAACTCAAATTTTGTGAATTTTACACCTGTTAAAGAATTAACCAGCCTATCACAGATTACATATTGAGTGTCATATATTTTACAGATAGAAAGGGAATATTTAATAAATTTTATTTATTGAGGATTATGAATTTTACATAGATATAAAGTACAGTCCATCAATATTTAAACGCAGAGTTCCATGTTCTTTATATATCTTTGTTAAATTGTAAAAATTAAAAAATAAATATAAAATTAGATAAATGGATTTTATTAGTACTTATTATGCAAATTGACAATACGTAAATTGATTATTAATTTATGTTTTACCTAGTATTTTTAATATTTGTGACAAATGTTTTGATGCAGAATGCATCGAAACACGTGACACAATAGATTTAAAAAAAAATAGTTTACTAAGTAAAACATAAATTAAAAATGGATAGATTTTACCACAAAGCGTCTGCCGAATCATTAAATGAAATTATCTTAATTTAATTGTAGTTTCGTAGATATTTTTAAAACTTAGAAAATACGAAATAAGAAGAGAATTTAATTACTTCAAAATACTATCATCATATAATTCTTAAATAAACAGGTAATATAGTTTATTAAATAATAAATTAAAACAATTTTATTAAGTGTGAATTCTTCTAAGACGTTAGTATCATTTGATATCGGATATCGGAAGACCCTCTTAAAAAAAAAACAGATGTAATTCCGATGGACCAAATCGTAGTATTCCGATTAGGAACGTCCAGATTTATTGCGCGATATTTGTAAAGCGATAAAAAATCCTCCCTTCCCACTCCTATAAATCACTCAATAACTTACAGTCGCAGGGAATTTATTATACGAGACGAACGGAGCGGATTCTCGAGAATTTCAGTGAGAAGAATTTGTTCCTCTTGGACTTTAAAAGGTTATTGCAATAATGCCACAAACTATAAACCGACCGAATTATGTAGGTATTATGTATTTAGTAGGTTCATGCTTTGTGTGAGAACATATTTGGCTGAAAAAACAACTAACCTTGAATAATCTCCAATAACAAGAAAAAAAACAACATTTTGAGTGTGTTCAAATACTTGATTACAAATCTAGATTATCTCCAATTAGCAGTTATTTTTTACATTAGTTATTGACATCTCAACTGTCTGGGCATTTACAGGGCTTACGTGTGTAAGTGATCACTTTACACACGTGTAACATTCACCAATCATACCCATGATTGACAACCACACTATTCAAATTCTTGGAACTTCTAGATATGTATATGAAAGAATATGATACATGTTCGAATGGTTATATAGTGAAAGAATGCAGAACTGAGATAAGCATTATCGATAAAATTAAGATAGGTGTGTTGAAATGGTTTGGGCACGTGAAACGAATGAGTGAAGAAAGAATAGTAAAGCAAATTTATGAGGCGAATGTGGTTGGTAATAGAATCATAGGAAGACCGAGGAAAACCTGGCAATATCAAGTATTTCAAATACTTAAAAATGTTTATGTTGTCAGTAGTCGAAATAATCGGCGGGTGGGTACGTATGAGCAGATAGATGCATGAATGTGTAAGACACAAACATTGTTTACAAAGACAATTTGGCGTGGCGTTCTTTTATCTCTGGCTACCCCAGCGGAAAAGCAGCGTGATGGTTAGTTAGTCATTTTTTAAAATTAGTTTATTACGTATTTATTACGTTGATGAAAAAGTTTATGAACAAAAAAAATTGACCATTTACTGAAACATAGATTGATTTAGTTCTTGCATTACATATTTTTAAGAAAACGTTATATTTCCCCCCGTTTGCATATTAAACAAAAATTGTCTAAATATAGAATCACGTAAATTACACGTTGTAACATACATGTATCTCTCGTGAGCATAGTTAATAAATATAACCATGAAATGGGCATTTTGGCATGATTCGAAACAGGAAATATTAAATTCCACAAAAAAAACAATAGCCCTACCTAGCCGACCATTTTATTCGATTTAACATACTTGAAGGGAGAACGTGTAATAAATCCTCAGTCGAAGAACTTGTTATGGATACTATATCCGTTCTGAAGAACACAGAACATACCTGCAGTAAACGAAGCAAAGAGATTCTAATAAGATAAAATCACACCGTATAGCATACAGTACAAATAACGTATATTTAAAATTTTTGCAATTAACTAATTTAGTGCCAATTCGGAATTCTTTTTCTTCCAATGTCAAAAGAACATCTTTTTATTAAGGTCCAGCATTCGTAAGGTCGCATTCATTCCACTGGAGACCACCGGAGAGGTCACATGTCTATTCACGACCAATTAAAAAAAATGTTGATAATTTTGTTAAGAATATATATATATATATATATATATATATATATATATATATATATATATATATATATATATATATATATATAGTTATATATATATATATATATATATATATATATATATATATATATATATATATATATATATATAATATATTTATGTATTTTTCTAATTCTTTACCCTTCAATAACTCTTTTCTTTTTAAAACCATATATTAATTTAAATACAAAAACAATGGTTAAAGAAAAAATCAATTATGTAAAACGTTACTTATCTGATTTAGAGAAAATTAAGTTGCGACTTTACGAATACTGCGCCTTAAGAATTTCTGCAATCAACTAATTTAGTGCATTCGGAATTCTTCTTCTTTTAATGTCAAGAAAAAAAACTATTTTGTCTGTTAACGCTTGATGTTTTAAATAATGTTTTTTTTAATATTTTTTTTTTTGTTTTTTAGAATATATATTGAAAAAATATTTTTGGTATATTTTTTTAACTCCCTACTCTTCAATAACTTTTTTCGTTTCAAAACAAAATAATTACTTCCAAGAAAAACTTATTTTTTCAATGCAAAAACGGTGTTTTGAGAAAAATATCTGAGGAGTCAAAATATCTGAATATCCGAAGAGAAAAAGATTTAAAATAATTAGTAATTGGAAAAAAAAAACTGATTTGAGATCAAGTATTTAGACACACTCAAAATGTTGTAAAATTTCCCCCAAATATATCGTAGTCATACAGGAAAAAGTGACCAAGTGCATTTTTTGCCAAAACTTAATCATTGACTATTTGATATTTTACTAGCTTAATATTGCCATGAAAAAAACGCAAAGGATTTTAATCTTGGAAGTATAGTATATTGATTTGTTAAAAATGACTAACTGCATTGATGTTTATTTTATTGCCAAGCAAAAGTGAATTAAATGGTCCTCCTGAACATTTTACGTTTTGGTAGTTGGTCACTTTCTCCTGTACGACAACGATATATTATATAAGTTAACGTGGATGAACTTTTCTATTTGAATTAAGTGTAAGTCCTTGAAACCAAAGTGCCACGTGTCTGTTTCAAGAACTATATCATCTGGTTCAACGAATATCTAATATCCAACACCCTCCTTGCAGTCAATGTGTCGTGATGCGTAGAAAATAACGACACGAAAATCCCCAAAGAAATTATTTAACTCGACATGATTTACTTAATTAAAATAAATCGTTTCCGCGAAGAGCACTCACAAATAATCGAGCTAAAACGAGATCGTCCTATGAGAATTTTGAACAATTATGATTTTATATTGAGTAAAAAAAAATTGTCCTAGTCATATATAGAAATTTAACAAAACATATCGCCCACTCCTTTTAACAACGTCATATATCAATAAACTTTATTTTTCAGGAGATCGTTTTTAATGTTTAAGAATATAATGAAATGTATTAAAAATAAATATCAAGCCACTTATTAAACTTTTTACCGTGCAACAGATCTTTTTATGTAAAACCTAATAAATAAAAATAATAATAAGCATATTCAAAAAATTAATTAAACAATACATTTTCTTCAAAATGCAAAAACACTTTCTGCCAAATATTAAGTTAAAAATATGAGCTTTTGCTGGGATTGATAATTGACATATTTTCATTCAACGGGGTGAATAATAAAATATTTCATATAATTAAAAATAATATATGAAATATTTTCATCTCTCTTTTTTATCTCAGGTATTCCTCTCTCCTTTATTAAATAAAATGAAGGGAGGTATGTTGAGATGCTTTATGCATGTGAATCAAATGTGTGAAGAAAGAAAAGTAAAACAAATTTATGAGGCGAATGTGGTTAGTAATAGAAGCAGAGAAAGACTGAGGAAAAGTTGACATGAAAAAGTATTTCAAATACTGTGAAAGTGGTCAGGTCAGGAGTCGGAATAATTGGCGGGTATGTATGAGGAGATGTATGAATGTGGAAGAGGGGAAGATTTTTCAAAAACCTTATGTCTTCCATTAAGAGATACACGGTTATTCTTTTTAAAAACTTATTCTAACATAATTATTTTGTTTTCTTTAATTTTTCCTTTTTCTATGAATCTGAGCGTCCAATACGAGAGTATCACCACTCCGGACACGCTTCCCGAGTACAAAGGTGGGATGTGAACCGTGACCCTCGAGTTCGTACCCAAGTCTGTCGGTAATGTAACGACTTGGCCACGGAACTACCCAACTGAATCAACAGGTAAGTCCAATATCATGAATGAAGACAATATTATTTCACAGCATTTTTTAAAGAATGTTTCCACATTCGTTTACATGGCCACAGAATCGTATCTATAGTATTTTATTAATTTATTTGGCTAATAATTATATTCTGTCTGCCTCCGTAGTGTAGTGGTCGGCACACTTAGCAACTGCACTAGACGTCCCGGGTTCGATTCCCAGGAAGGGGACAAATAAATACAATGCTAGTGTTTTTTTCACTCTAATATTTATTCAATACTACCCTGGACTGCAGAACAGATCAGTTTCCCTTCATGGGTTAACTAACGATCAAGATAACACTGTGTTTATATTAGGCAGTGCCCTATGCACCATTGGGGTGCGGATAAGGTATATGTGTGTGTGTATATATATATATATACATATATATATATATATATATATATATATATATATATATATATATATATATATATATATATATATATATATATATATATATATATATATATTTATATATATTTATATATATATATATATATATATATATATATATATATATATATATATATATATATATATATATATATATATATATATATATATATATATATATATATATATATATATATATATATATATATATATATATATATATATATATATATATATATATATATATATATATATATATATATATATATATATATATATATATATATATATATATATATATATATATATATATATATATATATATATATATATATATATATATATATATATATATATATATATATATATATATATATAACTTTACAATTCCAACAGTACTTTAAATATTTGGGAACCTTAATCTTAGTGGGAAGTACTTCAATCACCTTCCTACAGATTGAAAAAAATCGAAGATATTAAAATGCTTAAAAATAAATTTAATGAATTATATACATGTTAATCTAAGAAAGGAAAAAAACACAAAACAATATTTTAAATAAAAATAAATTATATTACCAACAAACAAACAATAAATAAGAAGTGTAAGTCCCTCTCCAAGCACAAGAGCTTAGTCTTTTTATTGGAGAGAACTGAGTTATTAATTTTAAGATGTTAAAAGTACAAAGGTCTAGAAAATTAATTAAAAATTATTTTAAAAAACTTTTGAAACCATATTAAATAATAATAAAAATCAAATCAAATCAAAATACGAGTCTATTTAAATCTTCCATATATTACATGTTGTTATCTTTACAGTGGCAGGAGTGTATTCTTGGTGAGGATCCAGGAATCGCTTGCACCATTCCCGGCGATGTGTGACGATGGTGAGGCAAAAGCCGTTGGAGGTGACGTCATTACGGTGTGCACGTGCGCAGCTAATGTGCGCAAGGCTCAGGGCATTAGGCTGTAATAATCGCACCAGTAACACCACAAACTAATGCACAGCATTCCCCTCCGGAAAATGTGCACTAATGTGGAAGCCTCTGTAGTGTAATGGTCAGCACGCTCGGCTACCGTTCTGGAGGTCCCGGGTTCGATTCCCAGTGGCGGTCAAATAAATATAAGTGATTTTTTCACTGTGATATTTATTCAATATTACCCTGGACTGGTACCTGAAGCGGAGGGCTGATCACCTTTCTTCATGTGTAAACGATCAAGATGACACTGCGTTTATATGATGCAGTGCGCTATGCACCATTGGGGTGCGGATAAGGATTTAAATACTGGATTGAACACTAAAAAGGGATTGTGACCAATATTTTCGATATAAAATTTCTTAGGCGGCTATTCGATAATCGATAATTTGTTGAAGGCTGAGATGTTCAAGGATGCGTCACATTTACTAAGCACATTTCGTTACAAGAGAGAGAAGAGAGATATAACCTTTTTTATGGGTAGAATGGTAAATGTCAAACAGTGCACGAAGTAATCACTTAAACCGGTTATAAACAGATCTTAACTTCTTCGTGTCTGTCGACGTGTAATAAATTTGTTAAAAGGGAACATTTCCACTGATTTGTTTGCCCAATTAGCGCTTTCGCCAATTCAATGACATTTTCAAGCAGGTATGCTATTTAATATTAACTATGTTTTGAAAAGATGCAGGAAAAAAAAAATTACCGCTTATATTTCACTATCATATATTTTGAAACGCCTTTTTTTAATACATCATATTGAATTATCATAATTTATATCACAATTAATTTTGTGATATAAATGCACCTAGAAATCGAATCTAGCAATCAGATGACTACATCTAACGACCTGGCAGCAAAAGAATTAAAATAACTATCTAGTTTTTTTACTCTAATTTTATTTGACCAGTAACCGAGTTTCGTCGTAACCGACATCATCAAACTGGTTTGCTGGTCAAATAAAATTCATGTGGAAAAAACTACATACTAAGTTGTTATTTTACTCTATAAAATGCAGTTCCACCAAGAAATGTCAGTACCAAACTTCAATCCTATAAAAAAAAATATTAACATATGTATGGTGATACCCCGCTTAACGCCACCCCTATTTAAGCTGTTTCGCTATAACGCTGTTTTAATCAAACGGTTCAGTGATTCACCGAGGAACCGAAAAATGTAATCTTTTATTCGGGGATTTCCGAATACATACTACTATAATACTACTGTTATATTTATATACATTTTGAGGAAGTTTATGCATTACACGCATTATTTTCATATTATTTAAAAAAAGTTTAACATTATTTACTATTTTTTATACTTATATGGATGTATCAATGTTATTTATAAATTTGGAATATAGAAATTTTATTTATTGTTTCGGCATTAACTTAAACATATTTTAGTTACTATACAGACCTGAATGATGGAAGTTTAACTTCCGAAACATGTAGTCTTTAATATTTTCAAGTATTTTCTTTAATCATTGGAATATAGAATGCGATTAGCGCTGATTCATTTAGCGCGCCATTGTATTGGCACGGATTACCCGCGCTAAGCAGAGTATAACTATATATTATTGGTATAATATTTTATCACCGAAAGTTTTTATACTTACTTTTGTTTAGGTGGGTGGTGCCTGATTTGAGATAAAAGTGTAAATGTTTGAATGTAATTCAAATAAATCGCTTTAAAAAACCGATAAATAAACCAAACTACCACGCTGAACTAATTCCGTGATCCTATTAGAGAAATGGGCCAAGTTTAAGAGCGAACGCAATCGTTCACCGTTCCCTACATTTTCGTAATTCCCTGCCAACCCTGCCATCTGTCGGCCGGTAGTCGAAGCTATGAGTGTTCCATTCCTATCAGATTCCGGGAAAGAACGCAGGCCGGTAAAATGGGCGTAAATCACTCCTCAACGACTTTAAAATTAACTCCTCTAGAGACAAAATTCCTCTACCGAAGGAATTCGATTTTTATGTACCAATAATGCCACCAAAAATAGTATCAAGTGTGCACAAAGGCGATGATGCTAACTAATTTCGTGTCCACTCGAATGCGTGAGTCATAATTTACTCTGTAAGCTGTCCCGCTCCTCGATTTCAAGGGCTTTTCGAGAAATTATTTAGGAAGAAATGAAATCATATTTATATATCGAGAAAGTATTTAGGAAGAAATGAAATCATATTTATATATCGAGAAATTATTTAGGAAGAAATGAAATCATATTTACATATACTTACCACATTTACACAATTTTAATGTCTAAAAAAGCGTAATCATCTGAGAGAGATCATAAATTTTTTATAAGGATACTTAAGAAATTTGCTTTTTTTTTCGTTACTAACTAACTAACTAACCATCACGCCGCTTCTCCGCAGGGGTAGGCAGAGAGAATAGAGTGCCACACCACTCTGTCCTTGCAAACATTCTTCGCCTCTTCCACGTTCATGCATCTCCTCATACATACCCGCCGATTGTTACGACTCCTAACCTGACCACTTTCAAGTATTTGGCATACCTGATCGTGCTATGTTTTTCTCGGTCTTCCTCTGCTTCTTTTCCCGCTAACATTCGCCTCATAAATTACATATTTCATTCGTTACATATTTCCATATACGTACTTCTAGCTTCCTTCACATCCAACCATCTACACATACATGCCCTCCGACTACGCAGACTCTCAACACCACCAGATTTTAGATTCAGATTAATCTGATCGTATCAGCTTTTTCGACCGGTCTGTTCGGCTAATATTCGCTAAATATACTTTCTTAAGGCGTTTGTGCACTACACAGTGTCAGTTTGCGTTTTAAAACGATGATTGGCTTGGATTGGCTTTGCTTTTGTCCATCTTTCTTCGGATCGGTGCTCTTGATCGGTGCATGAGCACGTTGCGCGTAAATTCGATCACGCTAAACTGTCGTAGTCGCTTTCATTTGTTTAAAACCGGACTGCCGGACGGTAAAATTAACGGGTAGTGCACAAACGTCCTTAGTCTCTCATTATTCATTTGTTCCTTATATCTAAATACTACCTGAAAGAGCTCTTCTCAATCTTTTCAATTATTTCTATTTCAGCTTTACATTTTTCTTTCTTATATATTCGTTTTCAATTCTGTCATGTAATGATTTTCTACACATTTGCTTTGCGTTATGTATTTTTGAGTGATCACCTTGCCTTCATGTAAGTAATGATCAAGATAACACTGTATCAATTCGATGCAGTGCCTTATGCACCACTGGGTGCGGATAAGGGTTATAAGTGTGTATTTTGTAAAACACAGTGAGAATTTGCTTGCAGATGTACGACGATTGTACATTTTTGCTGAGTGTAGTCTGGCATACATTGAAATCATCGTTATCATGTAAACAGTAAACACTTTTTGTTAATTCCTTTGATGTCACGTTAACTTTTCGGGATCTCGTATCATGCCAGGACATAAATCTCCAGCCCGTCCAGCATCTGTTCTCAGGACGTTTAACATTCCTCGCCGTTTGCCGCCATTTTTTCTCCTGGATGAGAGCTTTTCGCGGCCCTGCCGTTTTTTTGCCATTCCGTTTTTGAACAGTTTTTTCTCAGGTATTTATTTCCCTCCGCGCTGAATGTCTGCGCTGGCTTCTTACATCTGAACTTGGTATGCCAACATTAAATGAAAATTGGTCTCGAGTACTATTGTTCGTGGAAGTTAAAAAAATATTTTTAATTTAAGTTTTCTTCAAACCCTTATCCTCACCTAAATGGTGCATAGGATACTGTATCATATAAATGCAGTGTTATCTTGATCGTCAACACTGAAGGAAAGGTGATCAGCCCTCCGATTTAGGTACCAGTCCAGGGTAATATTGAAAAAATATTACAGTGAAAAAAATTACTTATATGTATTTGACCCTCTCCTGGGAATCGAGCCCGGGACCTCCGGTACGGTAGGTGAGCTCGCTGACCGTTACACTACGGAGGCGGACAAAAAGTACGAAATTTAAGTTTTACTTAGTAAATACCATTATTTCTTAAAATCTATCCTAACACGCGTTTAGATGCACTCCGCATTATTTTCAAATACCGTATGTGAAGCTAATTCTAAATTTTAGAGTTGTGTCCTTGGGACGTTGAAGGTAGAAGAGGGGTAGAAGTTGTTTCTTATTTTTATTTAATTAACAACAACAATAAATGTGAAATTAATTTTAGCAAATAAAAACCTATAAACGAAAGCTAAATTGGCAGCACACGACTTAGTTCAGGTTTTAATAATAAAAACCCTTATATATAGAAGTGAAGCATGGAGTTGGTAAAAAAAGGATAAAAGTAGTATGAATGCAGTTAAAATGTGATCTCACAGGCAAACGTGCGGAAAAACGATGTATGATAGATGTTCCAATAGTGAAATAATGAAACAATGCAAGACTGAGATAAGCATTATCGATCAATTCAAAAATCAATGCAATGTAGATGTTTAAAATGGGCAGAATGGTGAACGAATGTTGAGCCATCGTCAGATCGTTAGCACGAGGATGCTGTGACTTTCATCTTCTTTCATATAAAAACGATAGATGTTCTCAAATTGAGATACCTATAATATAGATATTCATCCGTAGCGTGAATGAATAATCCAATGTTTCAAAGAATAAATAATAATAAATTAAATAGGTTCCTCATTTTTTTTCTCAGGTGTTCCTCTAACCTTCTTCTCGGCGTTTCTTCATACGTCACAGGCACTTACCCCGTGTGATTACTAAAGTAAAAATAGATTACAACTTCATCCAAACTGCATCCTTCGACTTCCACCCTTCACGAGCCGCAGTATGTAACCGACTTATGATTAATCACCCACGGGTGGAATGACACACGTTTTGAATAAAAGGGTTGAAATTACTTTTGAATTAGTTCCCTTCGGCTATTTCGGTAACGTGAAGCGAGCTTGTTCCACATATGTTCATTATTTCTACCGCATTAAGTTGAATTCAGATATGAAATACTTTGGTTGTATGTGGGACACTCAGATTACTATCTAAGCTACGAATTTGGTCAGGGTCTAGTTTCACAAATCAAAGAAAGCTAAAGCTACTAAAGATCGCTATCCAAAAATAAATTTCAACACAGCTTTCTGGCGAATACTAAAAACTTGACCAGTTTTGCTAAAAATCATTATTTTCTTTGTAAGAAAACTACTATGTCGTTTCAACCCTTTCATTGTTTCTCTATCTTTTTATGTATTTGTATACCTTTTCATTAATCCAACGTTTTAGTTTTTGGTAATTATCGTCGTTTTCTATTTTTTAATCCTTTTCAGCAGCTGTACATTATTATATTTTACGTAAGTATGTACATAGATAAATGTACAAATTAAAGTGTTCACCTCCAAAGTGTAATGGTCAGAGCGTTTAGCTAGTGTGCTGGAGGTCCCAGGTTCGATTCCCAGGGGGATAAAAAAAAATTAATTGGGTTGTTCATCCTAATATTTACTTTACTTATTTCATATTACCCTGAACTGGTATATGAAGCGCAGGGGTGATCACCACTCATTCGTGTATTTAATCGATCATGATAACATTGCTTCTATACGATACAGTGCCCTTTGCACCATTGGATACGAATAAGGGTTGGAAGAAGAAGAAAATATGGATTCCGTCATATGGTATTGCATCAATGTAAATTGAACGATTGAAAGCCTTCTTCCTTTGAGAAATATTATATTTTTTATTTTTTAAGCGGGTTATTATTTATTGGAAAAATTTAGATCTGTTTTTAGAAAAGGGTTATTTAAATGATAGAAGTTAGAAAAAAAAATCTAAAATAGTCATATTCCTAAATATATTCTAAAAAAAATGCTTTCAGAAGCACGTCCGATCTCTAGCGCGACTGAGAGGCTGATAAGCCTTGATGATGAGCCGGAGCATAGTGATGATGATTGCAACGTTACGACAGTAATTCACATAGAAAATTGGCTCGATTTGACATATCGCTCACTCCTTTCAACAACGTCATAAATAAAAAAACTTGATTTTTCAGGAGATCGTTTTTAAAGTTTAAAAATACAATACAATGTATTAAAAATAAATATCAAGCCACTTATTGAACTTTTTACCGTGCGACAGATCTTTTTAGGTAAAACCTGAATGTTTTTTTCTCCATTTGAAAAATATTAAGTTTATTTATAAAAAATTAACAATACCTACTCTTCAAACTTCAAAAACAATACTTTTTGCCCTGTAGCGGGTAAATATAAAGTTTAAAATATACCACTTTTGCAGGAAAATAGTAAATATTTTCTGGGCATTTCGAAAACACGCACAACTGAAAATTGACGATTTTTGATTATGTGTATGTGGGTGTGAGTAAAACCAGAATATAAATAAATCCCTGAAAGTCGTTATTACACAGATAAATTGACGTAAATTTCACACCATCCGATTAAAATTGATTAAAACAACGTGTTTAAATGGGTAATGGCTCATTATGATCACAGGAAGTTTGGCAATAATAATAATAATAAAATGCAAATTGCAACTTCTCAGAATCAGTGGTGCATCCGAGTCTGCAAGCGGTTAAGTGGCGTGCTTTATGGCTCTTGGCTACGCCCTCTGTCTCGATACTTTGGAGAAATCTCCAGCATAATTGCAGCTGCTTCTTTAAAGAAATTTTAGCTCGATACAATTGACTTTAGTTATCAAGATGCCTACAATATCAAGGAATTTAATTGCGTTGTGATTTTTATTTTAATACATAACGCGAACCCATCGATACAGGTTTTTCACTTCAAATTGAACGTTTTACAGAACAAATTGAACGTTGTATTGTATTTTATAATTTAAAAAAATAGAATAAAAATATATGCTCATAGTATTGAAAATCTTGTCTAAAAAATTAGTACCTACACACCGCGCACACAGACTATGAGTAAATGTTGTTTTTTTTTTAACTTTTTTACTATTGGAATCGTTTGATTTTCTTTTAAAATGATTAAGGAAACTCCACATGAGTCTTTTTATACCACAAGAGTTTATTGATGACTAATAGTTTCGGAAGCTAAACTTCCATCGTCAGGTCTGAAAAATAACTCTTTTAATAATATCTCTTTTAATTATTTTCCATTTGGCTGAGCCACAGTTAGCAAGTATTACTTAGCTCAAGCAAAAAAGGCCTATTTAATAACTGGTTGCAATTTTTTATTCAAATTTAGTTACTACTTTTAAATAACTGGTTGCAATTTTTTTTCAATTTTGGTTAATAACTGGTTGCAATTTTTTTTGTTCAGCTGATATAAAAAAACCCATGTATTATATGACAGAATGACCACATTTTCTGAAATTGACCTTAATTACTGAAACTGAAAAATAAATCGTCACCTGAATGCAGATCCATCCTAACTGCATATGAAAAAAATTTAAAGGAGAGTAATTTAACTTCAGCTATTCATTAAAATAAATACATTTATAAATATATATATATATATATATATATATATATATATATATATATATATATATATATATATATATATATAAATATATATATATAAATATATATATATATATATATATATATATATATATATATATATATATATATATATATATATATATATATATATATATATACATATATATATATATATATATATATATATATATATATATATATATATATATATATATATATTTATATATATATATATATACATATATATATATATATATATATATATATATATATATATATATATATATATATATATATATATATATATATATATATTTCATATTTCAACATATGTATATTGTACCTAAGCATATTTCCAATTTAGTTTCAGCGCTTCAGAAAGTAAGTGGTTCTAGACGGGTAATTTACGAAATGGTAAACTAGCATAAGCCAATTTAGTGCAAATGTGCCGTAGAAAACCTAAAATTAAAACAACCCTTTCCGGTTTACTAAAAAGGGGTTAAACAATACCAACCCTAATACAGAAAACTGCGGGAGTTTTATTAATAAAATACAAAAAGAGGAACACATTTGGGAATGACACGCAGCAACTAATGACGATTTTTTTTCATAACGTCTCAGACCGTTTCCGTAATTTAAAATTAAGAAAGGGGTAAATTTGAACGCAACGGGTATGCTCGTACATCTGCGAAAATAATTTTATTTTTACTCGTTATGTGTAAAAAAAATATGTACAAAAAATAGGCAAATGGCATATGTTCCGTTCTAAATGTGGAACTTTTTTTTTAATAACAGAAACTTCGAATGGTAAATACCATTTTATTATTATTATTTATTATTATTTTTTAAATTATATATAATATTATAAAGTTGTATTTAACACTATTTCTTAAAATCTATCTATCGTGACACTATGTATTTCACGTATGTAATTTTCAGATGTGGAATGTATCGAAATAGGTGTCGTAATAAATTTTTAAAAATAGTTGTAAAATACTACCAAAAGTCATTTTTCATGTGTTGCTTGATGCTGTCAACGTTCGATGCATTGAGACAATGAAACTGTATTTTCAAATACGATAAAATAATAATATTTGATTTTCCTAATTATGATGAGAACGCCATTAAAAAAACTCTTATTTTTAGAATAAAGATAAATTAAACGTTTTGTAATTTCCTTTTTGCATATAGATACCGGGGTTACCAGTTTAAAGAGATCCCGTTTAAATGCTTTTTTACTCGTTTTCAGTGAACGGTGTATGTTAAGCAAACAGATGAGTACTATGGTCATTTAATTTTTTTTTTTATTCCATCATTTGAGTAATTAAATCATTTCACAACTAACTAACTTACCATCACGCCGCTTCCTCGCAGGGGTAATATATTGAAAGCTGTCCCACCGCATGCCCAGATCTGATACAGAAACATCTAGGCTTCCTGACAGATCTGCTCTTGCTAAGCAATTTTTTAAACTAAGTTGCGAAATTTATTGAAAATGTGAAACAACATAAAATTTGACATACCTAATCATGCCAAGTTTTCCTCAGTCTTCCTCCGCTCTTTTTTCCAACTACATCACCCTATAAATTTGTTTTGCCATTCTTTCCTCACTCATTCGTTCCACACGCCCAAACCAACTCAACACACCTTTCTTACTATTATCGATAATGCTCATCTCAGATTTGCATTCTTTCCTTATTTCGCTATTCGAAAATCTATCAAACATCGTTTTCCCTTGCAAGAATCATTTCATTGTTTTATAAATCATTAATATTTAGAACATAATCAATATATGTGAATAATATATACTTATGTGATAAATTATTTTATGTTCATTAATCCTTTTACTTCATTACATAACAAAGGCGTGACTAATGGATTAAAACGATATTGCTTTTATTATTTTTAGATAAACTTATAACAGCAAAAAATAGCTGAATGCAAGGAATTAATTCCAATAACCGAAATTACAAAACCAATCACCTCAGAGACTTCCGTTTATAAATAAATTAAAAAGAAGACAATACAGTTAACAAACAAAATTGACAAATTATTTTTTGACATCTCAACAGAAGAAGAAGAATATGGAACTCTGGGCGTTTACGGGGCTTACGACCGTCATTTTCTGGTTTAAGTGATCACTTTACACACGTGTAACATTCATCAATTCTACCCATGATTGACAACCACACTACTCAAATTCTCGGAATATTTATATATATATATATATATATATATATATATATATATATATATATATATATATATATATATATATATTTATATATTTATATATATATATATATATATATATATATATATATATATATATATATATATATATATATATATATATATATATATAAATGAAGCTTTTTTTTTATAAGAAACTCATTTATTGAAATGTGAGGTCCGAATCCTGGATTATAATCACATACATGATAAAACGCCTGATAATATTCTTATTATTTTAGCTCGTAATTTGACCACATAATTTATTAACAACATTTTGAGTGTGTTCAAATACTAGTTCACAAATCTGGATTTTCTCCATTATAGGAGTAATTTATCATATAATTGTTTGACATAGACTTCCATATTCTTCTTCATCTATTTTAAGATGTCAAAAAATAATATGATTCCTATAATTGGAGAAAATTCAGATTTGTGAACAAGTATTTGGGCACACTCAAATTGTTGTTTAACAATATTGTTTTAAAATACGAGCCTCGAAGTTTGTCTTTGTTTTGCCGCTAAAATTTGATGAAATTCATTTCATTTTTCCCACGAGCTTTCGAGAGAAAGAGTTGGAGCTATGTTCGCTCACAGCGCTCGTGCCTCTTTTGTTTTTGCCTTTAATAGTTCACGTGTCCCCTTCTAATTTGTGGACACGAGATCGTTCTTCTCTGTCCAGCATCCGCAGTATGGATCAGCGAGGAGTCTGCAAGTTGGGACAGGTCGCGTGGGAGCGAAGGATATCGCGAAGCTCAAGAGACAGGGCTGCCAAAACAAACTGACAGTAGAATTTACTTAGTCCAAAAATGCAAGAAAAATGTACTACAAAAAAATGTCCCTTACTGTGTTTTGAGTTTGGACAGCTGAGTTGTCCCTTTGCAATTCCAGATCTGATACAGAAGCATCTAGACTTGCTGACAGACCTTCTTAAGAGAAGCTTTGAAAAAATTAATTTGTAAACAAAACAATTGTTGTCTGTTTAATGAAAGTGATAGAAAAAGTGGTAAATAGGCTGTTAATGGTACATAACTATGAAAAAAAACAATACAAAATAATTTTTTAAAAATAAAGAAATATCTATTTCTCTCATGTAGTATACATTCGCCTCCGTAGTGTTATGTTTAGCATGCTCAGCTACCGTTCTGAAAGTCCCGGGTTCGATTCCTAGGGGGGGTAAAATAAATATAAGTGATTTTTTCACTGTAATATTTATTCAATATTACTCTGGATTGGTACTTGAAGCAGAGGGCTGATCACCTTTCCTTCATGTGTAAACGATCAAGATAACACTGCGTTTATATGACGCAGTCCCCTATGCACCATTAATATTATTAGTATACACGAGACGTTACGCAGTATTTAAAATAATCTAAGTTCTGTCTTGCATACAAATAAAAGGGTATCTGCTTAATAAAAGCTTTCTCAAACTAATCATTTATGGCTGTTGTGAACTCAATCGTGGAACGTCATGAGATTGATTATACATGTATAACTTCCAAAATAAGAGTTGTGTGGTTCTTAATCATGGGTAGAAAGGTGAACGTTACAAGTGTGTATAGTGATCACTTAACCAGTCTATAACAGAGCCCTGTAAATGTAAATTTGTGAGATGTTAAAAATGTAAAAATGACTCCAAGTGGAGAAACCCAGATTTGTGATCAAGTATTTGGACACACTCAGATTTTGTGTAATATATTTGGCTATTTACAAGGCTTGCTACCTATCATAGGCTGATTTAAGTGATCATCTTATATAGTTTAACATTCAACATTTTTCCCATTTTTGATAACCGCACTTCTCAAATTTCTGAAGCATTCTCAAATTTTGTCATAAGTCATTATTGACACTAGCATTTGCCATCTAGGTTTAGATGTCAATAAAAACAACTAAAACGGATTAACCTAGATTTTTTAACAATGATTTGGACACAGTCAAAATATTGTGAGTTGAATGTAAGTTTTTTTTTTTTTTTTTAAATTAAATTAACAACTGATAAGATTTCACAGCCCTGAACTTAAAATCGTAAACATTTGGATGATTAAAAGCTCCTCTGCCTCCCATGACGTATTCAACCAGTAAACATGTTTATTTTTACTTGTTTCATTACTTCATAAAGCTTGTTTCAACATGACTACTGAAAAAAAAGTTGACGTCATTATTGGACTACAGATCTCCAAAACATAAATAGTAATGACCCACTGAAATAAAAGCTTTAGTATTGTAAAGGAAGATGGAGAGGCTCCATGCAAAACGTTGCCTTACAAACATTCTTACATATTCCAACAATAATGCAGTATTTAAAACACTGCATTAAATAAATAATCATCATCTCAACACAACTTTCTTTATTTTATCAATTATACTCATCTCAACCTTGTATTCTTTCCTTATTTCGCCATTCGAAAATCTATAATACATCGTTTTCCCTTGCAAGAATCTTTTCATTATTTATTAAATCTTTAATATTTAGAGCGTAATCAGTATATTTATTAATTTTAAAATCAATCACAGAACTTTTGAGTCTAGTAAGTTGTATTTTATTAAAAAAACACTCCATACAAAACGTTGCCATACAAACATTTTTACATATTCCAACAATAATACAGTATTTGAAACACTGCATTTAATAAATAATAAAAAAATGTGTCAATATGTATAAAGACGTAGAGAACCTGAACATATTGTGAACCAGGCAATCGCCATGGATCTTCCTAGAAAGACATCTAGAGGAAGACCAAAGAATTCATGGATGCTACAGAAAGATAACGTGATTCGAAGGTATGGCCTAGGTGACGTTGTTCATAATAGAAGGACTTACAACCTGAAGACGAGAAAAGCTGACCCTAACAGTCTACAAAGACGATAAGTTAAGATGAACCCATGAAGAAGAATTTATATAAAGACACGAATATAAGAAAACATATGTAAGTGCTCTGTCAAAATACGAAATATAATCGAAATTAAGATATTAGAAATTATTCTTTTTTGACATCTCATCAAAGATGAAGAAGAATATGGAAGTCTGGGCATTTACAGGGCTGACGAATAATTGGCTGGCAAAAAATAATATGAAAATAACTCTAGTAATTGGAGATAATCCAGATTTTGTGAACAAGTATTTGGACACACTAAATAAATAAGAAATTATTCATTAGAGTAAAAACGTTAAATAAAAATTAATCATTTGTTTTCTTCAAGTTTAATATTGAAGAAAATTTTTAAAAACGAAGGAATTCGAAACAGGCATTCTTCTTTTAGTTTCAGTTCAACATTTTTATGTTAAGCTTCTGGATATAAAAAATATATTGTATGTAGGGTGTTGGTTTCTGATCCATCAGAATTTTAAATCCTCAGTTGTCTATGACATGCAGGTACATTGTACGTAGCATTGTTTAAAAATAAAATTTAGTTTTGCATGTGTTTGGATATCATCGATTCCCACCAAAATGATAATATATTCGGTGCACGTTCCATCGTCAGGTAATCTGTTTGATATTTGATTGCATTCGTACCTGACCCAACTCGTAAAAGATGAGTGTAAAGCATCGAGAGAACATTGACACGAATCTTAGACCAATCCAGACGAAACTAACTTTGAACAGCGACAAATTATGTGACCAGACAATGTGGTATAAATCAGTCGATCTTGAACATTATCGCTTCAATGTCTGCATTTATTTGCAATACATCCAAGTTGTTTTAAATTTAAATTGCTAGATTTTTGTAAATCTTATTCTTTTACAAAAAATGTATTTTTCTATAAATTTCTATAAATGCAGTTTGGATACATCTGCATTCAGATGATGATTTGTTCCTCAGTTTCAGTAATTAACGTCAATTTATAAAAAAAATATGGACAGTCTTATTCATATGTAAAGTATGTCTTAATACTTAAATCAGGAACAGACATAATGTTTAACAGATTTCAGACGGTGTTCGTTTTAAAATTAGTATCGTGCGTAGATTATGAGAACTTTGAAAGAGCCAAGTAGAACACTATATATTAAAAAAAAGAATTCCGGAAGTGTTAGACTTCACAAGTGGGGTACAACGTACAACTTATTCCAATGGACATTTCACTCTGACCTCAATCGGTGAGACAATTTTTTTAGAATTTTTTTGGATAGGACCCAAAATCACGTAGGTCAGTTTACGTCGAAGTAATAGTTCAGCTGTTATCTATTTTGGTATTTAAAAATGTCACCGAAAAAAATATCTTAATCGCTTTCAATTTTCTCTTTGAAAATATGACTAATGCTCTTAAAATCAATCTTGCGCTTTGTCATACTAAAGTACATTTATCTATTTACCTCACTTGGTTCTTCCGTGCCGAGGGCCCATTTTACAATATCACTCTCCTTTTCATTCATCGTTCACTTTGTGTTATATCACTTTAATAAAAGTGGTATTACACAAAGTGAACGATAAATGAACGATTAACAAATATAAAATTTATATTTTAGCATTTCAAAATAAAGTCTTCTATTTTTTTTATGTCCATAGGAAGGTTGTTGAAGTACTTAGTTCCCAAATATTTAAAGTTCTGTTGTTTCATAGCTTCAGTGCGAATCCGATTTTTCTACAATAATTCATGCGTATGTCGATAGGGAAGACATGTTACCACGGTCGCGCTCAAATACTTCCTATACAACTAACTATTCAGTAATATTAACACTACACAAAATGTCAACAAATAAACGGACGCATACCGTTCGCGTCCGTGGGAAGATGAACGATGTATGTCGCTGGAAGAGGCAACCTGAATGCACAATTATTCGGTTGAATAACCCACTATTAAATGCAACGGTGACGCAACTAGCTGATGATTCATATTCTGATGTTTGTAACCTACGAAACAATACGTTTTATATGAAAACATTACAAAATGATATTCACGAAATAACAAAATAAATAAATAGTTGTAATGAATTTTTGGTTTGTAATTTTAATAAAGAAAATATTTGTGTCCTTAGTACATACGATTTCATTCTATTTTTGTTGTTTTAACTAAGCTTATTGTCCCCATATTTTTTCCGCATTTTTTTATAAGAAAGCGAAATATTTGTGTTTTTATTATTTACACAAATATTTTAAAATATTTTAAATTGATCGGTAGAGTTAATGGGCAAATCAGCGCGACACCTGAAATGCACGTGCAACGGGTGATTAGCGCGCGCGTTCGGCGTGTCAGGGTGGAATGTAAAAGGTTATGGATGGGATGGAAACGGGGGTGTGAAAAGAGGGATGTCCTGTGTCCTGTTATTTAAGGGTGGAGGGTCGTTTGAAAAAACCCACGAAATAAATAAATAAGTTATTTTGAACATCTCAACATAGATGATGTAAAATATGGAAATATAAGCATTCACAGGGCTTACGACCGTCATGGGCTGGTTTGAGTGATTACTTTGCACACGCGTAACATTCATGATAACCGCACTACCAAATTTTGGAACTTCTAGATATATTGATCTTTTTATTATTTATTGACATCTCATCAAAGATGAAGAAGTATATGGAAGTCTTCATCTTTAATGAGAAGTCAATAAATAATATGAAAATAACTCCTGTAATTGGAGATAATCCAGATTTTGTGAATCAGTATTTGGACACACTCATTATATTGCAAATGAAAATATTTTATTAATTTAAGATGGAAATAATGTTATTTATTTTTCAAAGCTTTCTTCGATGATACCTCACTAGACCCATGTTTCCATATGAAATTCAAGTATTGACCACGAATATTATCTACGTGTAACTTCTGTTTATTTCATACTTTAAATAAATTAAACCATCACGAAATATAAAACTTTAATCAATATAAAATTAATATTTACAGATCCTATTGCTTACAGAAAGCTCCTCATAGGAGAGATTTGAATGATACTCTAACGGAAACGCTAAATTGAGAAATGTGAGGAAGAAACATTATTGATGAGTATAATTAGCTCATCTTCGCTCACACTGATATACTAGATTCCTCGACATATTTGGTTTGATTTCGAGGAAACCTTTCAGACGTGACCTGGTAAACAACCATCTAAATTTACTTTTCTTGTAACTTAATTTGTTATAATGATTAAAGAAAACACTTGTTTTTTACCACTTGAGTTTTATTATAGACTACATGTTTCAGAAGTTAAACTTCCATCATTCAGGTCTGTATAATAACAAAAAAATAAAATATAATATTGTTCTATAAATAAGGAGAGGGGAAAGTAAGGGGAAGGGGTTAGTCAAGGGGCGGAGTTTGAAAACAAAGGAAAAATGGAAAGCAAAGGTGAAGAATTTTGAAACAATATATTATTTAATAAATTATTATTAGAATTTAGGTTTTTTTGGATTTCTAAATTTTCAAGATAATTCATAATTTGGCCTTTATATGGAACAAGGTGTAATAATTTTAATTTATGAGAGTGAAATGAGTGATTAGTATCTATTATATTATATTATATTATAATTTGTTATATTATATTTAATTATATTCCGTTTTAATATATGGTATAAAACCTTCTCTAGGCAACTAGAAACTGCTGAAATGCGAATGCTTAGATGGTCAACTGGAGTGTCCCATAGAGACGAAATAAAGAGTTCACGCATTCGCGGAAGCCTGGATGTAACTGATATCAATAGTAAGATTAAGTCACTCAATAAATCACTATTTCACGACTACCGGTTTAGGAATAACCGTTTTCTCATCTTTCTTTTTGTCCGCCTCCGTAGTGTAATGGTCAGCACGTTCGGCTACCGTTCTGGAGGTCCCGGGTTCGATTCCCAGGGGAGGTAAAATAAATATAAGTGATTTTTTTACTGTAATATTTATTCCATATTACTTTGGACTGGTAACCTGAAGCGGAGGGCTGATCACTTTTCCGTCATGTGTTAACGATCAAGATAACACTGGGTTTATGTGATGCAGTGCCCTATGCACCATTGGGGTGCAGGTAATGATTTTTATCTTATTTTTTAACTTATAATCGACCTGGCTAGGTCAAGCAGAGTACTGACCCAACCTTACCTTACCTCAACAAAAAAATGAACATTTTTCCCTTTTGATTTAAATCTGGTTTGGGTTTAATGAGCTATTACATATTTTATTTAAAAGAAAAAATCGTTAATATTTAACAAGAAAATCGTTATTTTTATATTTTTATAAAGCATCGTATTCAAAAAACATTCAATTTTTACATTTATTTACGAATTAAACTTTGTTCAGATAATATTCTAAAAATTACAAGTTAATTTTTCGGAAATTTACCACGCAAGCAATAATTACTGTGAAATTTATTTGTACTCACTATTACTTTTTTTTAGACTGAGAAATAAAAGTCAATGTCGATAAACCCATAAATTTCAGCCACGCTAATCGAGTGGGTGAAACAATTGCGAACGATCAAAATAATGCTCGGAAAACATGCAAAAATTCGTACGTAAGTCTTTCCCGATGTACACATGTTATCGAACAATATAATTTAAATTTAAACGAGAATACTTGAGAAATTCAACAATTTGAACTACCAACTTAAAAGAATGAACAGTTAAATTAAATTAAAAGGTTAAACGAACAAATTACCTTTTTCAACATAAATTTCACTTGGTAAATACCTTTTTTGTAATTTATTTTGACGCGTGTTTTGTTGTAATCCTCATCATTTTCAAAATCCAATTTATAAAGATATGTCTTAATATTACAGTTGTGTATTTAGGACATTAAGGAGTAGGTAGAAGATGTTTCTTGTGTTAACAGTATTTATTTTAAAAGGTAGGTAAATTAAAAAATATTTAGAGCAGCATAAAATAATGTAAAGAAAAATAAACTCAAAATATTAATTTGATAGTTCATTTTTTTTTAAATATATATTTTTAACTATAAGTCAAAATCTATCGTGACACATATATGTTTTTTTTTAATGAAAGAGTCCAGTTGTTTTTTATCAAAATATCATCTTTGTATCTATACCTTTTCTTAAAAAATTCATTAGGGGATACTTTGATTTGAAGATTTCTATTTTTCATTATCTATGTATATATTATATTATACAGGAGATACTAAGCTTTCAAATATATGAATGAATCAAAATTGTTGTTTATTTTTAACGACAAAATTTATCTCTAATCTAATGGTCCACTTATGGTTTCTCATCTGTCACCAATTATTTTTACCATATTTTTATAAATCCAACCAGACATTTTTATAAATCACTTATTTTCATCTTACGAATAACCCGCCAAGACTCTATTTTAGAAGCTTGTCTGCAGGTAGGAGAGTGTGGATAGGGAAGTCTAAAGTGAAAAATACCTCGTAAACACCCAGACCATTTATAATAAATATATCTTGAATTCATTTTGCAATTGGCGGGAATCGAACCCGTGACACCAGTTTTGCAGTCGAGCATTACGTCACAACGTCTGTCAGCACATTATCCACATTCCCACTGATTAAAATAATAATTAAAAAATATATATAATAAGTATGAAACAGATCTTACTCCCCCCCCCCCCTCGTTCATTCTTCAACGTCCCAAGGACACAACTCTAAAATTAGGACTTAGCTTCACATGCTGTGTTTGAAAATGATACGGAATGTATCAAAACACGTGTCACAATAAATTTAATAAAATAGTGGTATTTAGTAAATGACAACTAAATTTAAAATGGTTTGGTATTATCACAAAGTGACTGCCAAATAAATTTATGGAAATTAAATTAAATTCCCTAGCCAGCATCAAACTTTGTCCACCTCCGTAGTGTAATGGTCAGCACGCTCGACTACCGTTCTGGAGGTCCCGGGTTCGATTCCCATGGGGGTTCAAATAAATAGAGGTGATTTTTTCACACTTATATTTATTCAATATTACCCTGGAATGGTACCTGAAGCGGAGGGCTGATCACCTTTCCTTCATGTGTCAACGATCAAGATAACACTGCGTTTATATGATGCAGTGCCCTATGCGCCATTGGGGTGCGTATAAGGGTTATAGCCAGCACTAAAACTTTGAAGAAGGCAAGGCTAACATGTAATGGAGGAGTAGTTGATTGTTTCATAATAAATTGCTTAAAATTTGTCATCGCCATTTCGAGAAAAGAGGATTAGTTAAGTTACACATGTCTCGTCGTAGTGGTGAATTGATGAACCCGAAACAACGCATTGCTTTTGAAGCGTGCATGTTTGAGTAATGACAAAAACGTGCTTTCGCTTATTTTTTACACTTCAAAAATGTGTTTCGCCAACACACCTTTTTAAAATTATACTTAATCCATTCATTTGTCTTTGCTTTCTTTACAAAAATAGCTAAACGGAACTTTTAAAGACAGCCTAATTGAATTTGTCTACGAATATAATTAAGTCCAATGAGTTTTCAAGTAAGATAAATTTTAGAAATTATTCCGTTTTGTAAATAAGAGATAATAATGTTTTTTTTTGTTTGTTTATTTTTTGATTAATTTACTTGACTGTAAAATTTATCATGTACCTTAAAACAATATAAAAAATAAAGTTTTTTTTAATGTGGAGAACTAACTAAAATTAATAACGGAACTCTTACAAATTAGAGTGTCTAAGTTAGACAATATTTTAGATTCTACTCATTATTGACAAATATTATTAAACTTTATGAAAAATTGAAAATGTCAACTGCATTTTTCGGAAAAAAATTGTATACAGCGCATGTATGGTTGAATTAGTAAGCTAACAGAAAACTTCAGGTAACCATGCATATATAAATATATATATTTTCTATATTTATATATGTATGGTATTTAATTTTTTTTCAATTAATTTTATTGATCTATGGCACAACAATGCAATCGCGGTCATTTAAGGTCATAAAAGCTATTTTTAAAAAAAAAAATATGTTTTACCTATCCAGTGACAGTTATACCAGTGTAAAAACACATATTATATGACAGGTAGTATCCACAAAAAAATGAGCGCGTATTCGAATGAAACGTTGTGTCAAAAATTGTCAATGTTTTCAGTGAATTTTAAAGCACCTTAATAAAAATCTCAAATCTTAAAGTATCTTACTGGGGGGTATAAGAATTTCACAACTGAATATCGACATTTTTATTCAAATAGATCTTAATTTGTTTTTAACACACCCAAATTTAACTCAATTTTAAAACATATATAACATATCGCTCACTCCTTTCAAGAACGTCATAAATCAAAAAACTTGATTTTTCAGGAGAGCGTTTTTAAAGTTTAAAAATATAATACAATGTATTAAAAATAAATATCAATTCACTTATTGAACTTTTACTGTGCAACAGATCTTTTTAGGTAAAACCTCCGAGAGATAAAACCTCCGAGAGAGAGGTAATAAGAGGTTTTTTCTCCGTTTGAAAAATATTTAGTATGTTTAAAAAAATAATTAAACAATACCTTTTCTTCAAAATGCAAAAACAACACTTTCTGCCCTGTAGTGGGTAAATATTAAGTTAAAAATATGCCTCTTCTGCTGGGATATAGTACATTTTCTGGGCATTTCGAAAACATGCACAACTGAAAATTGACGATTTTTTAAATTTATGACGTTCTTGAAAGGAGTGAACGATATGTTACATACGATTTACCATCGTATTCCTTTATCATTTTTCTGATAGACATAGGAAATATATGATATTCATATGTTCTTTATATGCATAAATCCTATTTCTCAATATTTCATTTCAAATATTACTCGAACTCGATAGATGAATTATAATTTGAATTCATTTGGAAATATATCAAATTTTTAAATAGATCAGAACATTTCTCCGGTCACACGAAGGTTAGAATTTTGAATATTAAAACCGTTTAAAACCACCTAAAGCCATTATTCATCCTTTGATATCGCATTAATAACGTTAAGCACAGACAACGAAGATTAAAATGCGTGATGTCTTGGTACAGTTCCAAGTATGCATAAAATCCACATAACTGTGGTCTATGTGCATGCACAGCACACAAGCATTATATTATCTGAATATCATTGCGATATTCACACAAACAGAAAAAAAACAAGACAAAAACAATCTTGCATATTTTTCTTCGTCTATGTTAAGATCTCAATTTAAATAACTCTTATGTAAGTGGACAAAACTCAGATTTGTGAGCAAAGATTTCAGCACTCAAAATATTGGGAATAAAATAACTAGTAAAATTAGGAAGAGTGGAAGGATGCTGGCCATCTAAAGTGATTAGGAGCTCAATAAGCTGCTCTCCTTCGTAACCGTCGCTCAGGGAGGCATCCTCCCCAATATCTTGGTCATTCTTCAGCCCTAGAAGATCGAGAGGAAGGCGTAACAATTTGTGACCTTATCTTTTCTCCGCTCCAGACTCCCACAGAAGCCCACTGTGTGCCCCGAGACCAATTGACGACGTTTCATTTTTTTAATTATACTTTTTTTTTACATATAATTAGCACCATCATCCTAATTTTACGAAAATGGCATTGTGTAAATTACCCAAAGTATTATTAATATGATAAAATAATAATTATATTTTTTTTTAGTATCATGTTTTTAATAACGCTTAAGCGTCTCGTATGTAAAATAATTTGGAAAGAAACACACTTATATTTCATAAGGGTTTCTGCTAAATAAACAGCTTACTCAACTCAATTAAAGATGCTTCCGAGAACTCACTATTAAGGAAGCGTCAATTTAAGGATAGGTACGTATTCAAGTTTATGTGAAATAAATTATTATTGAATTTATTTTGCACTTAGTGAGAATCGAACACGTGAAGCCAGTTTCGCAGTCTATACTAAAATATATGAATTTTTAAAGGTTTTCAATAAATACTTTTAAACAGCAACGAAAAACATCATTTTGAAACGACAAAGCAAATATTTTCATTCTAATAAATTAATTTAGACTTTGACAAAGATAAATTGTCATTATGCAATATTGGCCCAAATTCACGCGAGAGAATTTAATGAAGATTAACTTATGTTGAGAACATGTATTTTGTACGATAATTCTATTATTAAAACGGATTCCATAAATAACGCAAATGTAAGCGAGATTGCCAAGTTCAATGCAGGAAAAAAAACTTAATGTTTTTTTATTGTGAGTGACGTCAATATCTATAAAATTTGTCCGCCTCTGAACGTAGTAACGACCAGTAGTCAGAACGAACATGTTTATATAGATATATATATGTATATATATATATATATATATATATATATATATATATATATATATATATATATATATATATATATATATATATATATATATATATATATATATATATATATATATATGTATATATATATGTATATATATATGTATATATATATGTATATATATATATATATATATATATATATATATATATATATATATATATTTATATATATATATATATATATATGTATATATATATATATATATATATATATATATATATATATATATATATATATATATATATATATATATTTATATATATATATATATATATATATATATATATATATATATATATATATATATATATATATATATATATATATATATATATATATATATATATATATATATATATATATATATATATATATATATATATATATATATATATATATATATATATATATATATATATATATATATATATATATATATATTTGCCTGGTTTTAATTCTATATTAAAAATTTATGAAAACGTTTTTAGTGAAAAAAGTTTTTAAATAGGTTATTATTTGTGCAAAACACTTTGATGACTGATTGTAAAATATGTGCTGATAACACCTAAACCTAACTCAAAGGTTAACTTTCATTTCGATACAGTGATTACGTGGTCAAATATCAAAAACGCGGCACAACGGTCTTTAACACATTGGTAAATTGGATTGATGTAACGTTGACTTGATAATAACAAATGAATTAGGTGATCAACCTCTCTCTGCAGTAGACAATTGCAGCAGTATACAATAGAAAAAAGAGTCTAGACATTTACAAAGTTGCCCAAATTTATTGTCAAAATAACGTTTACGACGACAGCAAAATATTGAATGAATGCGTCAACGATAACTCTAGAATTCAGCAAAAATCCTGAAGACATTGAATATATTTCGTTTAAAATACCCGAGAATATATAATGAGTACTACAATTTATTTATTTTATTCCAAAAATCAGACAATTCTCTGTGCCAACTTGTAAATTAAAGTATATAACTGAAACGTACTTTTATTTTTTTATGAATTGGAACCGAGAAAGACGTGTGTATTTTGTGAAAGAAAAATAAAATGTTTAGATTACATTTAGAAGGAAATGAGCGACTTAGAAACAATAGAAATGTTTATTTGAAGCGGTCGCGAGATAATTATAAAAAAGAAAATAAACTGCGGTTATCACCTGTTTGATAATGTCGGTAATGAGGAAACCCGGTCACGGGTCAAATAAAATAGTTGGGGAAAAATTATATAATTGCTATGCTCTTGAACTTACAGAGCGACTTACAGACTTACAGGTTCAAACTGAGATTATGTTTGTAAATGCATTATTTTTAACAATAAACGTTTTGTAAAATTTTAACGAGATAATGGTAATGCACTTTTAATAAGACGTATTTTTTTAAATGTCATTTAAAAATATAAATTTTTACCGTGTATTTAAGTAAATTTATTATTATTTACAAAATTTATGCGAACAACATGAATAGGATAATTCATAAAATATAAACGTGTCAACGATTAATAAATGCAAAAGACATCGTAAATACGTTTTTTTCTTTCTTTTTTAAAATGCATTCATTTTATCTGGCACGGCCGTTTGTTACGGCTGTCACTTTTCTGAAATCAAAGAGACGTAAAAATAAAGCGAATTTTACAAATGATACAAATAAAATAGCGAGAGAAATACTATTAACACAATGAAATCCAAAATCAAAACGGTTTTTTTAATTGTCTTTTAAGCGCTTTTGTTATCAAAGAAATGAATTTTCTCAGCACTATCATAATTAATATTGTGACATTATTTTTTCGATAAAACCTAGTTACTGACTATACCATGCTCGCATCGTAACTTGTTACGAAACGATAAAATGACTCCGGTCAGTTTAAATCATTATTTATATAGAAAAAATGATAAGTATTTCTTCAATTTACCAGATGTATCATGAATTTACGTTATAAAATCGTTGATTCGTCATTATATCCAATATCTCATTACATACATACATTTAAAATATATTTTTTTATCTTTATAAATGCATCTTCTCTAATAACTTTTAAAAACGTTTGAGACATAACTGTTTTTCATTAGAATCCTAACTGTCCTTCAAACCTCCTCCATTAGTTTTTCCCTCTACATCCTTCCTTAAACTCCCTTTTTCCTTTGCCCTCCTTATTATCATCTTTTGTAATTTATGTTTTTTTTAAATGTTCAAGTACTATCTACCCTCTGATTGCAAACAGCTGTCAAACATTTTCATCAATATTACTAGTCTGTTTTTTAGTGGTTGGAAAATATTGCTTTTTAGCAATAAGCCCGCCAATGTACTTATTTATTTTCTGTACATGATTTTAAAAAGAATTAATAAATAAATAAAGCCTTAGATGACAGTTCAAGACAGAAACATTTTCAAGATTTGTTTGTGTTTTTTATGACTTAAAATACTATTAAAAATATCCAGTTCTTAATGGGTGAGATAGTACATTCTCGTTTCTAAAAAATCATATTTAATGCTATGTTACAGAAGTGACTGCACTTGTCTCTTGAATGTTACTATTTACTTTGTGCTCGCAGCCAAAAATCTTGGCATATACAATAAAGACGATGTACAAATGCGTGTCTAATGTGTTAACCTAACCTAACCATCTGGATAATTATTACAGCCCGAAAAAGTGAAAAATATTGAAACAAATACTGTCAAATTGAGAAAATTACAAACGCAGATTTAATTTGCCGAGATCATCGATCTCCCTATCAAACCAAACCTATTAAATACTGAAGAAAAATAGTTATTTCAATCTATTCTGTGTAAAAAAAAAATAAACATAAAATAACTGTTTAAAAGTATTTCATAAAAATCATTTTTTCTCTGTGGTGCATTCGACCATCATAAAAACTTAGTTATTTTTAAAAACATATTGAACTGAACAGAGACGAAACAACATTTTATACAAAAGGAATATGGAAGTCAGGGCATAATAAACAAGTCTTAGGAACTGGCAATGGCTAGCTTTATTTAAACTGAAATGTTCACATTTTTGCCCGCAAGAAATGCAAACGAGATGACGAGATGATCGGATGAAAAAAATAAATAAAAAAATTTAATAAAAAAAAAATATATATATATATATATATACATATATATATATATATATATATATATATATATATATATATATATATATATATATATATATATATATATATATATATATATATATATATATATATATATATATATATTTATATATATATACATATATATATATATATATATATATATATATATATATATATATATATATATATATATATATATATATATATATATATATTTATTTATTTATTTATATATTTTTATATACATATAGCTCTAATATTTATTCAATATTACCCTGGACTAGTTCCTGAAGCGAACGGTTGGTCACGATCAAGATAACACTGCATTTTCATGATGCAGTACCCTATGCACCATCGGATGCGGATGAGGGTTTGGAGAAGATATCTTCAGTAGGTGTGTTTTATTAGGTTTTCGTCCTAACATTTGTCGGTGGATTAGGCTAACTCCTTCGTTTATCTTTGCCGGCGCTTTTCATAATAAGCTTTTTAATACTTCTTCATTCAGAATTGGGGTGACACCGTGACTAGATTTACCGACAAGAGATCGTATCTATACGTACTATTATCCATCATTCCTTTCACATAAATATGCACCCGTATGCCATTAAATGTATTGCTATGACGATAAAAGTGCTATAAATTATATTTTCTCTACTCATTAAATTTACAATCACATAATATAATAATAAAGACATACTTATGCTGAAAATTGTAAAACCGCGATAAGAAAGAGGTGGTTTTAAATGAATAAATCTTTTTTTTTACAAAAAATGGTAGTAACTTTAATATACATTTAATCACTCACCGAGATATTTGTCCGGCTTCGAGACATGCCCGTCTCTTCATTAGGACATAACAGAAATATTGCACAGAATAACAGAAATATGAAAATATTAACAATAGAAAATATGTAAGATTTTTTGCTAAAACTGATTTTAGTGCACCATTCACCCTGTTCCCTCTCCACTCTCCTTTTTATGTCCTAATCAATCTTTCTATCCCTAGATAACAATGAATAATACAAATCTATAAGCGAAAGCTAAATTGGCAGTACACAACGGAGTCCTGGTTCCAACTCTTATGTATGGGAGCGAATCATGTAGTTGGCAAAATATGAAAGCAGACTGAATTAATATTTTTACCCGTTTGTTCCAAAACCACATCCGCAAATTTATAAATGAAAAAATATATATTTTCTTTCTAAAAATATCTAAAATACCGTTGTTATAAATTATCACGTTTATATTTTTTACAGTTTTTAGCGTATGTTTTTTTTATCATTTAACTCCATACGGTTTTCTATCGTTATAATATTTAAGACTTGTTCTTGCGATATATTTACTCTCGAATCTTATTAAGTGTAAAGCTATTAGTTAATTCTCCATTCAGTTTGAATTTCCAAGAAATGCACTCCTAACTTGCAGTATTAAGAAGATAATTCTAATTTGGGATAATGATACCGAGAACGTTGAAGTGCAGTTCGCCGGATTCCAGACAATTCAACTCACAATGCCTCAAGAACGTAATATATCTATTTTTATATTTTTCGAATATATATACATATATATATATATATATATATATATATATATATATATATATATATATATATATATATATATATATATATATATATATATATATATATATATATATATATATATACTACTACTACTACTACTACTACCATCACGCCGTTTCCCCGCAGGGGTAGGCAGAGAGGATGGAACGCCACACTCTTCTGTCCTGACATACACTCCTAGCCTCCTTCACATCCATAGATCTAGTCATACATGCCCTCCGATTACGCAGACTTTTGACACCGCCAGATTTTAGGTTCTGATTGATCTGATCGTGCCAAGTCTTTTTCGGTCGTCAACGTTCTGTTTTCCCTCTCACATTCGCCACATATATTTTCTTAGTCATTCTCTCGCTATCCATTCGCTCCACATGTCCATACCACCGCAAAGAGCTCTTTCTAATCTTTTCAATTATTCCTCGTTCAGCCTTACATTCCTTTCTTATATCGTCATATATATATATATATATATATATATATATATATATATATATATATATATATATATATATATATATATATATATATATATATATATATATATATACATATATATATATATATATAAATATATATATATATATTTATATATATATATATATATATATATATATATATATACATATATATATATATATATATATATATATATATATATATATATATATATATATATATATATATATATATATATATATATATATATATATATATATATATATATATATATACACATATATATATATATACATATATATATATATATATATATATATATATATATATATATATATATATATATATATATATATATATATATATATATATATATATATATATATATATATATATATATATATATATATATATATATATATATATATATATATATATATATATATATATATATATATATATATATATATATATATATATATATATGTATATAAATATAAATATATATTGAAAATAGCTCTAGACTGTAGAATATATTGATTCTCTGCCCCATAGTGTAAAAAAAAATTAGAAAATGAGGTGCGCTCACAAAATATAGTTTTTTTTTTAAAAGTAAACTACTGACGACATAAGTTTTTCCTTTAAAGGTTTTTATTTTTAGAAATTAAAAAAAATGAACAAACATTAAACCTTTTTCATTGAGCCTTATTCTTATAAAAAATGAGGTTGCATCATAAATTTATTTCACTACTTTTTCTCTACGCTACGTAAGGTGTCTAAGAAACCTATTTCGATGAGTATTATAACAAAATTATAATAATAGTAAATAAAAAAACAACAACAAAAGGAATAATAACAGAAGTTATTAAAGCATTGTGATTGATTTTAGGACGATATAAAATCAGAATGATAAATTCAATCAACACGATTTACACACTACGAAGGTTTGATAGTCCCAAGAATTAATTAGAATAAATATGGGAGTCGAACACTGAATATATCGTTCCGAACATTTTTTAGAGGTCAAAATAAAATATGGAACAAAGGCAAAATAAAGGAATGGGTGAATGATCAAGAGTTAATTTTATGAAAATTGTAAAATGTTTATATTCTTAATTTTTCTTTCTTTTTTGTGTGTATATTTTTAGGTTAAAATAGTCAATAACAATAAAAAATAATTAAAAAAGAACTCCACCGACAAGACACACAAGGTGGCTTGGTGGGTCTGCAATTATTTTTTAATATGCTAAAAATTGTGATTAAAATAAATGTATACAATTTATGTTACTAAAAAAAATCATGCCATGGACTCAAAGAAAACTCTAGGAATGGAATAACAAACAAGAAAATATTAACTCAATATAAAAATTAGGTCACTTACTTGTTTTGGGAACTCTTTTAATTGGACGCCAGCCAAGTTGAATCTTTTCACAACGTTACCCTTTTCACAAAAACACAAATAGAGAAATTAATAAGTTACCACTCGTTACTATAAAATAAACCCTCCTCATTATTTTTAACGAAAAAATTCACTTTGAAGTTCGTATTTACACCAGATGTTCGCATAATGCTATCACCATAAGCAATAGCAAACACACAAAAAACACACGTGTATTTTAATATATTAACACAAAAGAATGCTGTAATAATATCGTAAACACAAAAAACCCAAATAACAGTTTAAAAATTCGATTATCACCTACGATTTTAAATGAAGAAATACTGTTCACACAATTATTGATTTCTTTTTTATCAAACACCTAATTACAAATTAAAACAATGTGCCTTCACAAAATTTTCTTGAGGGCAAAAATGATTTATTAGCTTAATTTTTTAAATATTTTTAAACGAAACGAACTTAACAAGATATTAAAACGCACTAACAAATCACCGCAGTTTTATTTAACAATAATAATTCATGACGAAAAACTCCAATGTGTTTTTTTATGTGACAATACGAAATTAACAGTGCTGCCACCCCGTATGAAAAAAATACACTAGTTTTAGAAGTAAAACATATCTAGGTGACTTGGTCAAAGACTGTGTGTGACTCGGTAGTGACCGAGTGAGGCGACTTTGCAACTGGCGTGGCGACGTCGAGACGCCCTCACAAGCGTCGGATATGAATGTTTAAGATAAAGACACATGAAGAAATAATCAGTCTTTTAAATTCTGGATGTTAAATTTGCGTTTTTGTTAATAATTGTTTAAATCACTTCAAATTCACACAAATAGTAGACTATACTGTTTTGATAGTGCTATTCTTTGATATGTGACCAATATATACCTATATTTAAAAATTAAAACACTTGAGTTTACCACTTTAATGAGTTTTATTTATTATTTAACGACTAGTTTCGAAAACTTACAGATGTTTTCATCTTCTGGTAAAAATAAAAAGATTTTTTTTCAATTGCTAATTTTAAAAAAAATCAACATGTCATTCCACGATGTTAATGCTGAATCAATAAATAATATAATTTATACCTATATATGCTTTTATGTAATTAAAAAAAAACTAAAATAAAATAAGTTACTAAAAGATAATATAAATACAAAAATTAAAAACACTTGTATAAGACTAAATTTTGAGCTCATTAATGTTCTACTACTACAACCATCATGCCGTTTCCCCGCAGGGATAGGCAGAGAGAATAGAATGCCACACTATTCTGTCCTGATATACACTCCTTGGTCCATATACACACTTCCTTCACGTCCATACATCTAGACATACATGCCCTCCGATTATGCAGACTTTTGACACTAATTTTAGGTTCTAATTGATCTGATCATGCTCAGTCTTTATCGGCCATCCGTGTTCTGTTTTCCTGCTCACATTCGCAACATATACTTTATTAGTCATTCTCTGGTTATCTATTCGCTCCACATTTCCATAACACCTTAATATTTTCAACTATCCGTAATTCAGCCTTACATTCCTTTCCAATATCTTCGTTTATTATTCTGTCATACAATGATGTTCCATACATTTATCTTAGGGAGCGCATTTCAACATGTATAAGATATATGACAGAATTTGGTTTAACTGAAACATTGCAGTAGTTTACCTGATATGCCATATTTTTTAATTAATTTCATAAATATCCCACAGCGACATAAATGCAGATGTGGTTCTTATGCATTGGGTGATCGATGTATCTGTTAACCAGTACCTCTGACCCTCTACCGTCCCATCACACAAGCTGGTCTATATTGGGAGAGTCTATAACAGCTGGACCACGGAGTTATTTCCGGCCGGGCTGTAAGAATTTATCTCCGGACGCCCAATTCACTAAAAGTTGTCAATTTGCTCAAACTTTGTCACTTAATATTAATAATAATTGATTGCCGACTAAGCATCAACGTTTTTGTGAAAAATCACCATAAAATATAATAATAATAAAAAACCCTTATCTGCACCCCAATGGTGCATAGGGCACTGCGTAATACAAACGCAGTGTAATCTTGATCGTGGATCTGCCTTTACTAGGTTTACCTGACCTAGATCGTGGATCTGCCTTTGGCAGGATCTTATAAAACATACTTACAGATAAAATTTTATATAATTTATATTTGAAGCAATAACTAATGATATTCCATTTTTTAATTAAAATTTAACTTTGTTTTAAAATCACTATACAGATTTTAAAACAAAGTTATATTTTAATTATAAGATAAAAATTTTAATTACAATATTTAACGTTATGCTTAATTTATTATAGAGAAAATAACATATTCTTCCTAGATCCATCCCAACTTATCGTCTTTGTAGACAGTTGGGGTCAGCACTCCTCGTCCTCAGGTTGTGGGTTACCTTCTATCATATACGTCACCCAGGTCATACTTTCGAATCGTGTTATCTTTCTGTAGCATTCATGTTTTTGGTCTTGCTCTAGATAAATGAATTCTTTATTAGTTAAAGAAAAAAATAAGAAGCATGAAAAACCACCTTTTTTACGAAGTAAAAATTTGTAAAATGTGTTTTTATTTTTCTTGCCTTTTCGCACACTGAATGGGTGCATAAGGCACCATTCATTGTTAATTACATGAAGTCTTGTCTTGCGCTTCAGATACCAGTCCCGAGTGATATTAAATATATGTTTGAGGGAAAAAAACACTTATTTACAAAAACAAATTTGACACCACTGGAAATTGAACCCGTGACCTACAGCATAGTATCTCCAACATTATTAAATGAAATATATTTCTAAATCACATTAATTAGTAATAAAATATTGAAGGCGTTTTTATTGTGTTTTTTTATTATTTTTAGGTATTTCATGTACCAAAGAATTGAGTTGATTGAGTACTCAAGTCTTAATATATGTGAGTAGAAAAACAATATTTAAGATGCTGAAGCTTATTATGTTGTACGAATTTTTTTTCGACATTTTGAACAATTTGGTATTTCATGTGCCAACAAATCGAGTTTAGTTGAGAAATAAGTCTTAACAAATTTAAGTGAATAGGGAAGCAATACAGATACAGAAGCTTATCAAACTGTACCAAAATATTGACGGGGTTAGTTATATTTAGGAGTATTTTTTTTTTTTATATTTTAGTAATTCATGTGCCAACAAATTTAGTTGAGTTGAGAACTAACTCTTTATATATTTAAGCGAATAGGGAAGCTGTGAAGGTACAGTAGCTTATGAAGTTGTACAAACATATTGACGAAGTTACATTTACGAGTATTTTATTTTCATTTGGTATTTCATGTGCCAACAAATTGAGTCGAGTCGAGAACTCAGGTCTTTATACATTTCAGTGAATAGGGCAGCAGCATAGATACTGTAGCTTATTTTAGTTTTACCAAAATATTGACGGCTTTAATGTTTATTTTATTCAGATGATTGAGTGTATTGTTTATTAGTTTTACACGTTGCGGAATATAAGGTATGTGTTAAGCAAAAAGGATCTCGACAATGTCCTGTTTTGACAATCAAAATCCTGGCGACTGCTTTATCTCACATCAATTATTACTCATTTTTCTAGGGATGGAAAGATTGATAAAGACTTAGAAAGGAGAGTGAACGCTGGGAACAAAGTTAATGGTGCACTGAAATCAGTTATAGCAAATAAAAACCTATCAGCGGAAGCTAAACTGGCAGTGCACAACGGAGTCCTGGTTCCAACTCTAATGTGTGGAAGTGAAACATGGAGTTGGCAAAAGAAGGATGAAAGTAGACTGAATGCAGTCGAAATGCGATCTCTCAGAAGAATGTGCGACAAAACGATGTATGATAGATGTACGAATAGCGAAATAAGGAAGGAATGCAAAGCTGAGATAAGCATTATCCATAAAATTAAGAGAGGTGTGTTGAGATGGTTTGGACATGTGGAACGAATGAGTGAGGAAAGAACGGTAAAACAAATTTATGAGGCGAATGTTAGCGGGGAAAGAAGCAGAGGAAGACCGAGAAAAACATGGCACGATCAGGTATGCCAAATACTTGAAAGCGGTCAGGTTAGGAGTCGTAACAATCGGCGGGTATGTATGAGGAGATGCATGAACGTGGAAGAGGCGAAGAATGTTTGCAAGGACAGAGTGGTGTGGCGCTCTATTCTCTCTGCCTACCCCTGCGGGGAAGCGGCGTGATGGTTAGTTAGTTAGTTAGTTAGTTAATTATTACTCATTTACCATACATTGCTACTATTATCACATGAATATGATTCAAAAGTTATCCACATTTCACGATTACACATCTTCAGATTTATCTATCTTAGTGTATTGCCTAGAGCTGGTAATGCTGAGGTCATGTGCTCGAAATTTGAACTTGATCACATTTTTTACCTTGCTGCTGTGACAGTGTAAACATGGTCGCTCTGCCAGCAGTGTGCGCCATTTATTTACTCAAAACTGCATTATAAACTCGACAGCTTTGTCATAATGTCTTAGGGTGGTCGAAAAAGATGATGGTTAATTGTCGAAAGGGTAGAGATCTGGAATGTCGACAGGATAGCAGTGGTTCGGACACCAGATAGACAAACTAATTCGTTCACTGAAATAATTATTTTGAAAGGGTAATAGCGACACACTTTAAAGTTATTACCCTTATATCTGTATTCGCGAATCTTGTTAATATTTGACCTACTTATTTGACCAATTATATTTATTTTAAAAAATAAATATAAATGGTGTTTTGTTAATACGGATTTCATAAGATTAACATTTTTTTATATTTTTAACTTTTCCTAATTTTTTAACATAAATACGAATGAGATATATTTTATGTGTCTCAACAGAACGAAGTTTATTTTGTTATATGAGGGGAATATGGAAGTCCTAAATACACTTTATATGCGACATCTGAAAATCCAGGCAATTTTCATGATCATTAATTTCCAAAATGATGAATGCTCCACGCGTGTATAAAGTGATCACACAGACAGCCAATGACATGTAAATGCCCAGTCTTCCATATTTCAAATGAAATCAAGTGTTTGACTGCAATCACATAACAATTTGAACGATTTTACTATTTCCTTAAAAATAATGCGAAAAAAAACTTATGAAATTAAAATGTATTCTAAAAGTGTGATTTTAAAAAGGATAAAATATAAATAAAAAACATGTTTTTTTCAATCACTTTATTTTTCTAGTAAAAAAACTTTTAGGTGAGTCTTCCCTTTGATACAGTACATAACAGGACAGAAGTATGATTTTTTTAAATAAGGACATTAATAAAATAAATCCCTTACCGCACCCCAATGGTGCATAGGGCACTTCTTCATATAAACGCAGTGTTATCTCGATCGATTACACATGAAGGAAAGGTGATCAGCCCTCCACTTCAGGTACCGGTCCAGTGTAATATTGAATAAATATTAGAGTGAAAAAATCACTTATATTTATTAAACCCCCCTGGGAATCGAACCCGGGACCTCCAGAACGGTAGGCGAGCATGCTGACCATTACACTACGGAGGCGGACAAAAAAAGGACATAATCAGGTAAATAAAACAGTTGATTTATTTGATTTTTAATACAAAAAGAGTTCACAATTAACAGATATACATATGATATTTACAGCGTCATCAGACATACATAATTCATTGAACTAAAATAATACTATAACACAGTTAAGGTTACTTTCATGATTGCTGAAGATAATCACCAAAGTTGTCGGAAGATAATACTTTAAACATTAATCATATTCTTATACATAATCTTCGATGAAGCGTGTATGGCGACATCATAATGAACAACGATTTTGACACCGTCCAGATCACGAGCGGTTCTGCGAAAAAAGAAAAAAAAGAATTAACATTGCTTAGTTTTTGGGTTTAATTTACAAATAACCACCACGCCGCTTTCCGCAAGGGTAAGCAGAGGGAATAGGAATAGAAAATATCAATTCTGATACTGAGTTTACGCTAGGGTTTAGATCAGGCCTGGTCTGAATCATGAACATCGAATCCGTGATAGTTCATAAGGAACTGTCACGAGAGGTAGTATCATACATGATAAAAATAGTGAAGGACGTTGGTAACATAAACCAAACTAGGACACAAAATGCCGAACCCTCTTCTAGTGGAACGGAAGGTCTACTGATGACAGTCAACAGTCCGCCTTCTCCTGAGGAGTTTTACGTGGTTTCCTCCCAGCAATGAGCAAATGCTGAGAAGTTCCTATTACACCCACACTAGATTATCCCTCCTGTTCCCAACACAGATTCAAATAAAAACGTATTTAATTAGCTAGAAGAAACAAATATCCACTAAATGATCTATAAACCTTGTTCATAATAAGCTAGGTAAATAATAAATGCAATTCCCATCTAAAAAAAAAAAAAGATCAGGCCTGGCCAACCCAAATTGCACCCGGGCCGCATCGATAACCAAAAATTTTCCCAAGGGCCGCATACAGACACAAGAAAAAAATATAACTAAGAATTTCATACTTATTGATTTTTGTAAGTATTATACATAATTTGAACGCAGAGGTAATCAGAAAGTACAATCAGGGAAGTTGTGAAAAAAAACATAACTACGATCAGATTTGAGAAGGAAACACACATTGAACCAACAATAAAAAAACTGTATAGTAATAAAAATTTTGAAAATTTTTAACGATCAAAAATATAAATCAAGACACATAAATCAAACAATATTACCAAATTTGTTTTTAATTAAACCCATTTATCAATGACCATTCAGAGCGAGATTTTAATTTCTTTTCGTTTACTTAATTTTTCTAAAGCCATATCGATAGTTGAAATTGCATACTTCAACTGGTTTTCGAGAGTTTTCGAGATTGCCTTAAATTAACCATGTTGAAGAGTGAGCGAACGGATATAGTTCATAGTTTTTATAAAAACATGCATGACTTTTGCATAAATTTAGTTAATGTATCAAACAGTGTATCACATTTATATCACTGGTTTAAAAATATATTCGTCATACATGACCGCGGGCCGTACGTAAGGGCGCCGCGGGTTGGCCACCCATGGTTTAGATGTATAACCATAGCACAATAATGCCTTTAAAAATAAATTTAAAAAATCGATTAAAAATTTTGCTTAAATTATTTATCAAAAATAATTATCATGATTTTGATCCTTACTAGGTGCCGTGCCCCCCGCCCAGTGGTACAAGCAGCGGCCCCCGGTGGTGGCGGCGCGCCCGGCCTCCGCCCCCGCGGCCCCCCGACGCAGGCCCGGCCCCGGCGCGCAGGCGGGGCCGCCCGGGCCCCCGGCGCGGCCCCGCGGACGCCGCCCCCACGGATATGGGCGCGGAGGCGCCGGCCTCTTGCGACGTGGAGGGTCCTGAAAAAAAAATAATAAAAAAATCATTTAAAAAATATTTTAAAAAATATATATAAATAAATATAATATACGTATATACACACAATAATTTATAATTCATAATTCACGTCTGTGTAAGCGCCCTTGAGGTAGGATTGTACGAAAATGGCGCTATTTATATTGTTAAAAAACAATAAAAAATGTATTAAAAAAGAACTCCACTGATAAAATACACAAGGTGGCTTAGTGGGCCTCTACAAAAAAATCTAAATATGTAAAAATTGGGATTTAAATAAATGTGTACAAATAATTAAAAAAATAAAAATAAAAAAATAAATAAAAAATTATACAAATATAATATTTTTATACATATTTTTAAATAAAATAATATTATTATACATATGTTCACATCATAAATAGTGAAAAAAAAAATAAAGTTACTTTTTATCAAATAAAATGAACTTTTACCAAGATTTTTTTTTTAAATCTGTATGTATCATTAAATGAACTGATATTTCTTGATGGAATTACATTTCACGTAGAAAAAAACAACTATTTAGTTTTTTCTACATTTTTTTGGCCAGTCACCAAGTTTTGTCGTTGCCGACATTGCCAGTATAATGATGCGGTAGCGACGAAACCCGGTCACTGGTCAAATAAAATATATAAAAATATTGTATATTATACAATCCATCCACTACATCTCAAGTGTTGTGGATACAAACATAAAGAAGCTGTATTTTTAAATACATTTTTTTTTTATATTGTATTATATTTTTTATATTTAAGATGAAGAAGAATATGGAAGATAAATAAATTATCTGGTCATGTGGAAGTCTGGGCATTTACGGGGCTGACAACCGTCAAAGGCTGGTTTAAGTGATCACTTTACACACGTGTAAAATTCACCAATTCTACCCATTATTGACAACCACACAAATTATTGTACGTTCTATATATATAAACCAATTTTGAAACAATGTTCTTGAATCACTAGAACTTCACTAGAGACATCTATTGGTGAGATGAAAAGAAGTTTTTTATTGAGCAGAAACTCTTTTATTAGAATGTGAGGTCCGATTCCTGGATTGCAAACATGAGAAACGCCAGTAAGTATAATTTTCATTTTTATTATTTAAGCTTACAATTAGACCAGATAATTTATTTATCTTCCATATTCTTCTTCATCCTTGATGAGATGTCAAAAAATAATATGAAAATAACTTCTGTAATTGGAGATAATCCAGATTTTGTGAACAAGTATTTGGACACACTCAAAATGTTGCAAACATTTTTTTTAATTGGCACAAGTCAAAGGGCCGTATCAGAGTATCCAAGAGGCTGGAAGTTCTCCACCCCTGCTTAAAAATCTCGCCAATTATTCTGTCTAAATTCATCTTTATTAAAATGACCAATAAAAAAGCATAAATGTAGGTTACCAGGTGTGGCTGGAGGAGTCCTGCCGGGCCCCGCTCGCCTGGAGCCCCGGGGCCGGCCCCTGCGAGCCCCCCTGCCCGGGGTGCGCCGGGGCCGCATGCCCGAGGAGCCGTAAGGTGACGGGAACGACACTGGAACAAAACAATTAATCAGAATTACCATGGAATGGTTGAACACACTTGGAATCTAGACATACCAAAAATCAAAATCTGAATTTGATTCCTTGAGATGTCCAGAATACAACGTAAGAAAAATTAACTCAAAATAAAAACAAAAGGAAAGGATGCTAAGTTAAGATAGGCATTAGCAATAAAATTGAGGAAGGTCGAGATGGTTTGGGCATGTGAATCGAATGAGTGAAGAAAGAAAAGCAACACTCTGCTTATCATTCATCGGTCACTTTGTGTAATAATAATAATAAATTTGGATAATTTATACAGCGCCATTTTCGTAAAATACTACCACAAGGGCGCGTAATACCACTTTAAATACACAAAGTGAACGATGAATGATAAGGAGAGTTGACAATGCTTTTAATACAGTAAAACAAGTTTATGAGGTGAATGTGATGGAAGCAGAGGAATGGTGATGGAAGCAGAGGAAGGCCGTGGAAAACTTGGCATGATCAAGTATTTCAAATACTTAAAAGTAGTGATAATCAGCTGAATGAAAAGATGCATGAATGTGGAAGAAGAGAAGATCATTTGCAAAGACAGATTGGTTTGGCATTGTATTATCTCTCTCTATTCCTGAGAAGAGATTTATTTTTACCACTGGAAATCAAACCTTAGACCTCCAGCACGGCAGCCAAACATGCTAACTACCACACTATGAAGACATATTTTTGTATTTATAATACAGTAAAATGGAAATAATAAAAAAAAACAATGCATCTCACTTTTGAGGGTAATGATCGAATTAATATAATCGTATAGTCAATTCTGACTGAAGGTCCTTCAGATAATCGTCATATTTCATTGAAAATACGGTAAGAACGCAAAACAATAAAATTGTCGCAGATTTGTCATAATTACGAGGTTTCTGTTGCTAAGCGTTAAAAAATTGTTGCATACTAAATAAAATTATGTACGGGTGTTTCGTAACAAACTTTTCTTACAAAGAATACCTTGATTTCAAAATTACACGGGAACCTCAGACAAAAAATAAACCATAAAACAGCTAGGTTTGTAGTGCAACTATTCGTAAATTAAATTAAACGCATGAAATCAAAACATTTCAAAACGAAAAATACGCACAAAAAAACGTAAAACATCTGTAAGAAAAAACAAGAAAAAAACATCTGCTTTATTCATTATCCCTAATGGCACGATACTGCATAAAATATAAAACATCTCTGCAACCGGAACAAGACGTGTGACGCAAGAAAGGAAGTATAACTAATCGGTAAAAAATGGAACACGGCGTGATTTTAATAAACCAGAAATGTTTTTTTTTGTATTAGACCAAAATTAAAACACGTGCAAAAAATACTCTCTTAAATGAAGACCATTAAAATAATTACTTTTTTTAACATGTAAGAATTCTTTATAACACATTTGTACCTCTGCAATGCAGTAGTAGAAAATTACATTGGCACTTTCATCAAATCACCTTTTACTTGAAAAACATAAAACTACACACATGACCTCAATCAAGTTAAGTCAGCATCAATTAAACGCTGCTATATCCATAACTAATTGACTAACACTATTATATTTTCATTGCTTTACAAACATTGTAACATTATGTGTCGGGTTGTGGTACCGTGGTCAGTGTCGCGGACTCTTAAGTCAGAGTTTCTCGGTTCGAACCCACTCTACCACAATTTGATACCTATTTCTAATAACGAGCCACTTAGGCTCACAGAAATAATATAAAATTGAAATATTTGTGCAAATAATGAAAACACAAACATTTCTCTTTTATTTAAAAAAATTATAATTACATTAATATATCAGAAACAAAAGTCCGCCTCCGTAGTGTAATGGTCAGCACGCTCGGCTACCGTTCTGGAGGTGCCGGGTTTGATTCTCAGGAGGGGATCAAATAAATATAAGTTTTTTTTTTTCAATTAAATATTACCCTGGACTGGTGCCTGAAGTGGGGGGCTGATCACCTTTCCTTCATTTTTTAACGATCGAGATAACACTGCGATTATATGATGCAGTGCCCTATGCACCATTGGGGTGCTGATAAGGGTTTGAAGAATAATGAAGATATTAGAAATGTGTACTATCTATTTTCTTTCATTTCTCAATACCAGACTGAGCCGCAGCAACGCGTAGGCGGGTAAAGCTAGTAAGTTATAAAATAAAGTAGGTACAATACAAAGTAACGATTTAAAAAATATTATCGGTAAAATAAAAGAAGTTCGTTATATTTGATGATTATTTTTTTATGAATCAAGTGTCACAACTGGCTCATAAAAACTAGGATTGATGGTGATGAAATAAAATTAACAAAAACACAAGTGGAAAATGGTATTTTCGAAGCGGAATGGACTTATCGTTTTGGCGGAACAAATAAAAATATGTTCTCACAGAGCGCTGGACTATGATGAAGCAATTAGCGACGCGGTTATCAGCGTATGAATCTGGCCAAAACGAATATTCATTTGGCCACAGTGCGGATTAATCGTTTAAAATTAAAGTTTTTTTTATTTTTTTTTATAACTGGTGTAAATCATAACTTAGTTATACGAGTATGTAAAGAAATGGGGGAATGGATGATTGTGTTAATGTTTTTCAAGGATTTACAGATTTGGCGTTTAATTTGTAGAACTCCGTTTTAATTTATGTATTAAATGTTAAATCAAACACTCATTTTTTGACTCAACTAAGCTGTATTTTGTTGTTAAAAAAACACATCAATTTTGTGACTATTGTTTCGCCTAGTTATGTTTTTGCAAACGACGGTTTCGACGTTCGTTTGAAAATGCCATAACTAGGCGAATCAATTGTCACATAATTGATTTTAATGTGTTTTTAATAAAATACAACTTAGCAGACTCAAAAAAAACATCAGTGTTTGATTTATTATAACATTTAATACCTAAATATCAAGGATACCTTTATTTCTCTTGTACATTGTTCATCATTACGTTATAATTCAATCCAGGATTGTTTATAATTTCATTAATTGATTCGGCAGTCACTTTGTGGTAAAATCTATCCATTTTTAAATATTGATTTACTCAGCAAATACCAGTATTTCTTAAAATCTACTGTGACACGTGTTTCGATGCATTCCGCATCATTTTCATACGGTGTTTGAAAATGATGCGGAATGCATCGAAACACGTGTCACAGTACATATTAAGAAATAGTGGTATTTACTAAGTAAAACATTAATTAAAAATTATTGTCCTAATGTATGGAAATGAAGCATGGATTTGGCAAAATAAGGATGAAAGTAGACTGAATGCAGTCGAAATGCATTATTTCAGGCGAATTTGCGGCAAAACGATGTATGATAGATGTTTGAATGGTGATATAAGAAACGAATGCAATGCTCAGATGAGTATTATAATTAAATTTTTTAAAAGGTGTGATTTAATTTTTTTTTAAATGTCCGCCTCTGTAGTGTAATGGTCAGCACGCTCGGCTACCGTTCTGGAGGTCCCGGGTTCGATTCCCAGGGGGGTCAAATAAATATTAGTGATTTTTTCACTGTAATATTTATTCAATATTACCCTGGACTGGTACCTGAAGCGGAGGACTGATCACCTTTCCTTCGTGTGTAAACGATCAAGATAACACTGTGTTCATATGAAGCAGTGCCCTATGCACCATTGGGGTGCGGATAAGGGTTTTATTATTATTTTATCAAAAGGTGTGATGCGATGGTTTGGACATGTGAATCGAATGAGTGGTGAAAGAATAGTAAAATTTATAGGGCTAATTTGATTGATAATAAAAGCAGAAGAAGGCGGAGGAAAAAGATAATTTATTTAAAATACTTGAAAGTGCTCAGGAGGTGGCGGGTATTTCTTTAAATTTGACTAGGTAAATACCACTTTTTCTTAAAATCTTTGTGACACGTGTTCTGATGCGTTTGGCATCATCAGAATTTAAAAAAATAAAATTGAGATTTGTCAAATTTAAAAAAAAAAGACAGATACTACCACAAACTGAATGCCGAATCAATTCATGAAAAAATAGGACTGTCCTGGAGGAAAGTACTTTTCCGATATGACCAAAAATAAAAGCAAAAAAATCTCGCTCTTCAAAAATATGGAAGAGATGCTTTTACCTAGGCTAAAGCAGTTTAAGTAATAATATTTTAGTATATTGCATTAGTTGTAACAGGAACATCAAGTAAGTTGTTTCAAACAAAGTAAATTTTATGTTAACTGTATTGCTTGAGATAAAATTCGTTTTTATTTAACCTAACATCATATTAGGAACCTGATAAGCAAAATCAAAAGCAGATTTTGAGTCAAAGTGATTCAATTGTTTCGCTTCCGGGAGCATATTCAATCTATAAAGTCTACTGCATCTGCTTAGCTGTGCGGGCAGGCGCGGATAGTGCAGTCCTTCTATGAGGACATTAAATCATCGCAGAGGATAGATGGTGCGAAATACCGGCGCGAGGCATTATTTATTGCCGGCATCTATTTTTATGCGTTTAAAATTTGTAAAAAATATGCAGCAACGCGCAGTGGTCCAACGGCTGCGGCGGGAGAAATAACGACACATGCAGGAAATTGAAAAAACATAAAAAACACGTGATTTATGGCACGTGGCTATAGTTATAGTCATAGAGAAAAAAGCGTCGATGGTATAAAGAATATTATGATAAAAATTGCCTTTATCATAATATTCTTGTCTGTTCTTGTCTGGTCAATATATACGTAATGAATGAATAAAACAATACAATAATTATTTCAGTCAATGTGACACCAATTTTGTTTAAAGCAAAATGAAACTAGTGTAAAAAAATGTTTTTGGTCACAATACGCTTTGTTAAAAGTATACTGTAAATTGATGAGATAAAAAGCAACAGAAAATGCAAAAAAAAATGTAGTCATAAAAAATAAATTCAATAAAACGATGATTGTTAAGTGATTTTCCCCTTCTTTTTCTAACCCTTATCTGCACACAATGGTGCATAGGGAACTTCATCGCATCAAACAGTCTAATCAAAGTCGTTAAAGACAAGACGCCAGTGCAGATGGATAGTAAATAAATCGCTAATATTCATTTTGACCTCCCCTGGGAATCGAGCCCGAGACATCTGTAGAGGCGGACACAATTCATACTCAATAATTTACTACAGCAAAAATAATAAAAAATTGTTTAATTTTTGTTTCATTTTAATATTTGTTTAAATAGTTTTTAATTACGGTTACAGTGACATACTTTTTATAAAAACAGAATTAATCTTCAATTGCAATATTTTTGAAAACAAGGAATACATCATTTAAATGTGTTATTATTTTAAATACGAGAATTAAAAAGCATTAAAGAACTCTAAATATGATGAATTTACGATTATTTAAGTACTCGCTAAATTAAAAACGTATAATAAACCTAGTTTACATAAGAGGGAGTGTATACCTGTACACATGGAGTATTAATTAGAGGAATTAATACTCGTATCACCTAGATGTACAAGACATAATGTGCCCTTATCACGACACAGTACTCAAAACAAAGACTTACAAGTATGATAATAGCTTTGGTATGAATAATAACCATTAATTTAAATCTCAGCAGGGGTGCTCTATCGCTAAATACCCTATTGCACCGTCATTGTGACTGAAATTCGTTTATTTGTAATGTACATACGTGATTTCACATAATATTGTTATCAACGAGCACATTTTAAAAAAATGTATATCTGTGTATATGTTTTATCATCAAATTTTGTGTTGAAATAACATTAATCGTATGAAACTTCGCTCGGCTTTCAAGAAAAATGTTTTTCTTTTAAAGATAAATAATAGCGTTTTTATTTTTTACTAATGAATGCTATTTTATTTTACTCCAAAAATACTTCAAACCATTTATGTGAACCTAAGCGGCTCATTATTAAAAATAGGTGAGTATTAAATTGTGGTAGAGTGGGTTCGAACCCAGAAACTCTGACTCAAGAGTCCGCGACACTAACCACGGGACCACAACCCGACACATTGATATATTGATTATTACATTGAAATATTATGAAAGACAGCGTAGTTCATAAAATAGAACAGTAGTTCTTACTATTTGTCTTCTGCTCAAGTACGTCATCTAAATTCATGTATTTAATGCAAAAATCTTTAAATGTAAAGATAAATCACTTGTTTAAAACCACTTTTTTAGTTTATTAATGTAAACACGACAAGTTTCGAGAACTACAGATGTTCTCATCAACAGATGAAAAAACAAACTGTATATTCTCATACTCATATAAAAATAAATAAAAATGTTAAATATAAATGAGAAATTAAAAAAATATCAAAACAAAAATGTATCATATCCTCAAATAAGAACAGTAAATAAATATCACTCTCCTATCACTCATCGTCCAATCATAATATAATACAACTTTAAAAAACATATTTTAACGTGGTATTACACAAATTGAACGATAAATGATACAGAGATTGTTATATCCACAACATTTTGAGTGTGTCCAAATACTTATTCACAAAATCTGGATTATCTCCAATTACAGGAGTTGATTTCATTTTTTTTTCTCACCAAGAACAATGTTTCAAAATAGGTTCAAATGTACTGTGTCACGAGTCAAATTAATATATCTAGAACTTCCAAGAATTTGAGTAGTGTGGTAGATTTGGTGAATGTTACACGTGTGTAAAGTGATCACTTAAACCAGCCTATGACGGTCGTCAGCCCCGTAAATGCCCAGACTTCCATATTCTTCTTCATCTTTGATGAGATGTCAAAAAAATATTATAAAGATTGTTTTATTACCATAGGACAAAGTTATCAATCATTCTAATAAACATTTTTTTTTAAATAAATCCGCAAAGCTGCTGCTTTTTAGCTTGCCTGCAGGTAGGATAGTAATGATAGGGAAGGTAAATGTGAAAAATACATTACAAATCAATTGAAAAAAAAAATATTTGCAATTGGCGGGAATAGAGCCCGCGACGCCAGTTTCGCTGTGGAGCGTCTATCCATCTACGCCACGGCACCTCTTTAACTCAACGTAATATAATTTAGGTACCCCACACACGATTTAGTATTCCGATGTCATTCCGACGGGAATGCAGCTAAATAACGGATCGCCTGCTAGCCAACGATCGCATCAAATCTGCCATTCCATTCAATCATTTCCGCATCCTCGCCCACGTAGGGCTGCGTTATCCTGCATCGGGATGCGAACCAGCGACCCGCAGTCCTGTAGACAAGCACGCTACCAGTGCGCGAGTGGCGTCACGCTTTGATACACCCACCCTGCCACGGCGACTAAATGTGTCCACGCATTTCAAAATCGGCCACATCCACAAATTACTAATCGGAGGAAAACAGGCTTTCGCTTCTTAGTGCGCGAACAGAGAATATATTTGTGGGTGTTATTTTTAAAAAGTTCGTTTTTAATAATAAGATACTTGATAAATACCACTATTTCTTATTCTTATTAAACCTATTGTGACACGTGTTTCGATGCGTACAGCATCATTTCCAAACACCGTAATTAAAAATGAATAGACAACATTCTGAGTGTGTTCAAATAGTTGTTCAGAAATCTGGATTATCTCTAAGTCTGGGCATTTACGGCATTTATTTATTTTTTACGGGCATTTATTTTCAAAACCAGCCTATGACGGTCTTAAGCCCTGTAAATGCCCAAACTTCCATATTCTTCTTTATCTATGTTAAGATGTCAAAAAAAATATACGAGTACATAAAAATTAATACCATTACCACAAACAAAATAACCATCAAGCCGCTTCCCCGCAGGGGTAGGCAGAAAGAATAGAACGCCACACAACTCTTCGCCTCTTCCACATTCATGCGTCTCCTCATACATAAACGCCGATTATCCAACTTGAAGTACTTGATCTTGCCAAGTTCGGTCTTCCTCTGCTTCTATGTATTTCCAACTACATTCGCCCCATAAATTTGTTTTACCGTCCGTTCCTCACTCAATCGCTCCACATGTCCAAAACATCTCAACGCAGCTTTCTTAATTTTATTGATAATGCGTGGACATAGCTGATTTTGATATTCAACGATACAAATTTCGCTGTTGGTAACATCGTGAGAGCGATTCCAGATAGCGCCGACTCAATTATGTTTCAATCCGAGGCGCGTGGGTTCGATCCCGTGAGCTTTGGCGGTAGACTGCAAAGGCAGCTTGAAAGTCTCAAATTATACGAGGTCTCGAACAATGAGAAGCGGGCAGAATTTCAAGATGTTCGATGTGTGGGAGTCATAAAACAATCACAAAGTCAATAAGAGTTCCCTTAATATCACATCATAGAAAATTTACGAAATAAAGTAATGATATATTTTTTTTAATAATCCGTAGAATTGTGCATTTAATAACTATTGCTTTTGATTTGTTTAAATGATTCTATAGATTTTTCAATTAAAGACTACACTCAATATAAAATTTTGCGTATTGATCTTTTTCTACTCGCACCAAATCTGCCTGCGAACAATTTCAATTTTTTATTTTAAAAAAAAAGTAGCAACATTGATAGCGCGTAACCTCTCATTAGTACATTTCCGTGACACTACATGACATTTGTATTACTTTACTTACTTATAACCCTTATCCGCACCCAATGGTGCATAGGGCACTGCATCGAATTGACGCAGTGTTTTATTGATCATTACTTACATGAAGGCAAGGTGATCACTCTCGCGCTTCAGGAACCAGTCCAGGGTAATATTAAATAAATATTACAGTGTAAAATCAGTAATGTTTATTTTCACCCCCCTGGGAATCGAACCCGGGACCTCCAGCACGGTAGCTAAACACGCTGACCATTACACCACGGAGGCGGACATATAATAATAATATAATAATAATATAATAATAATAGTATGAGATGAAAAGTTTTTTTTGTACCCTCCAATGCACAGATATATAAATTACTGCCTGTACCTGGCCAAGCGTTGATGTGGCTAAATAAAAAGAAAGAAAACCAGACATGGGTAAATGAAAAAGAAAGAAAAGAACTAGAAAAGAAAAGGAAAAACATTAAAAAATCTACGAGACAACACTGCAATCGAAAATATTGAAAATGTTAAGTGACATCACTGTCCGCCATGAACGGTGTTTTGTATTTTATGAGTTCCTGTTACTTTCAACAGATGGCACTGCCATTTAGAAAAAAAAGCTGTTTGAAAAAATACTTCGTTACACGTAAAAAAACCTATCACAGGTGTACTAGGTTTTTGATACTATAAAAACACGCGCGTATTAAAATATAACGTTGAAACAAAACAGAATTTCAAAACTATCGATGTATTTCGATAATTCAAGGAGATTTAAGACTTTGAACAAACACACACTCACATTTTTTAATTATTTTTTATTATATCCATCTCAAATAAAACGATAGGAGAGTAATAAATCCATAAAAGTAATAAAAACCCAGTCGCTAATATAAACCAAGATCTGTTAGATGGCGACTAAACGCAAAATCACCATCGCACAAAGACAGACTATACAAAAAAAACTGAACTAGCGTTATGCGCTATAAAAATATTCGACAGAATCGTTTATATATTTAAAAGTAACTGACGTAGGTATTGTAACAACACGAACGGGATGTAATTGTCGGTCCGTTATCGACGATTAACGACCCTTGGTCACTGGTTTAACGGCCGAATTTAACAACTAATTCGTATGCGCGTATGCGAAACGGCTGCACAAAGCGAGACTGCACTTCTGGCACATTCTGCTAATTGCATAATCCACGCGGCGTCGCCAGACCCATGAATTCAATCGCATTTATGTTTCAATTCACGCACGAAAACCAATAACATCGATTTATACAAATATATTTCAAAAGGATCTCGGTGGATTCTATGCTCACACATTACGGTACAATTTTATGTTATGTCATATATTTTATTGATTTATTTTGTTGCAAGTAAAAGTCCGCCAAAATTATAGGAAAAATAAAAATTGAGAAAAGTTTAATTAATTTACAACAAGAGTGTGTCCAAATACTTGTTCACAAAATCTGGATTATCTCCAATTACAGGAGTTATTTTCATTTTATTTTTTTAAATTTTATCAAAGATGAAGAAGAATATGAAAGTCTGGGCATTTCCGATCCTTACGAACGACATAGGCTGGTTTCAGTGATCACTTAACACACGTGTAACATTCACCAATTCTACCAATGTTTGATAACCACACTACTCAAATTCTTGGAACTTTTATATAGCCTATGACAGTCGTAAGCCCCGTAAATACCCAGAATGCCGTATTCTTCCTCATCTATGTTGAGATGTCAAAAAATAATACTAAAAATAACTCCTATAATTGGAGATAACCCACATTTGTGAACAAGTATTTAGATTGGACACACTCAAAATGTTGTGACTAAAGAGTCCGCGACACTAATCACGATATTTGATTTCTGCATGTACATACATAGTTATGTAAAGGGATATTTTATCATTTTAATTTTATTACTTATCGAAGCTCTAATAATAGGGGTCCAAGTTCATTCATTTGGCCCTGGCGCATTTGAGGAAATCGGCGGAATCCGTCTGGCACGTCTCGCGGTACACAAGAGGAATAGACCTATAGAAATTCCTGTCCCTTCAATGCTCTCGGTCTATAGGCTGGAACAAAAGTTAGCAGGTCCCGATAATAGCGAGCCCGGCTCATTCATGCAGCGATTAACGCGAGAGATTGATGTTAATTATCCGGCATCGGTTAGAACAGAATACGAGTTCTAGTGCGGCGCGGCCAAAGGAAGGAGGTCCTTAAAAGGACGTAAAACAGAATCTACATTGTAGAAAATGGCTGCGATCGGATTCTATCGTAAAATTAGGCGGCGTTTACATTGAAGAATTTAATTTTACATGACTTATAAATAGAGACAGTCATATAGGTACAAATACTTGTTCACAAATCTGGATTATCTCCAATTAGGAGTTATTTGAAAGAAAAGTCATATAGGTGTTTCGCTATCATCTATCAGACATTTTACAACTTCGAAAATCGTATATTTTAGACTTACAGATAAGCATTTTTTTGTCTTCTCAACAATGATGAAGAAGAATCTGGAAATCAGGATATTTATAGTGCTCATTATTATTTTCATTTGAAAATTGTACTCGTATGTACATAACGTTTTTATTTTGTAATGAAACGTAATATAACCTGCAAAGTTAATTTAATATTTTTAGAATTATGTATTTCTGTATGGATCAACATCTCAACATAAATGAAGAAAAAAAAACAAAATATCAAGAAATTTAAAGACAGAAGAGTGAATTCCCGTGAAATCGTCGTAAAAAAAAGTACTCCATAAAAAACAAAAACAAAATGTGTCTTGACATAACGTATATAGGAGCTCAGTATTAACAACAACAAAAAACGTGAATTTTTAAGAAAATAAAATACAGAATAATGGGTAAACTTAAGTTATTGAATATATGATTATCCGAAACAATGGCACCTTGCGAACATAATAATGATGATCAGGCTTTAGCCTTTTAAGGATAATGACGTCATGAACAGCAATGAACAGATTACAAACACTGGTAGTGTTCAAACAAACAAACAAAAGATACAAACAAACAGAGGGGCAGCGAATTCATGCCACGTCAAAAGGTTCATTAGGAACCATGTCTGAGCAGAGCAAACATTCAACAATTTGAGGAGCCGAGAATAAAAGCTCCCATTCATGAGGCGGCGACACACAATATCAACTTTATTGGGTCGTTAAAAACGTTTTGTCCTTGTGCCCCAAAGTCGAGCGGTAAAAATATAAATATAATGTGTTAATTAAAAAAAAATATAAGCATAATAAAATAGACGGCTACAAAGTACGGAAAACATTGTCGTACGAGTCTTTTTTTAAAGATGAGAGTTGCATTTATTATTTACCTTGCTTATTATGTACAAGGTTTAAAACGAGTCTAAGAGTGATCAGAGTCTGAGGGTTTTTTTAACCGAATGAAAGGTTCTTTTTTATCCAAATTACTGTTGAAAAAACTGTAGTTTTTGAAACTGTCGTGTGTAATGAAATAAAAATCAATTCAGAGTTCTGCAGTGGAGACAGCGGGACATGAAGAAGGGAATAGGCCGGGCCCAAAACGATGGACCGATGGCATTGTCCCCCTTGCGAGTAATAAATAGGTCAATAAAGCCCAAACTAGAGAAGTTTGGAAGTTCTGGAAGGAACAACATTTTGAGTGTGTCCAAATACTTTGAGTGTCTCCAATTACAGGAGTTATTTTCATTTCATTTTTTGACATCTTATCAAAGATGAAGAAGAGCCCTCAGAAGCGAGATTCTTGACCCTTAGAGAACAAGAGAGTTCTCAGAAGAGTTGGATCACAGAGAACACTTGTCGAATATCAAGGTTCGAAAGATTTCGTATCTGGGTCACGTATTTCGTGCAGAGAAATACTACATTCTGCAAATTATAATGATAGGAAAGGTAGAAGGACGAGGACCTGGCAGAAAACAAACATCGTGGTTTCAAAACATTCGCTACAGGACCGGGATAAGAAGAGTGGATGAGTCGTTCAGGAAGGCGCAGGACAGTGAAGCTTTTGCCATAGTAATCGCCAACGTTGGGAGGACATGACAAGGCACGCGAAGAAGAAGAAGAGTCCTACATCCAGCAGTGGAGAGTCGGCTGATAAAAAGGCATGAAAACGGCACAAACAAACAGCGCGAGAGTTGAAATTCTAGACACACAAGGACCCCCAGACGCGCTCTCCTTAAACAGCAACCGTACAAATGACCGTGAAATAATAAGAGTCGAACATTTGGCAATTAATAGACTTCACACGCGAATCCAACAACAACGCCAGCGCCAAATGTGGAACAAATGTTGTCACCGCGGTGTGTCCCGCATTCCGCGGCCGGGCCTGGCAGGCCCCCCAGGCACCGCGCGAGGGGTCACCGGGGACTCTGGGGCCCCCTCGGGCTCCGGGGTCAACGGGGGCGCCGGGGACGCCGGTTCAAGGTCGCGGAAACTGACACGGCTCAAAGGCGGTTTGGCGGAAAGCGGTGGGCGGTTTTTTTGTTGTTATTGTTGAATATTGAATTTTGTACTGTAAACGAAAGAGATTAATGACGCGATTTGATTTGAATTTTAATTCAGTAATACGTTAAATAATATTCCTTAGAATATTACATTTTACTGGTAGCTATATTATCTTGAGCTTAAATCACACGAAAGTAGAGTTTTGTTCATTGTGGGTGATTCTGATAAATGTGTTTTGGGGACAAATATTTAATTTACTTTTATATTTATATACACTCGTATACATATACAAACATTTATACATATACAAATAACAATGATTTGGATACACCAAAAATGTTAAGAACAAAAGAACTGGTCAAATTATGTTTTCGTAAAATTACATCTAAAGAAAAGGGTCTATTACTAATAAAAGCTTTTACAAATCAACCATAGATATTGCCGCTAACTCAATCATGAAGCGACGTGAGAATAATATGATGTATGTATGAGTTTGAGAAAAAAATTAGTAGTGTCGTTGTCAATCATGGGTAGAATGGTGAATGTTACACGTGTATAATGTGATCATTTAACACATTGACTGCCAGCGTCAACCACCGGTGGCCAATATAAGTCAATATAAGGTACAAAATGTCAGCCTTCGGTGGCCAATATAAGTCAATATAAGGTACAAAGTGTCAGCATCCGGTGGCCAATATAAGTCAATTTAAGGTACAAAATATCAGCCTCCGGTGGCCAATATAAGTCAATAAATGGTACAAAGTGTCAGCCTCCGGTGGCCAATATAAAGTACAAAATGTCTGCCTCCGGTGGCCAATATAAGTTACAAAGTGTTGTGAAAATAAAAACATGAGGTACAAAGAGTCGGCCTCCGGTGGCCGACTAGACGCAATTGAAATGCCTGGTGTCGGCCACCGGTGGCCGACACTGGCAGCCAACGTGTCGAACCAACCTATGGCGGGTCGTAAGCCCTCCAAATACCCTGAAAAAATCTTTTTATTATGAATACTGTAATGTTTCGGTAGCCAGTATGTGTACGTAAGTTGACATCTAGCAGTTCTTCGTCCGGCCGGGTCACGTGTCCCGGCGGCGCGGCGGGGGTCTCACGCGCCGACGCAAGTGTCCCCCGCGGGTGACGAGCGCCAGCGCGCGCGACGCCCGCCGGGAACAGATGGCCTGGCCCTGTGGGTTTTTTCTCGCCGAAACCCGGCGGCGGCCCGTGAGGCCTAATTTCAAGAAGCGAGTGGGTGTTTAAAATTAATTCGTACACTTGACATCTGCTACGTTTGATAAAGAAAACAGCGCCTTGGTGATTTGAGAACAAAACAAATTTGTTTTTGCATTGGGAGGAGAATGTTTTTATAGCATCGTAATGTCAATGATTGAAACATATTAATTTATATATAAAGTATGCGAAATTCAATCTGGGTAACGATGAATGCTAGCGACATTTTAATAATTTTATGTTAGTAAACCCGTATGTCCGCCTCCGTGGTGTAATGGTTGACGTGTTTATCTACCGTGCTGGAGGTCCCGAGTTCGATTCCCAGGAGGGTAAATATAAATATTAGTGATTTTAACAATCCAGATTTTTTTCAATATCACCCTGGATTGGTCCCTAAAGCGCAGGAGTGATCACATTGCCTTCGTGTAACTAACGATAAAGATAATAATGCATCAATACGATGCAGTGCCATATGCACCATTGGCCGTGGATAAGGATTTGAAGAAGAAGAAACTACCACAATAAACATCTCAACATAGATGAGATCTCTCCTTTGATATAATGGTGAATATTGCAAGTAAAAAATGTAAAATAACTCCCAAGTAGAGAAACCCAGATTTGTGAACAAGCATTTGAACACACTCAAAATGTTTTATTACACACTTAAAAGGTTTATTCTCTTACCTGGAGTCGAGGCCCCGTTGGGGCTGTCGATGTCAACCACAAGCGGTTCGCTGCTGGTGTCGTCGTGCTGGTGATACACGATGGCGGAAGGGTCTCCGGGAGAGGGTGGACCCGACTCTCCCTCGCTACCCCTGCTACGCTTACCGTCAGCGCCCTAGGATAAAAAAGACAACAGTAAACATCATATGAAAGATGAGAGAATTTCATCAAAGACATGTGAATATTTTCAAAATATAATTAATAGGTCATATAAAAATTCACAGCGGTTTTTTCCACAAAATGGTGTTATTGACATTAACCTATCCATCCATCGGGCAACATTCACTCAATCGTGTCAAACAAACATGTGCTCAAAAGGTGACATCTTATTTATAGATTAGGCGTTTAATTTTTAGAACTCCATTTTAATTTATATTTAAAATTTTAAAATCAAAAACTCATTTTTAGTAGACTCTCAAAATCAGTGTTTGGTTTTAAAAATTATTATATAAATGATGACATTTTGCTGCAAAAACGCGGAGACTTTTTAAATGACTCAGTATATTATTATCTATTTATTGATTTGGCGTTTAATTTGTAGAACTCCATTTTAATTTATGTATTAATTTTTAAATCAAACACAGGTTTTTTGAGTCTACTAAGTTGTATTTTATTAACAAAAACACATAAAAAATTATATTTTTGTTTGATTTAAAAATTAATACATAAATATTATTATCAAATTTCATTCGTTGATTCGGCGGTCACTTTGTGGTAAATTCTATTAATTTTTTATAAGTTTTACTTGGTAAATACCACAATTTCATAATACACGTGTTTTTTTTTTTAAACACCGTATGGTCTTTGAAAATGATGCGGAATGCACTGAAATTATCCAAATTTATTTATTATTATTTTAACACTTTGGTCAAAATAACCTTCATATGCGGAATCTTTGGTCGAAATTTGCTTTTTTTAAAATATGTATACTAATTGAAGTAGTAACTGTTTCTGTTTCCAAATTTAACAGTATGGATACTTGATTTATATTTTCAACCTCTATAAAAATTTGGACGATTAAATGCATAAAAAACTAATCCATTCATAATTGCAGGACGAATCGATACGAGCTTTAAAACAATCTGAATTTTTATTTACATTTTATACCTCAGATTCAAGCGGAAATAATCGATTTCAGTCGTGGCGAAAAAAGGGTTAAAAAGTAACGCATTTCTTTAAAATATAACAAAATAAGAAAACAAAGGGCAAAATATAAATTATACTAAACTAACTAACTAACCATCACGCCGCTTCCCCGCAGGGGTAGGCAGAGAGGATAGAGCGCCACACCACTCTGTCCTTGCAAAAATTCTTCGCCTCTTCCACGTTCATGCATCTCCTCATACATACCCGCCGATTGTTACGACTCCTAACCTGACCACTTTCAAGTATTTGGCATACCTGATCGTGCCATGTTTTTCTCGGTCTTCCTCTGCTTCTTTTCCCGCTAACATTCGCCTCATAAATTTGTTTTACCGTTCTTTCCTCACTCATTCGTTCTACATGTCCAAACCATCTCAACACACCTTTCTTAATTTTATCGATAATGCTTATCTCAGCTTTGCATTCCTTCCTTATTTCACTATTCGCACATCTATCATACATCGTTTTGTTACACATTCTTCTGAGAGATCGCATTTCGACTGCATTCAGTCTACTTTCATCCTTCTTTTGCCAACTCCATGTTTCACTTCCATACATTAGAGTTGGAACCAAGACTCCGTTGTGCACTGCCAGTTTAGCTTCCGCTGATAGGTTTTTATTTGCTATAACTGATGATCAGTTATAGCAAATATAAATTATAAAGCAATAAAAGGTACATTAAATAGGCATACAAAAAAAATATTAGGTAAGAATCATGTTGAAAGGAAAAAAAACGAGACAAAATAACTAATCACTAACACAAATATCTTTCCGTAAAGTATTTTTTCAGTTCATTCATTTTGGATGCCTGACTGGGTTATATTTTATATATGTCAGGCAGCTGGTTAATTTGGGTATAGGCAATATATTGCAAGGACTATACTCCACACTTAGTTTTGTGTTTTGGCTCTACATGTATTTTATTATGTCCTCGTATATTACCATGATGAATTTCTCTGTTAAAAATCGGAGCAAGTGTTTTTGACTAGAATCTTCACTCATGAATTACATGAAATTAGAGTAGCTTTTAAACATAACGAGTAAATCCACTCACGAGGCTATGAAACTTAAAAAGTTGAAGCCTGAGTAGGGTCATGATAAGCGGTATTGCATAAGCTGTAGCTAGATTTCAGTAACTTGGGTGCAAGGTAATTAAAAAAACTGTTAAAAATCGGTTTGGTGTTGCTTTGAGTCGTTTTTAATATTATTTGTGGAGATCCTCACCATAAAGTTACATTTCCAATATTGCACAAAAAAATCCATTAAATGCAAATTTGTTCTGTTTACTGTATTCTATCGAAATCTTAATTAAAGTTGCGACAAAACGTGACAAATCTTATGGTAAACCAATATGAAATCATTAAATCGCACCAAAACGTAACAATTTTACAAGCAAGAATTCCTGATTACTTAAAATCATTTATAATGGAAATGTAACGTTTTGGTGAGGACCTGTTTTTTTGTTGTTGATGCAAATTTTAAGCAAAACAATACACAATATCTCTTTATCATTCGGCTACGTTTCGTTGTAGACTGCAATAATGATCGCGAGGCAAACTAAACACTAAACAGCCAAAGGCCGATGGTGAAATGAACGGACCCCATTGTTCCCGGTTTCCGTTTTCTGGGAAGAGTAAAGGGCGGCCCAAGGGCGGGTCGCGGTCCTGCCCCCGGACTTAAACCTACTGATTGACACCAATGTTAATTAATGTCATCGTGTTTCATGGTGAGGGCCTTCGTTGCAACGGCCCGCGGCCACGCCTCTAATATATATTGTTTTTTATTTATTTATTCATTTAATTTTTTGCTTTATTGACTAATGCATCAGTTTGAAAATACCCTAAGAAGGCGCAACAATTGCCACTGAATTTTTCATTTAATTATTTTAAAAATAAAATAAATATTTTAGTAGACTGAAATCAGGTTGATTTAAATATTAAAAGTATTGAATTTATTGCGACATTCATATCGTAGTGTGTCCCTATTATCTTATAGCAGCTGTGGCGTAGTTGTGTAGACGCTCGACTGCGAAACTGGCGTCACGGGTTCGATTCCTGCCAATTGCAAAATGAATTCAAGAAAGATTTGAAAAACCATATAAAAAGACTATTATACCATTAATTATATAAAACATTAAACCCTGAGTGTAAGTCCCTCTCCAAGCACAAGAGCTCAGTCTCTTTTTTGGAGAGGCACAGCGAATCTAAAACTATAAGTTTGCCATATAAGTTTGCCATATAAGTTTGCAAACAAATATGTACGTATAGTTATTTATTGTAGTAAAATGTTATATAGTATGTTATATCACGTTAAATGTTAACAAAAAATTATAGCTTAATTACGCTTCAAAGAAAAATAATAAAAATGCTTTAAAACAAGAATTTCATTTTACTCTAATATTTAATTTTATTCATAAATTATTCAGATTAATTACGCGATAAAACTAATATATTCGCATTTATATTTGTGCGTATTTTCTCAGAAAGATTAGAGGAAACAACAGGTCCATTTTTCAAATAATCGCTCACACCTTTCAAGAACGTCATAAATCAAAAATCGTCAATTTTGCGTTGTGCGTGTTTTCGGAATGCCCAGAAAATAAACTATATTCCAGCAAAAGAGGCATATTTTTAACTTAATATTTACCCGCTACAGGGCAGAAAGTGCTGTTTTTGAATTTTGAAGAAAATGTATTGTTTAATTATTTTTTTTAAATATACTAAATATTTTTCAAATGGAGAAAAAACCTTCAGGTTTTACCTAAAAAGATCTGTTGCACAGTAAAAAGTTCAATAAGTGGCTTGATATTTATTTTTAATACATTATATTATACTTTTAAACATTAAAAATCAAGTTTTTTGTTTTATGACGTTCTTGAAAGAAGTGAGCGTTATGTATTGTATATTTCAACAAAGTATTTGGAAGCAGTGGATACTTATTATGCTGTCAAAAACGTATAATTACATTTATTTATAATTCATTATACTCACAAACATTAATTTTACAGGTTTTGTGAAGACTTGTTAAAAGTTTTGTATTGCATAATAAGATAATTATTGTGAATTTCGTGTCGATTTAATTTTTTTAAAACATGGGTGCAAAATACTCAATTATATAATAAAATAAACGACTCCGAGTCACCTGTTCAAAATGAGCTAAACTTGCAGTATTTAAACTTGACAAAATAATAATATTTATATGGTGGTCGAAGATAAGGATGTTGCTGTCACTCTAATGATGGGTATTCGTTGAATTTTGGCCGAAATAGTGACTGTTTAGCTTAGTTGGATAAAGCAACTGACCTAGGGCTTACGTTTTTTCGATTCTGATATCCTGGAATTCAAGAATTCTGTAGTAGTATTTTTTTCAATGATAAATTAACGATGTTAAATATTACGGCAGTAGTTCCGTATTAATATAATAACGTAAAACAGTATGAAATCGATGTGCAGAGATCCATTTTTCTTATCGAATTTTAATGAAAGTGTATATTTTGTGCATATTTTACAGAGGTCCACATAAATAAAGAGATTAATAAAATAACAATACAAAATTTTCGACTGTTTTTGCGTTCTTTCGTTACGATTGTAATATAGTATTATATATAGTTAGATGTACCAATTTAAAAAAATAAAAGTGGAAAAAGCTTTATAAATATCGCTTTATTAAATTGTATACTATTATACTTCAGTCAACATTTACATATAAAATCAACTACTACTACTACCATAACGCCGTTTCACTGCAGGGGTAAGCAGGGGGGATCGAACTGTTACTCCTAGCTTCCTTCACACCCATACATCTAGTTATACGATGCTATGATTACGTAGACTTTTGACACCAACAGATTTTAGGTTCAGATTAAACTGGTCGTGCCAATGCCCATACCACGTCCCTTGATCATTTCAATTATCTCTAGTTTAGCCTTACATTACATTAAATATCTTCATTTTAATAATTAAGTATAATATTTAATATTCACAATTCAACTCATGATCATCGACTACATTACTCAAACTTCGTAAGGTTGCATTCATGCCTAAATTGAAAGTCCTTTTTGGCCGTCCTCGTTCTATTCCCCGAATCACATTTACCAAATAAATAAACCTTCTTAGTCATTCTCTCGTTATCCATTAGCTCCACACTTCCATACAACCTTAAAGAACTTTACTTTTATAATCAATACGGCCATATAAAAAAATGTGACGAATTTATAAGAGTAAAAAAACTGTCATTTTGTGCTTTAGAAATCACCGAAATTCCTTTTTACACGCGTATTACGTTCAATAAAAAAATAACAGCCAAATTAGTGTGGTATTGAATAATAAAATGAAAAAAAACGTGATTTTATTTAGAGTAATTTTAAATAATCACTTTGAAACTATAAGTGCTCGCAAACCACCGGTTACGATATGATAAGCTGACGTATCGAACACGCGAATTGTGTACCATACATGAAACGCCTACGGTGTGGCATGAATATAACATGAAGTCAACGTTAGGGGGTCGAATGTTTGACCCACAGTCGGGTCAGGGTCGCGACACTTGACCTCATACTGAGGTCATAAATCAAGAGAGAGAAAAAAACTCAAGTTCACGAAACGAGTTATCATAAAACGATTTAAGGAAAAAACCATAGCGATCACTCACATAATACGGGTGAAAATTTCATAGTTTTTTTTCGTATTTGCGAAAAAAACGACAAAACTGTTAAGTCATCGTTTTGTAATAAACACGATAATGTACGAACCCTTACCCTAGTTTTAGAGAATTAGATATCAAAAAATAATATTTTATGTTTAGGGTGATGAAATATTAAGAAATATTTATAGCTGTGACTAACTTAACTTACAGTACATATAGATATTTATCCTTATTAATGCTTTAGTTTATATTCAAATCCGTAGATGGAAGCATCTGTAGCTTCCGAAACTAATAGTTAAAAATAAAATAATACTCTAAATAAAATAATAAAATAATATGATAATAAAGAGGTCAAACACAGGTGTTTTCAATTACAATTTAATTATTTTTTCCACAAAGTGATTGCCGAAAATATAAATAAAATAAATATTAATATGTGGTAACAAAATATCATAAATTAACTAGAAAAAAAATTGACATGAATATATTTATATTAAAATAAGTAAAATAGGAAAATAATATGATATTTTAGGCGTGTGAATGCCGAAAATATAAAAAAAAAAATATTAATATGTGGTAACAAAATATCATAAATTAACTAGAAAAAAATTGACATGAATATATTTATATTAAAATAAGTAAAATAGGAAAATAATATGATATTTTAGGCGTGTGAATGCCGAAAATATAAAAAAAATAAATATTAATATGTGGTAACAAAATATCATAAATTAACTAGAAAAAAATTGACATGAATATATTTATATTAAAATAAGTAAAATAGGAAAATAATATGATATTTTAGGCGTGTGAATGCCGAAAATATAAATAAAATAAATATTAATATGTGGTAACAAAATATCATAAATTAACTAGAAAAAAATTGACATGAATATATTTATATTAAAATAAGTAAAATAGGAAAATAATATGATATTTTAGGCGTGTGAATGCCGAAAATATAAAAAAAATAAATATTAATATGTGGTAACAAAATATCATAAATTAACTAGAAAAAAATTGACATGAATATATTTATATTAAAATAAGTAAAATAGGAAAATAATATGATATTTTAGGCGTGTGAATGCCGAAAATATAAATAAAATAAATATTAATATGTGGTAACAAAATATCATAAGCGTTTCCTGGAATGTAAAATAATTCGGGAAAAAATATTTCTTACTTATATGTAATACATTTCACGAAGGTTTTTGCTAGTGAAAAAACACTCATTCAGCCATACACGTCGCTGATAAAGTTTCATGACTGATATATTCAATTAAGGCTTCAACTTTATATGTTTCATAGCCTAAACCTTTTTGTGAGTAGATTTACTCTTTGTGTTTAAAGTTACTATAAATGCATGTAATTCATGAGTGAAAATTCAAGGCTAAATACACTTGCTATAAAGCACTCTAGGACAATATTTTTTAAAAAATGGCACTTTACAAAAAAGTAAAACATTATTATTATTAAGTGGTCAAGTGGTTTAAAATGGTTTAAATTCCAAACTGTCTGAATCTCAAATTGTTTAAATTTCAATCTGTCTAGATTTCAAATTGTGTAAATTTCAAACTGTCTTGATTTCAAATCGTCTAAATTTCAAAATATTTATTATTTCAATCTGTCTATATTTCACCTTGTCTCAATTTCTAGCTGCCTAAATTTTGAATTGTTTAAATTTCGAATCGTCTAAATATGAAATTATTTATATTTCGATCTGTCTTAAATTCAAATTTTCTAAAAATCGAGTTTTCTAAATTCAAATTTTCTAAATTTCAAATGAACTAAATTTAAAATTTTTATTATTTAAAATTTTCTAAATTTCAAATCGTTCCAATTTCAAACCCAAATCGCCCTCCTAGCACAGTGGCCATCCCGACAACACGACGAATCTGAAAATGTGGCATTTCCGGGGGTAATCGGGAACGATCGCACTGTGCGCGACGCCGAAGACGTATGGTATGGTCCCGCGAGGCCTGAGAACGCACGTCACAGGCCGCGAGTTATTCGGCGATCGGCGATAGCGGCGCGGAGAGATGGCCGCGAAATATTTCGGAAAGCCTCGTATATTATTTTTTCCCCGCTGTTAAACGATTGTAATTGGTAGATAATGCTGCATGGTACACGAAAATTCCGCTGAGAGTGATCGCGAAATTCGTTGCACAAGTACTGAGCGCATGTTTTAAATGCACCACGCGAATACGTCACCAATCAAACGGCGATCTTTAATAATTATAAACGTAAAAGTTTTTTTTGTCATCTCAACATAGACGAAGAAGAATATGGAAGTCTCGGTATTTACAGAGCTCATGACATGTCACAGGGTCGTGAAATTTGTGTATAGGCATATTTTAAATGCACCACGCGAGTATATCACGAATCAAATGGGTAATCATTAATTAATAATCATATATAATATTAACATATGTAAGTATATGTAAATTACATTTATTTGATATCTCAATATAAGTGAAGAAGAATATGGGAGTCTGGATATTTACAGGACTTATGACCTGACAATGATGGTATAGGCTGTTTAAGTGATCACTTTACACACGTGCACCATTCACCATTCTACCCATGATTGACAACCACCCAGGTCGTAAGCCCTGTAAATACTCAGACTTCCATATTCTTTTATGTCTATGTTGAAAAGTCAATATAAAATCCATTCCTAAGTGAAGAAACTCAAATTTGTGAACAAGGATTCGGACACACTAAACAATTATATAATAATAATAATAAAACCCTTATCCGCACCCCAATGGTGCATAGGGCACTGCGTCATATAAACGCAGTGTTATCTTGATCGTTTACACATGAAGGAAAGGTGATCAGCCCTCCGCCTCAGGTACCAGTCCAGGGTAATATTGAATAAATATGACAGTGAAACAATCACTTATATTTATTTTACCCCCCTTGGGAATCGAACCCGGGACCTCCAGAACGGTAGCCGAGCGTGCTGACCATTACACTACGGAGGCGGACGAACAATTATATAAAAAGTATTTTTTCAATACATTTTTTATGTGATATTTGCAGATTCGACGTGAAAGATATCGTCTTATCGCATAATATTTTGCAAAATTGTACAAATTCACTTAATGGAACGACTCGAAAAATTATAAAGAAATCCAAAAGGTAGCATGAAATTATAAGAGATAAATCCAAAGTAATAAAAGCGAGCGAATGACACTAAAAACCGCGATAAACTAACCAATAGGGCGGCAGATGAAAAGCGAAACACAGAAACAAAACAGCAATAATAAAAAAATACGTAAAAGCAAACACAAGATGAAAAACAGCGTCCGAGAAATTTAAAATGAGAGAGAGAGAGAGAGATTGGATGCCGGGAGGACCCGTCTCAAAGATACGATTGAACACATTTTATTTTATTGCCAGCCAATAAATATCCCGCGTGAAATATCGGCGGCGGCGTGTGATAAAAAAATTACAGCAAATTCCCGGCGGTCCGCGACTCGAGACACGCGATACCACTATCTCGGATTTCGGCCATTCGCTGCGAGGAAAATCTGAAGAGGACCCTTCGAGAGTGATAATCGCCCGCTTTTGGTACGGATCACCTCTCGATCGCCTAAAATAATTATTGTTGACCATTTGAAATATCCTATTCTGTACCACAGATTCGATAACACGTTGTGTTATACTGCATTACAATAACAGTTCTTCTTTTCATTTTCTGCTTGGTGTAGGTCTTCCGGCCTGCGGCCTTTCGTTTTTAAGAGGATTTGCTTCCTGCGATGTCGATTTTCAGCTGTCGATCTATCTCTTTGGAGTCGTCTACCTTGGGATTGGCCGTGCAGTGCAATGTGGGGGAGTCTGGATGGTTCCATTCTCCTTACATGCGTATACCATTCTCACCTTCGTTGCCTTCCCCATCTAACGACATCTTCGATGTCGCATATTTCTCTATAATAGTTGATTATTTGAAATATCATATTTGAGATGTACCCCCAATGATAGTTGACTATTTGAAATATCCTATTCTGTACCACAGACTTGAGAACACGCTGTGTTATACTGTATTACAATAAAAGTTGACTATTTTAAATGTCCTATTCTGTACCACAGATTCGAGAACACGTTATATTATACTGTATTACATTAATAGTTGACTATTTGAAATATCCTATTCTGCATAACATATTTGAGAAACGTTGTGTTATATTGTATTACAATAATAGTATACTATTCGAAATGTTTTATTCTGTACCACAGATTTGAGAACACGCTGTGTTATACTGTATTACAATAACAGTTGACTATTTGAAATATCCTATTCAGTACCACAGATTTGAGAACACGCTGTGTTCTATATTACTTACAATAATAGTTGACTATTTGAAATATCCTGTACCACAGATTCAAGAACACGTTGTGTTATACTGTATTACGATAAAGTTGACTATGTTTTTCCATTTTCAAACAACGTGTTTAAATGCATCGAAATGCGTGTCACAATACATTTTAAGAAATAGTAATATTTACCAAGAAAGGTTAATTTGATAAAAAAAATGAAAAAATCATAAGAATGATTGATAACAAAAAAATGAAAAAAACATACCTTTGGCGACAACCCGTAAGACTTTCTCTTTCTATCTTTGTCCCCTCGTATAAGATCTATGCGGTTATCCTCCAGCATTCTTCTCTCTTCGGCTCGCTGTTTGTCTATTGAGAAGAAGAAGAAAAAACAGAAATTAATTTATAATTGAACAGAAATTAAAGATCATTTTAAACACTTAACAAAATGAGATTTGTAAAGACGTGTATCGACTTACATTTAAGTTCTATTTCCTCATCATCGAGAAGTAGTGAAACAACTTCCTTTGGTTTGAGGGTATCCGGTTTGAAATGGCCACCGCTGATCACCATCCTTTGAATCTGAAAAATAAAACACAAAATGAAATTAAAATTATACTACAAAGGGTTAAGCCACAAATCATGGAATTAAAAATAACATATATTATGCTATGTTGGGCTAATGATGAAATTTAAAATAAACTATTTTATGCTGGGCTAATCAACAAATGATGAAATTTCAAATATACATGTAAGGCCTTTCAACTCAAGATGAACGTTAAAATATAAAATTTGAGTCTAATAAAAAAAAAAAATTATTTTAAAATACATTTAGCTGCGCCAAACAACTAACGATGAAATTTAAAATATACCATGTTGGGCTGAGCAACAAATGATAAAATTTAGAATATACAATGTTGGGCTAGCCATCAAATGATGAAATTTAAAACACACAACATTATATTGAGCTAGTCAACGAATAAAAAAAATCAAGAATATACTTTGTTGGGCTAGCGGACTAGCCAACCAATGATGAAATTTAAAACACACTACATTATGTTGGGCTAGTGTAAAAATGATACAATTTAAAATATGCTTTGCTGATCTTCAATACTTCCCCCTAATGTACTCAACTAATGATAATAAATATTGTTAAATAATCGACCACCCTCAATCTCGTTAGATTGTATTGGATCTCGTACCGTTGTATCGAATTCGCTGAAGTTTTAGCTATCGATACCACAATGTGTGTATGTGGACATTGTTCGGAGGATCCTTTGTACGTTATCCCGTAGGAACTTAGGTTATACACAAATAAACGGAAGCAGATAGTATCTAGAATCCTGATGGAGCATGCTTGTTACTCGAGCGACCTCCTGTGATGTAACAGTACTTAAAGGGTCAGGAAAGGAGTTTGTTATTAAGCACTTAGCACTTAAAACACGTGATAAAAATGTTAGAAAAATGATTAGAAAAGGTAAGCTTATTCCTTAAATTAAAAAAAATAAATTAATTTACTAGGATAACGATTTTAGATGGATGAGGGTAGGTTTTTGTATGGACTCTTTGTTACAATTTCAAACTTTTGACAGGATTTAAAATAAAAACCTAATATTTTATATATGGACAACGTCAGTTCAATACGTTGTCTAATTTAATACAGTAGAAAGTGATAAAGATAATGAATGCATCGAAACACGTGTCTTAGTAGATATTTATAAAGAGTGGTATTTTTAAAAATACATCGTATAATGTTACGCATTCCATGGACCGATATGATGAGTAATGTGAATGTGCTCCAAAGAGTAGGAAGACAGTTGCTGACTGATAAAAAAGTCCGGAAGGTGTCCTATCTGGAGCATGAGCTTAGAATAGAGAAGTGCGAGCTATTGCACCTGATCATTAAAGGCAAAATATAAGGTCGACGACGTGTGGTCAGAAGACAGATTTCCTGGCTCCGGAATATATGGTACGAGATTAAACGGGAATCAGAACCATCGAGTCGCTGTTTAGAGCTGCCCAAGACAAGGATAATTACTCTCAATAAATAGTCGACGTCAGGGGGACCTGACATGACACGCAAAGAAGATTTAAAGAAAAAGAGTTGAATCAAAAAATTAAGAGTAAAAATCATAGATATATTCATTCATTATTCTTCTTCGAACCCATTTCCACACATAATTGTGCATAAGGCGTAACATAGCATTGACGCAGTATTATCTGTTTAGTGTTTTAACAAAGTAAATTTTGTTTATTGATTTAGCGTTTAATTTGTAGAACTCCATTTTAATTAATGTATTAATTTAAATCAAACACAGATTTTTTGAGTCTACTAACTTAGTAGACTCAATAAATCTGTGTTTGATTTAAAATTAATACAGAAAGTAAATTTTGTTTATTGATTTGGCGTTTAATTTGTAGAACTCTTTTTTAATTTATGTATTAATTTTAAATCAAACATAATTTTTTTGAGTGTACTAAGTTGTATTTTATTAACAAAAACACATAAAAAATTAATATTGTGACAATTATATCGCCTAATTATGGCATTTTCAAACGAATTTAAATTTTATTTAATTTAATGACATCATAATTTTTTAATGTGTTTTTGTTAATAAAATACAACTGTGTGTGAGTAGACTAAAAAAAACTGCGTTTGATTTAAAATTAATACACAAAGTCAATTTTGCACTCTATAATAGTAACTACATGCTGTTTTGTAAAATCTATTCAGTGATTTCGGCACTCATATTATTTGTAACTCTAATTTACCTTAATTTCAATAAACAAGTAAACATTTGTATAACACGACACGAGTGAGTTACCTATGCCATAGAAACCTTAACATACAGTGTATGAAACACCTCCTAAAATAAGTCGAAGGATTCTACCGATTAACAAGACGTGATTCTAAAAGGACAGCGCAAACATCAATTTCAATAGAAGCACCAAAATATCGAGAGCTAAATGTGCCATTGTTTCACGGATAACACGACGGAGAATAAGAAAATTTAAAAAAAAATATACCTCACGAAAACATCGTGTAATCACAAAATTGTACAAAACCAAAGGAAAATGTAATAATGCACAGGTGCATCCGCCACATACGCGGCATAACGACATGACCGGGTCGAAAACGTTTAACCCTTTGTACTCCGTTGTCGTCATTTGCCGTAATTTGGTTTTAACAGAAAAACAAAAAATCAAAAACATGAAAAAGAAAAAAGTTGTTGTCCAAATACTTGTTCACAAGTCTGGATTACCTCCAATTTTTAGTGTATGACCCTGCTTATTACCTACCATACTCGTATGAGTTATACATACGTTTAAAAGAATAAGGTACTTAGATCTGTTTTCTTAATAAATAATTTAAGCAAAATTTTAAATCGAAACAAAGTTAGGTAATTAATGTCTAATATATAGTCTTTGTGGAATGAATTAAACAGTTTTGGAGATATGAAAAATGAGTTTCTTCGCGCGAGTCTGGATTTGCAAAAAGGGAGTTCGAGTAAATTATTCAATCTTTGGCTAGATCTATTAATATTTTTAAGAAATATTGTTAGCGCACGAAAACATATTTTAAACACTGTTGGCAATAGATTTCTTGTAGCTCCAAAAGTTCAGCTTCCTGAAATAATTGGTTGGATAGAAAAGTAATTTTTTTGAAGCATGATTTTAATAATAAGTTTTTGTTCTGTTTCTAAATGCTTTATATGACTATCGAATGCTTTCATCCATCCAATTAGTCGATAACAAAGAGAATACTGTACAAGGGCACGATAGACCATTAAAGCATTTGTAACTTTTCATTTACTGCCTTACCAACAAGAAATCTAAATTTTCTAAAAATATCGTAATTATTCCTCATATTTTTACATTACACCCATTTGAGTAACTGGTATTCCGTGTAAAAAGACGACAAAGGGTTAAATCTGTGCATTGTCAGCGGCAGCCGCTGCAACAATAGATTCCGTGTGGCACGACCGTGGACGAGACGAGGCAGACCTACCACAAAGTCCCGATATTATTTTGACAGATCGGTACGACGAATGATGAATTGACGGCAAGACGGAATGCCCCGGCCAAAGGTGACACCGGGCGGGAAGGTAGGATGGCGTTTGATCTCCCGGTGTTTAGGATTCACATCTCGGATTCGGGGACAATGCGTCGGCGGGGAACACTAGAAGCGTTAGTGTACAGAAAGACAATACGCGTTTTAAAGTATGCTTATTGCAGTCAGGTGCAAAGTGTGAACGAGATACGATCTCACGGTATGCACGCGCGTACTGAACTTCCGTATATATATATATATTTTTTAACATCTCAACATAGATGAAGAAGAATATGAAAGTCAGGGCTTACGACAGTCATAGGCTAGTTTAAGTGATCACTTTACACACGTGTAACATTCACCAATTCTACCCACGATTGACAACTACACTACTCAAATTCTTGTAACGTCTGTATATAATATATACGAAATTGAACTACATATATTATACGTAGTTCAATTTCGAATCATAGTGCTTGAATCACTAGAATTTTACTAGAGACATCTATTGGTGAGATGAAAGAAGCTTTTTATTGGGCAGAAACTCTTACATTTGTGTGTGAGGTCCGAATTCTGGATTATAATTACATACATGAGAAAATATCCTTTTCATTTAATTATTTTAGCTGATAATTTGACCAGTAAATATATTTAACATTTTGAGGGTGTCGAAATACTTGCTCTAGATTACCTCCAAATTTTAATGTAGTCTTCAACTTAATAAGCTTTATAGCCTATGCCTACTTGTGAGCGGATTTATTCTTATTGTTAAAAGTTACTATAATTTCATGTAATTCATGACATTAAAACACTCGCATTAAAATAAATATAAGTGATTTTACATTTTAATGTTACCCTGGACTAGTAATTGAAGCGCACGGCTGATCACCTTTCATTTATGCATTTATCTATTAAGATAACACTGCTTAAATGATGCGGTTCCTTATGTACTATTGGAAGCGTATAAGTGATTAGAAGAAAGTCTAAAAAGAAAAAGAAAAAATCTAAAATTAATAAATCAGTGAATCGACCATCAAAATTGTGATCCAATGACTTAATCAATGACCCACGTCTAATAACCGATATGCCCACGCTTCAACGAAACCACTATTTTCTTTGTTTTTGCCGACCCATGGATCGAATTAACGCCAAATCTAATCGCCGGCTCCGGGTCATAAAACGTCTTCCCGAATTGTCTGGTCGGCAAAAATCAAAAAATATATTTTCATAATGCACATTTTGAGATACAAATTTTTAAGTGTCTCAAAACACTTATTCACGAATCTGTATTATTTCCGCTTAGGAATTATTTTTTACATTTTTGACATCTCAACATTGTATTCTTCTTCATCATAGTAATTTATTCAAACCCTTATCCGCACCCCAAAGGTGCATAGGGCACTGCATCATATAAACGCAGTGTTATCTTGATCGTTAACACATGAAGGAAAGGTGATCAGCCCTCCGCTTCCGGTACCAGTCCAAGGTAATATTGTATAAATATAAGCGTGAAAAAATCACCTTTATTTATTTGAACCCCCTGGGAATCGAACCCGGGACCTCCAGTACGGTAGCCGAGCGTGCTGACCATTACACTACACCATTGACCAGACTTCCATATTCTTCTTAATTTATCTTGGGATGTCATACAAGTGTACACACTTTTAGAAGTTGAAATTAATATTGTTACTCTCGTTATCATTAATCAAATGAAATTAAAATTTACCAAATACTTGTCCAAATACTTGTTTACAAAATCTGGATTGTCTCCAATTACAGGAGTAATTTTCATAATATTATTTGACATCTCATCAAAAGAGCTTCTTTTCATCTCACCAATAGATGTCTCTAGTGAAGTTCTAGTGATTCAAGAACAATGTTTCAAAATTGGTTCATATATATAGAATTTTCTTCTTAGAAGTTTCTTCTTAATAAAAGCTTTCCTTATCCCACCTTAGATGGCTATTGTGAAGTCGCGCATACTGTGTTACGAGTTTGATCAATATATCTAGAAGTTTCAAGAATTTGAGTAGTGTGGTTGTCAATAATGGGTAGAATTGGTACCTAAAAATTGGTGCATAAAACAGCCTATGACGGTCGTCAGCCCCGTAAATGCCCAGACTTCCATATTCTTCTTCATCTTTGATGAGGTGTCAAAAAAAATTAATAATCATATGAAATTAAAATTGTCAATCCGACAGGAGAACAGAAACTCAGCGGGGACATGACAGTCAAACGAATTCTCACGGTGCTCGAATCTAGGTCGACGTCTCTGATGGGACGTAGTCCCTTCCATCTTTGGCCCGACCGCCTAGAGAATTTTCGCTTCTTTCGCAAGAGGAGCAAAGGGCAAAATGAAACCTACAGAGGGCGAGTCGGAGGTCATGAATGCTAGTCGTACTTTATGCTAATTGTCACTGCGGCGGAAACCCAATCCCGAACGAGAGAGGTAAGACAAAATAGGCAAAGACAAAAGCAACAAACGATTAAAAGTAATCACCAACTGAGTGCAACATAAAAAGCAGCATTTTTTTAAACTCTTACGACTCTGTAGGCTAGACATTTTGGCCCGTATGATTCTAGTCCGCCTCCTTAGTGTAATGGTCAGCACGCCCGGCTACCGTACTGGAGGTCCCGGGTTCGATTCCCAGGGGGGGTCAAATAAATATAAGTGATTTTTTCACTACATTTATTCAACATTACCTCGGACTGGTACCGGAAGCGGAGGGCTGATCACCTTTCCTTCATGTGTTAACGATCAAGATAACACTGCGTTTATATGATGCAGTGCCCTATGCACCATTGGGGTGCGGGTAAGGGTTTAAAAATGATTCTAGTAGGCAGCTCCGTGGGCCACAATGTCTGGCCCGGCGCAGGTATGAGTTTAATCATTGATTTCTCTATCACCCAAGTATATTCTGCCAAAAAATATTTGAGATAAATGCGGTTAGTCATCGCAACATTTTAAATTAACCTACATTTCTTCAATAAAACTTTCCATTACTTATGTAGATATAATCTAGGAAAAATAGATTATTATTTTGGGTGATAGAATATTTGTCATATCCTAATATTTTTTGGGACAGTCAGTCCTTATCCTTCATTTATGACGGTTCTCCAAGGATACTCCACTTTTTGTGACCATATTTTTTGGTTTTGTGGAGCTATTATATTTCAAAATTTTGTGATATTAGTGTTAGTAGTTAAAATTACAGAAATTGCATTTTATGTGTTTTTAATAAATATTTTATAGTTAATCCGCCATGGAAAACGATGAAAGTTACACTTTCAAGTTCAGTTATAAAAACGAATGGTCATGCGAATTGCCAGACAGGGTGTCCCAAAATTAGGGAACCAAAATATTTATTTTAATAATAGAAAAACGTTACTTTTTTTATCAAAAGAGCTGATCAGTTATGAGAAAAAATGGTCAGAGTGGAAAAGGTTACTATAACGATAGCTTCGTTCGGGATTAGGAGAATATTATACGCACAGGTAATCATAGATGACACGCGACTACGCCAGGTGTCCGTGACTGCTAAAGTAAATGAGATAGATAGAATAAAAATAAATAAAAATAAAAATGTGCAAAGACAATAACGATCCTAGAACATGCGTTTAAACGGTTAAATTTGATGAAATCGAACTACAACCTTAAATACCTTAATTACGCCTGCTCCCATTCGTATAAAAGCGAAAGCGGAAAACCTCAGAGATAAAACAAAAGAGGATAAAAGTAAAGTCCCGTTTGAATTGTGCTAGTCTGGAAGTTGGCCATCCACAATGACGAGGAGCTCAACAAGCTGCCCTCCAGCGTGACGACCATCGCTCAGGAAGGCGTCCTGCCCAACACCTTGGCCATTCTCCAGCCCACGGGATCAAGAGGAAGGCGTTTTAACTTGTCGGCTCATCTTTTCCCCGCTCCAGACTCGACGGCCGAGACCGATTGACGACGCATTTTTTTATTTTTTATTTTTTGTATATCAGTATCATCATCATCCTATTATTATTATTACTATTCATGTCTTTATAAGCGCCCTTGAGGTATTATTTTACGAAAATGGCGCTATACAAATTATCCAAATTATTATTATTATTATTATAGGCTTAATGGATTAATCCGAGTTGATGCACTAATGAGGAACATTATCGAACACTGGCCGAGAGATCTATAGAAAGGGGCAACATTCCGTTTCGTATTCAAGATGCGGAAATTGAATAAAACAAACTTTATCTGGGGCAATGACCTGATCCGTTAAAATATAACTATTATTATGAAGAATAAACGTTCTTTTGTTGCTGTATTTATTATTTCAATAGACAGATTCCAATCCCTAATATTCATTGCTGATTGTTATTTTACCTGATAATCCAACGGTCAATTTCTGTTGAGTAAAAAGTTCAGCCAATATCTCGTATTCTTGAAGCGCGTTCAACGACTGATTTCTTAACGATTTGAATTTTCAACGACTGAATTTTAACACAGTGAAATTCTTTCAAACGCATCCAATTAATGTCTATCTATAGTCGGATGATAACAACAGCTGTAAAGCTGTCATTTTGCATGTATTATGTGTTAATTGTCGACGTTCAATACATTGAGCGAATAAAATTGTATTTTTTATTAAATATTAAAGAAGTGTGATTATTTACTTGTATTTATTAAAATAATTACACTACTTTCACCAAATAAATAACTAATCATCAGAGAGAATCACCACTCTGTCTTTGCAAACAATCTTTACCTCTTTTGCATTCATGGATCTCTTCACAAATACTAGACGATTATTCCTACTCATGACCTGAGCACACTTGGTCATGTTTTTCTTGGTCTTCCTCTGCTCTTATTTCCAACTACATCCGACTCGCAAATTACTGTTTTTTCCTCACTCATTTATTTCACATGCCTAAAACAATCTCAACATACCTTTCTCACTTTTATCGATAATGCTCTTCTCAATCTTGCATTCTTTCCTTATATGAACGTTCGAACAACTATCATACATCGTTTTTTGGCACATTCGTTTAAGACATCTTATTTCGACTCCATTCAGTCTACTGTCCAAGCTTCACTTCCATATATTGGGGTTGGTACCAAGAACTCAAGGAATTATTCAGCAATATTTGTTACTATTGGTAAAATCTATGTTAAAGGATAGATAAGAGAGAAAGTGTTTGAATGAAGGTTACCTCGCTTTTCTCCCTCGCTCTCTGCATGATCCTCTCCTCGATGGTACCTTTGCAGATAAGCCGGTAGACGGTGACTTGTTTGGTCTGCCCGAGTCTGTGCGCGCGGTCCATGGCTTGCTGATCCACGGTAGGATTCCAATCAGAGTCGTAGAATATCACCTGAGGACAAAAGAAAAACATATTTAAAAAAATTATATAGCATTTACTATGTCTCTTCTTCTTTTTGGTGAAGTCATTGTGGCCTGTTTTTAAGAGGGATTAGCCTCCTGCGATGTCGATCCATCTCTTTGGTGGTCCGGAAGTCCTCTACCCTGGGGTTGGCCGTACAGTTCAATGTGGGGGCGTCTGGATGGTTCCATTCCTCACATTTACATGTACTATCTAATTAGTCATTTTCACTTGGATCGTAAGTGAATTTTCTTTAGAATTTTTATTTTTACTTATTAGGAGACGCCTATCTGTTATAAATCTTTTTTATTTAATATGCTTCGTCTGTGTACGCTTAATAAATCTTAATATATCGCTCTTAGGGGGCTTTAAATGAAGTATTTAGTGCAAACGAATAAGATTAAAACGTAAACGAAATCAAATTATTGTCCGTTCTTCAAAACAATTTGGAGTTAGAAAATAACGCGAGAAACGTTGTTCAAATTGGAGGGATGAAAACTTTATAGTAAACATTTTATATCCCTTATTCCGATTTTTTCCAATCGAATAGGTACAAATTCACACAAATATGTAATTATAAAATAATTATGTTTCAAAATAACCGAGTTATTCAAACGACGTTTGATTGTTGACATATTAATCTGAAATCTAGAAATAAAAGGAATACGGAGAAGCTAAATCATTAATAAATTCAAGATGGTAGGATCAAAAAGGTTTGAGAATTAATAGTAAAATGCCAGGAATAATTAACATGAAAGATAAGTATTAAAATGGCGTGCTAAGCGAATCAGTACGAATCACTGTGTCTTGAATCAGTAACATTAAGGTATAATTATTCAATAAAAGAAATATCAATTAATTTTCCTTCCAAAACGTCTTAAGTCACGCAGGCCTGAGAAATTGGATTCTTATTTTTATGGATGACGGATACTGCTGAAAGTAATGCTAGCAGCTAGTATATGAGGCTAGCATACTTTATTTGTACGAGGAATCACGGTGAAAATATAACTACAAATGTATGTATTGAGTCGTTAATAAAAGAAAATGAAAAACGGTTAATGATTTTAGCAGTAGATATTGCATAAGTTTATTCTTCTTCTTCTTTCCATGTTCGCTCCCTAGGTGGAGCATATGGCCAACACGAGTCGTCTCCAAGTCACTCTGTCACGCGCCATCTCCTTGGCTTCCTCCCAGGTCAGTCCGGCGTCTCGAAGTTCCGCTGAGTATAGTCGGTGAATGGTCGTCAGCGGCCTTCCGGGGCGCCGGAATCCTCGGGGTTGGAAGAAGAGACATTCAATTCAATTCAATTCAATTCAATTTATTCAATAATTAATATATACATTACAAACAAACATTTAAGGCGTATATATTAAAAAAACAAATTAAAAATTACACAAGAAGACTCTTGTTAAATGTGTAGAAGAATCTCGCTTCGGAAAACTCCTTCGGACACATGGAACAGATCAATATCCAATGTGATATTGTTCAACATAGCGGTAGCTCTTCCTACAGGCATAACCATCGGCAGGTTGGTCCTGTGTATAGGAATCTGAAACAATCTATGCCGACGCTGTCTTAGGTAATTATCGGGAACATACAGACCAATGCTCTGGATAATTTCAGGATTATCGATCATACCGCGCAACAATCGATAAAAATGCGTAATCAAATACGCATTCCTTCTAGTCTCTAAACTATTGTAGCCAAGCATACCCTGGAGAAACTGGGTCGGGTAGAGCCAAGGATAATAGCCGTACTCTCTCATGTAGAGATACCTCAAAAACTTCTTTTGGACTTTCTCTACCATAAGAGAGTACTTAAGCTCGTGTGGCCCCCAGATCATCGAGCCACTCTCGAGTCTACTCGACATGAGGGGTTGATGCCCTCAGGTGGCATTCTAAGGACATGTCCCAACCATGTCCACCTTCTTCAAGTTTATAGACCATACTAAATACCATATGTAAGAAAAATACTAATAAAACATAGTTGAAAGGAAATTATTTTCGTTTATAAAGCATTTGTTTGTCCGCCTCCGTAGTGTAATGGTCAGTACGCTCGGCTACCATTCTGGAGGTCCCGGGTTCGATTCCCAGGGGGGGTCAAATTATAAATATAAGTGATTTTTGCACTGTAATATTTATTCAATATTACCCTGGACTGGTACCTGAAGCGGAGGGCTGATCACCTTTCCTTCACGTGTAAACGATCGAGATAACACTGCGTTTATATGAAGCAGTGCCCTATGCACCATTGGGGTGCGGATAAGGGTTTTATTATTATTATTATAAAGCATTCGAGAGAATCACACAAATATTTATTCTCTACATGTGAATTTCTTAAGGAAAATCAGTTTTTATATAATAATAATCCCCTGACATGATGATGCTCAATGATCATCAGTGACGTTTTATTGACAGTAAATTCACGTGAAATGAACACATCCTCTTCTTTCTTCTTCTGACTAATAAGTACAACATTAGGTGAGTTTAGAGCAGGTTTATTAGGAATGCACTTCTACTTAAGTATTTTGAGTTTAAAAAAATAATGTAGAATTAGTGTATTTTATTTATTGTATCGGCATTTAATTTGTGGTAAGACTTCTTAAAGTGATTAAGGAAACACTTGTTTTTATACCACTTGAGTTTATTATTGACTACTAGTTTCGGAAGCTAAACTTCGATCGTCATTGTTATTATTTATACCTGACGATGGAAGTTTAGCTTCCGAAACTAGTAGTCATTAATAAAGTCAAGTGGTATAAAAAGAAAGTGTGTCCTTAATCATTTTAGAATAAGTGTTATCGGTTAAATACTAAATTATTGTAAAATACCACCATTTCTTAAAATCCATTGTGACAAGTTGCATTGCGCTTCAACAAAATAATACGGAATGCATCTAAACACGTATAATAATAGAATTTAGATATAGTATTATGTACCAAGTAAAATTTTGATTCAAAATAGACTGCACAAAGTGACTGCCGAATCAATTAATGAAATTAATGTAAAATATTTGCATTCATACTACAATCGAAAAATGTGACCTCAAAATAATATAAAAGTACAGTTATTTTTCATATGAATTGTTCGCGAAGACAAAAAAGTCGTTACGTACAATACTAAAGTCGTGGTCTATGAATAGCATTTTAACGGCATCGAGTCAATGGTCACATTCTTTCAATTTACCAGCCACAAGAGGATAATAATAGGTTATTTCAAAATTAACTCCCAATAGGTGTTAATAGCGAAGAGGGTAAAAAAATCAACCCCGATTTTTAAATGCGCGCCCATTTTTTCACCGGATAAAAAACGTTTGCGATGAATGATTTATGGCGTGGGATGCATTGATAGAAAGGAAAGAAGTATTGTATTGTATATTTGAGTAGTCCAATTGCAAATCACGTTACGTTAAAAAAGCAATTATATGAGAAAACCAATGAAAATGTTTATCCTTATAGTTAAGATATAAAGGCGCATTCCTTTGCGTATAACATAAGTCTAGGATCATATCAAATTCATTTTGGTTAAGTTGCATTTTAAAATTAAACATAGACAGTTTTGCATGAAGTACTTTAAACATAGATAGTTTAGCAACTGCAATACAATATAACTGTATTCAATCAACATGAGCAATTTTGAAATAGTTTCATATTTTAACTTCTATCCTATCTACTCTTAAGAAATTACAATTTTAATCCATTATTATAGTCTTAATTCCATTTCTTCATACATTATGTCTCTTCACTATCAGTTTCTTCTATAGTATTTTCATTTTGTTCTTCTTGAAAAAATAATCACTTAGAGGCATTAATTTTCAAGTGCCAAGATCCAGGTAACATAAGTACGTTTTTGACGATCGATTTCCAAGATTTGTGCGATTTTGCGAGAGTCATTACGCAACTTAGCAAGTTTACAGTAACTTTGAGATTTTTGAGAGTGAAAAGTCGATCGGCATAACGAGTTTCGCAACAGTATTGATTTTTCTATTCCATTTTATTCCTCATTTAACGAATTTCAGCCGATTATGTTAGACATAGACGTAATTCTTTTAAACATTTATTTGTCAACTTTATACACAAATATAAATAGATATATATACTGTATGCATTCATTTAAAAATTAACAAACAAAATTAACTTCTTTTGCAAGCCGCCTTGTGTATCTTGGAGTGAAGTTCATTTTACATACGTTTTTTTTACTGTTTTTATCAATTTTAACTTAATATACACATAAAAAGAAAGAAATAAAATTAAAAGTAAAGAGTATTTTACAATTTTTATAGAATTAATTTTTGATCATTTACCCATTCCTTTATTTTGCCTTCTTCTACCGATTACCGCCATTACCTTAAACACTAATTATTTTAACATAACGTGGTTTGCAAGTGGACTACTCATTTCACGTGTGAATATGTATGTACGTCCGCTCGCCAAATTAATATTGAGCGAAGGCTAATAGTCATAAACCTGGTAAATGAGCGAATTAATTGCCAGGTGATCCTACTAAACGTGATTTATGGGCAAATATCATGTCACGGACATTAGGGCAATACACAATTTATGGGCCTAATTCATCTTGTCGTGTTGACGCAATAATATCATTAAGCATTTATCCATTCATATCTGAGGGGGAGTATAATAGAGAGTAAACTGACGAAATAAAAATTATGTATACCAATTTTTTATTATTATTCATAATAGAAAAAAATATTTGATTTAATCCTCACTCTCGTGATGAGAACACATTAGCTTTTTTCAAATGAAATTTCAATCAAATTTACTACCCAGTTAAAGAAACGAATTAGAATCACCATATATAAATAACATACGCAATATGAAATAACGATATATTATTTTGATTTAATAATTTGATTCACTTGCCTTTATTTTAATCTTATCTTGAAGACAGTTCACCATTTTCAGTCTAAATGGGACCTCGTTACATTTTTAAATGAATATAAAATATTTTTAATGAAATCATACACAATAAAGTTTTTCATTGGAGAAAATGCAAGTTTGGGCATTTACAGGACTTTTTTTGCCTAACGTCCTAGTGACTCTGAAATCTAGCTACGGCTTATGCGACACCGTTTATCATTACCCTACTCAGGCTTCAACTTTTTAAGTTTTATAGCCTATGCCTATTCATGATTGGATTTACTCTGTATGTTTAAAGTTACTATAATTTCATGTAATTCATAAGTAAAAATTCTAGGCAAAAACACTTGTTACAGGGCTTAAGACGTATTATTCGATGGTTTAAGTCATGGGTCGGCAACCTGCGGCCCGCGGGCCGCATGCGGCCCGCGAGACATCTTGGTGCGGCCCGCGAGATTCTCGCCGCAACGCACGATGACGGACGATATTATACACAATCGAGTGAAAGGAAGCGAGAAAGGGAGCGAAGGGAATCTCATTGATTTTATTAAATACAATAAATGTCGTTAAAATATACACTTAGCGTTTTATTTTTAAAACTAAAATATTTGTACATAAATTTTGTATGTATACCTACTGCAAATGCGGCCCGCACTGATCCCCATGAAAAATATTTGGCCCTTTTACAACAAAAGGTTGCCGACCCATGGTTTAAGTGATCACTTTTTATACTGCATAATATGATTTTTTAAACTTTTTATTTGACAAGAACGTTTTACACTTCACGTGCAAGTTTTTTTAGTGCTGTCATCTGCTGAAATTTCATACGAAGTAATTAGAGCTGAAACATCTGAGGATTATTTTGCGTTCTAGAAGATGCTTAAAATGGCGAGAATTCCATATTCCCTTCTGAAAAACTTCCTTGTCTATGTTAAAATATCAATGAAAAATAGTGGTGATAATATCTTGGGAGGGTAAAAATATTTATCAATATTTATTTACCTTACTTTGGCTGAATGTTATTTTTTTGTAACAGTGTAAAAGATCTCGTGGTTCTGTGAGTGATTTCCCATGATACAATGATACGTTTTAATTTACCGTTTTAAAAGTATTTTTTTTATAAATCGTTTTCTAAAACAACGAATTGACGTCCCAAAGATGGCGACCAGCGACCTACTTTAATTATTTTTAATGAGTTATAAATTATTAAAAAAACTCAAAGCAAACATTTAATATTTTGTTTGCAAATAATTATGAAAGAATTCGGTTGTTAAAGTAAAGTTTACTAAGAACATAAATAAATAATGAAATGAGCACACATTTAACAATCCAGCGCTATACAAATTAATTTAAATATGGGTTACGTTGATTTGCAGGTAAATAAAAAGACAATTAAATTGAATTTATAATCATTAGCGCATATTTACACAGAATATACGCGTGGGCACTCTAAAAAATGATAGCCAATAATTATTTTACTTTTTATATAACAAAATCGATATTCCCAGCGTTAAATTAACATTTTACCATTTATTATAGACAAATTTATGCCTTCCTTGAAATATATTTAAGCGTTTTTCTTGTGTCCCAAATTACTGAATATTATATAAATATTATAAAAAAAAATTTTTTTTAAATGTCGAAATTCAATCACAGCGACGCGCCCTTGAAGTAGTATTTTACGAAATGCTATGTAAATTATCAAAAATTATTATAACTTTTGTTTTCGACTGTATTATAAAATGGTATTAACACAAAATGAAAGACTTAATAAAATAAAAAAATAAAAAAAAATGACATGTCAACATTGAAAAAGAATATGTAAATCTGGGTATTTACGGGCCTTGTGACCTGTCATGGGATGGTTAAGTGATCACTTTACACACGTGAAACATGGTGAATGTTGTAAAATGGTGAATGTAGCACGTGTGTAAAGTGATCACATAACCAGTAGGCTATGACAGGCCATAAACCCTGTAAATACCCAGACTCGTAAGTGGAGAAAACCTAGGATTTTGAAGAAGTATTTGGACACACTCAAAATTTAGTCATAATTAAATGTTTAAATAAAAAACAGCTCAAGGTAATGATGATTCAAAAGAAAAAAATGCACCATGCTTCTTCTGAACCTTATCTATTGGCACCTAATGTCTCCCAAACATTGTCGAAACAGTTCGGAAAAATAGTAAATAACTTATCAAAAATAAAAATGTTAAAAAAGGTTAAAAACAAACATTGAGATTTATAAATTTTATAAACTTTTTAAATAATTTCAATTAAAATTTAAATATATGTATTTTCAACCATCTGCTAAACAGATGTCATTTGAGATGGAGCGCTTTTGTAAGCTTTAGGTATATAAAGCTCTGTTCACGAAATCGTACGGGATCAACCGTTTTTAGTATGAAAACATCGTAAAACTTTCACGAGCGCGCCAATCAACTGATTGTCACTCCTCACGTCCTTGGGAGAAAAAAAATCGTGCGAAGAATTGGAAAACGTACAAGGAGTATTTTGGCTAGCCAAAGTATAGAGTGCCAAGCGAAACCGGCACTTAAAAGCCGGACGATGTTTAGAGAGAGCGGATCTGCGTGGATGGGGTAGGTAGGGTAAGTCCGCGGCTCTCGACACGTTCCAGTAGTAAAACTACCCCACGAATAACTCGGTTTATTACACTCGTCATAATAATTGTAACGAGTCGGCGTAATCCGCCAACGAGGATATCCGGCACGAAAGGCAGCAAGATTTCGCGTGTTGTGTGCATTTGCGATCAGGACTTGTACAACTAACTAGTCACCATCCCGCCGCGTTCGGCAGGGGTAGGCAGAAAGAATTGAATGCCACACCACTCTTGTCATTGCAAACATTCTTCGCCTCTTTCACATTCATGCATCTCTTCGTACCCGCCGCTTTCAAGTATATGACATACTTGATCGTGCCAAGTTTCCCTCGGTATTACTATTCCTCCTTTTCCAATTTCATTCTCCTCATAAATTTGTTTTACCGTTCTTTCCTCACTCACACGTTCCACATGTCCAAACCTCCATCACATGTCCATGTCCACATGTTCAGGTAACATTTAACGTAACTGACTTTTTTTGCTTAAAACACCGTTTTTGTATTGCAATAATATGTTGTTCTTCGAAATTAATATATGTATCTACATGTACAAGATAATCATTTACTTCGTAGTACTAAACAACGATTCGATAACCGATATAAGCAGTTTTATTTTTGACAAGAACGTTAAAAATTAACGCAAAAATAAACATATTATTCTTCAAAAAATATCAAATTTAAAATGGTAATTTTAATTATTACATTTAGCGCGCGAACACTTTGAAGCCGAAACGTTTGTACCTTACTACGTTTATAAAATATTATACAGAAATAAATAAATAGGTGTTCATATTATTTTCTGAAATATACATTTTCATCACAATTTTTAGGTGAACAAAAAATCTTGTATCATATAATATAGGACTTTTAAATCTTATTTTCCATTAACGGAACACATTCGCAATGGATTAATTTTACAACCAAAAAAAATAAAACAGTGAAATTATACATGTACCACATGGTACACTCCTAAATATAATTTCAATAATTTACCCTGAATACGCGTACATTCGGATGTTTTTTCTGAGTCATTTGATAGGAATTAAGGTCACCGTTGACTATACAAATTGGCGCACGGAGCGACGCGCGGACAGCCGTAGAATTGAGCAAGCTGACAGGCAAATGAAAATGTTGCGACCATTTGGGCATTGTGGCGAAATAAGTCGCAAAATGGGCAAGCAGGCACGCGTCGTCTCAGGAATTGAACATACGTATCTGAACAACATTTAATGTGTCCAAAATTCGTGTTCACAAATCTGGATTATCTTCAATTATACGAGTTATTTATCATATTATACTTGACATCTCAATATGATGAAGAAGAATATGGAAGTCTGGGCATTCATGGGGCTTAAACCAGCCTATGACAGTCGTAAGTCCCGTAAATGCTCATATTTCTATATTCTTCTATGTTGAGATGTCAAAAAATAATGTGATAAATAACTCCTATAATTATAGATAATCCAGATTTGTGAACAAGTATTTGAACAAACTCAAAATGTTGTTAATAAATTAACTGGTCAAATTATAAGCTAAAATAAGAAATAAAAAGGTTATTTTCCGGCGTTTCTCATGTATGTGATTATAATCGCGGATTTGGACCTCACATACAAATATAAGAGTTTCTGCTCAATAACTGCAGAAGCAGACTTCCACATTCTTCTTCGTCTATGTTGAGATGTCAAAAAAGATTATGTGAAAATAATAATTCTTTCGTATTTTAAAAAAGGAAACAATTTTCTTTTGCATTTATTTCGCTTGAATCAAAATATAGAAAACAACAAATTCCACTTTAAAAAATACATAAAAATACTAGCTATACCCGTCCATGCGTCGGTGTGCCACAGTGTGGTTTAAAAAAACGAAAACACACATTTTAATACTTTTAATTTCACAATGTAAGACAATGAAAACATTCAAAATCTATCCTAGATTTCCATATTCTTCTTTATCTATGTCGAGATGTCAAAAAAACATAGAATATTTAACATTGACGATTACAATAAACTGCATTTTTTATATTCTAGATATGCATTACTATTCTCAGCGATTTGACATCATTATAAATGTTTGTTTGAATTTTTCTTTTAACACTATGTGAGAAAAAAAAACAATTATTGAGCATGAAAGCTTTTCGAGAATATTCTTCACGTGAATTTTATTATCGGGAATCAGCATTGAGAGGGTGAAGAAGTGAAAGGTGGGAGAGGATTTCACAAATCCCCAATAAATTGGCTTTATCCCTCGGGAGCATTGCGAGGTTGGTTCGCAGATAAGCGGACGGGAAAGTGCAGGACGGGATTCAATAACCAAATAGAAAGTTTTCAAAGGCTTTGTACATTAATATTTATGTACACAAAATTTATATTTTCATTTTTGCATATTGATGGAAAGAGACATTATTAAAATTAGAAAATAATAAGGGGAGAAACCTAGATTCGTGAACAAGTACTTGGACACAATCAAAATGCTGTGAATAAAATTTACTATCTGGTCAAATTATAAGCTGCATAAAATTGACTAGACAAAAATATCGAAATCTTCTAGTACACAACCATGATACACGATTTACACACATCGAAGGTTTGATAGTCCCAAGAATTAACAATAAATATGGGAGTTCGACTCCTCGACTGCAATATATTGTTCCGAACATTTTTAATTTGTTGCCGACGGGTGTTAGAGGCCAAAATAAAATATGGAACAAAGGCAAAATAAAGGAAGTAAATGATAAAGAGTTAATTTTATGAAAATTGTAAAATGTTAATATTCTTAATTATTCTCTCTTTTTTGTGTGTATAAAATCGTTAAAAACAATAAAAAATGTATTAAAAAAGAAATCCACCGACAAGACACACAAGGTGGCTTGGTGGGTCTCTGCAAAAAAAATGTTCTAAATATGTAAAAATTGTGATATAAATAAATGTATACAAATAAAAAATAATAATAATTAAATAAAAAAATGTTTTAAGGTGTCTCTCAGTATGTAAAAAATTTCGGTTACGATCTTGCATACACCTAAATAAAAGAGTCTCTGGTAAATAAAAGCTTTCTCAAATATAGAAGGCTCCAGTGGACACACACATAAAACATCATGAGATCAATGATACATGTAGTAGTTCCAAAAATTTGACTAGTGTAGTTGTCAATTACGGGTAGATTGATCACAGGTCTTGTAAATATCCAGACTTCCATATTCTACTTAATCTTAGTTGAGATGTCAAAAATGTAAATATTTTCTCAATAAGTGTAGTTACATGTATGTACTGCATTTTCAAAATGTTTTCGGAAGGAAAATCAAGTGTTCTTCACGAAGAATATAGGTATTATATGTACTGCATTTTCAAAATGTTCTCGGAAGGAAAATCAACTGTTACTCACGAAGAATATTGGTATTATATGTACTGCATTTTCAAAATGTTCTCGGAAGGAAAATCAACTGTTACTCACGAAGAATATCGGTATTATATGTACTGCATTTTCAAAATGTTCTCGGAAGGAAAATCAACTGTTACTCACGAAGAATATTGGTATTATATGTACTGCATTTTCAAAATGTTCTCGGAAGGAAAATCAACTGTTACTCACGAAGAATATCGGTATTATATGTACTGCATTTTCAAAATGTTCTCGGAAGGAAAATCAACTGTTACTAACGAAGAATATTGGTATTATATGTACTGCATTTTCAAAATGTACTCGGAAGGAAAATCAACTGTTCCTCACGAAGATTATCGATATTATTATATGCTCTACAGAGTTTTTTTTATGTTTATATGTTTATTTTTAGCTTGTGCAGATATTATATTTAGTGCGGTTCTACTTTTTCGAGTTTTTCAAGCACTTGTGCAAGCACTGCACGCTTTGTGCGATAGAGTTGACAAAAGCGCAGATAGCGCCATTTTCCGCCATAATGCCGTTCGGCAGCGGCCGCATATTTATTGCTGAACTACCATAAGCCCGGGGACCATCAGATCGTATCGGCCCGATAATGTATTGCCGCTATGTAAATAGAATCTCCAATTTACAATGCGCATTACCCCGCTGAAGGTGGATTTACGGCTCCGTGGCCGAGTGATATAAACATCATGATTATTCAATATTATTTACCGACATTTGCGAGAGGAATAATAATTTGTAAACGAAATTCCACGCCTTGAAGTCCATACTTTAGATCAGTGGTTCTAAGTCACGGAGAACTTTTGATGATAAGGAAAATTCGCGATACACCAAAACTAAAGATTCAAAAAACATACAAAGATAACTTTTATTTATTGTTTCGGCATTTACTTTGTGGTAAGACATGTTAAATTATTAAAGAAAACACATGTTTTTTTTTATCACTTGAGTTTAACTTTAAGAACCTGAAGATGGAAGCTTAGCTTCCGAAACTAGTTGTCATAAATAAACTCAAGTGGAAAAAATCAAGTCTTTAACAATTTAAAGATAACTTTAATTAAAAATTATTATTAAAACTAATTATTTTATTTAAAAAAGATAAAAACATAAATACTCCAATGAAACTTTTCCAATGAAAATTATTTCATGTGACACCTGAGCTTGTCGGCTTTTACAAATTTCAGCGATATAAGGTCTAATATTTGATATAGCTTTCTCATTTCTTCATCTTAATATCTAAGCCTTTCGCGTTGGGGAGAAATCTAGCTCACAAAAATATGAGGTGGAAAACTGTAATAAAATTATCACTGCCCTTGTGGAGAGCTAGGTATTCGATTCGTCTAGAAAAAAAATCCAAAATGCATCCAGAGTTATTTCTGAGAATTTTATTTCAAGAGTACGATCTATTTTGATAAAGTAATTATTCTTTTTTTTTCATATTTGCAACTCAAATCGCACAGTAAATGAACAAACATTAAATTTCGGTTTTCATAATTTCGCGGAGCACCAGTGCTCCGCGGAGCACAGATTGAGAATTACTGCTTTAGATACTCTTCGTAATAAATCGTCTAAGCATTACTTAGTCAATAATACATGGAAATATACGAATTCCTAGCACGTTTTCGAAATGTTATTAATTTGCAATAAACGTTATGAAATAGTACAAATGCCCTGTTAAAAGTTTCACTTCGAAAAGCTTTTATACAATTTGAACAATCTTCCCATTCGCTACTAAACAATGGATATTTTAGATATTATATTATATTATATGTGAATAACGCAATATGCTTATAGCCCAAATAGCATGGGTACGAATACTTCTTGACTGGCTGCCAATAAAAGAAAACGGATAATATTTTCTAATACTACTACTATACTACTGCCATCACGCCAGTTCCTTGCAGGGGTAGGCAGAGAGGATGGTACGCCACACTCTATTGTCCTGACATATACTCCTAGCTTCATTCAAATCCATACATCTTGTCATACACGCTCTCCGATTACGCAGACTTTTGATACCGCCAGATTTTAGGTTCTGATTGATCTGATCGTGCCGAGTCTTTTTGGCTGTCCTCGTTCTCTAGTTCACATTTGCCCAATATACTTTCTTATTCATTCTCTCGTTATCCATGCGATAATAATAAACCGGATATAATAATAACTTCTTCCATAATGAAGACTACCGATTTGACAGAAACCGGAAGATAATTGTTAAGAATTCGGCATTACTGAGCCGAAATCGGCGCATTTGATATCCGATATTCTTGTGCGTTTACCGATTTTGTATTTTAGTGTGGGAATTTCGCGTCACTTTGTGAATCGTCTTGTAAAACAGTCTTTTTTAAAAAGCAAGCAAAAAAGATCTCTGTAAAGCGTGATATTTAATACTCGTAATACAACAGTGGGTACTTGGAACACTTCTAAGTAAAAAAAATATATTTATTATTTGCTGTTCTTTCGCTAAATTATTGTCACTTTTTTGACATCTATACATAGATGAAGAAGAATATGGAAGTCTGGGTACTAACAGGGCTTATTTTATTTATTTATTTTATTTTATTTGTTCGGGAATTGTACAGCTTAACATTTAAAAAAGTATATAATAAAAATAATTAACAATTATAAACATTACATTACATTAACAAAAATAGTTACATTAATAAAAATAAAGCCAATTAAACAATTCCACATTTATGTTATAATAACTATTAAAACATTAAGTGATAAAAAATAAAAATAAAATGTGTGGGAGTGTGTGTGTGTGTGTGTGAGGAAGGGAGTAAAAAGGTAAGGGTATGGTTTTAAAAATAGATTTTGCAGGAAGGAAAAGGAAAGGAGAGGAATTAATGAGAGTAGTGAAAGTAATTTTTTAATGATGCGTCATAGGCTGATCAAGTGCTGGTAATAATGCAGTCATTCCAATATCTCGAGTAAACATTAAATAAGTATATAAAAATAAAGGGTTGACAAAAAACTTCACTACATTGAGAATCTTATTATTTGAGATTTTTTTGATATATTTAGTACTATTGATACTATTGGTATAACTGGTTATAATTATTAATGAAAAAAAGCTTTCCCAATCCAAACATAAATGACTCCTGTGAACTTATACGTACAGTGTCATAATATTAATGATATATACCCTTTTTATCTCTGTATGTTTTTAATAGTTATTAAAACATAAATGTGGAATTATTTAATTGGCTTTATTTTTATTAATGTAGCTATTTTTGTTAATGTAATGTAATATTTATTATTGCTAATGTAACTATTGTTTATTATATACTTTTTTTTAATGTAAAGCTCTACAATTCCTGAACAAATAAAAAAATATATTAAAAAAAAGATAAACATATATAGGAGTTCCAAAAATTACATTCGTGTGGTTGTCAATCATGGGTATAATTGTGAATGTTGCACGTGTGAAAAGTGATAACCAGCCTACGACAAGTCATAAGCCTTATAAATACCAAGACTACCATATTCTTCTTCATCTATGTTGAGATGTCAAAAAATAAAATAATAACTCCGAAATGGAGAATTCGACACGCTCAAAACGTTATGAAATTTGTCACAGTGAAAGTGAGGAAAAAAAGTGTTCTTTCATTGAAAGTGTTCGAATAGTTAATGCTTGAATAATGTAAAAATTCAGCATATTCCATAGGAATAATGGATAATTTGAATATGTATTATTTGCGCAGAAGTACGTGTAAGAAGAGGCGTGCAGATGTGTGCCGTATGCGACTGGGAGTTAGAACCGCGATAAGGCGTGTGAGTTATAGACACAGCATGCAAATATCCGCCATCCCGAGCCAGCCGCTGCAGTAGCCGAATAGAAAGCAGCCAATTATATCGGGCACGAGCAGGTGATAGATTGTGGGGAAGGAAGTAGGAAGATACGAGTAGAAACACAAAACAATGCATTATGGATACTGAAACAATAGGTCTGATATGAGCTTGTCACACGAATAAAATTCTGCAAAAAGCTCCAGGCAGGATAGAAAATCTGGATTATCTCCAATTATAGGAGTTATTTTTCATATTATTTTTTGACATCTCATCAAAGATGGAAGTCTGGGCATTTACGGGGCTGACGACCGTCATAGGCTGGTTTGAGTGATCACTTTACATGCGTTAATATTCACCAATTCTACCCAATATTGACAACCACACTACTCAAATTCTTGGATGTTCTATATATTATATTTGAACCAATTTCGAAACGTTGTTCTTGAATCACTAGAACTTCACTAGAGACATGGTTGTCAATAATGGGTAGACGTCGTTGTCAAGAATGGCAACGTGGTTGTCTAAAATAGAACATATTATAAATAAGAAGTGGAAATAAAAATAACAAATAATACAAGAAACTGAAAATGTTTTGGTTGTTATAAAAAAAAAGAATAATCCACCAGTGTGTTGGGTTATTACTATAGCCGACTCTCAAGTGAGAGTTTCAGGGTTCGAACCCACTCTACCACAATTAATATTGATTTTTTTAACAAAATACATAAAAATTGTTGGTAAATATACAAAACATTTCAAATAGAACGTTTCTACCTCTCTAATAAAGTAGATACATGAGTTTAGAGAGGGAGTTCGTTTTAAAATTATTATTTCTTTTATAAACAAAGTAAATTAAAAATAAACAAAATAAATTTTAAAAATATATATATTCCTTGGTAGGGGTGAGTCTTACATGTTTTTTTTTTTAATTATAAACCTATTTTTGACAATGAGTCGCTCAAGCTCACGAAAATAGCATAAAATTGAAATATTTGTGTATGTAATAAAATATGCAAATATTTCTATGACAAAAATCATGGCAATTCATATATGTGTTTGTATAATAAAAACTAAAGATGACAAAATAAAACGTTACACGATACAATATATTGTACGAAGTAACGTGGGGTAACAATGTGGCAATAAGTTGATTTTTTAAACAAAACAAAACAAAACAAAAATAGATAGGAATGAAATGATTGAGTAACCTAAGTTGATTAAGTGCATCGTTAGATTATTAAGTTCGCCGAGTTGAAGAGTAGAGCGGGGGATAGAGGCGGGTGGAGACTGACCATGAAAGAAGCAAACCAATCATTACAAAGAATCTTTAAAAAAAAAACACGAAAAAGAAGATATTTTTTTTATTTTATCTTAACTTCATCTACAGAAAAAAAGGACTTTGGGGTGGTTATTGCTAAGAGAAAGAAACAATATCTTACAACTAAACAAAAATCAACTAATTTTTTTTTCACTTTGTGCATCTAATCATTTTTAATTTGAGTTTCACTTGGTAAATACAACTTTTTTTATAAAGTGAAAAGTAAATATAAAAAATGAAAATAAAACACCTAATGTTTGAACTAAAATCGTTTATAAATTGAGTTACAATGCACCTCCCGCCCGGCAGAGCATTAAGAGGCGCAGAGTGATGTTTCAATGCAGCGGAATTGTATGGCGATGTGTAGTCTCGCCACCCACATAGCGTATCGTATAATGCTTTTCACTATGTAACACTTTATTGTTGTGTTTAAGGGCGTTAAATATCTCAATATACGGGGATTCACGTCACACCAAACGCCAGGGCATGCCAAACTTCAATCTCACAGTATTTATGTTTATTTATTTAACTTTATAAAAATAAACTAAAACATTTTTTAAACACTTTTATTTTTGGTACTTTTCTCCAACCGGTTTTGACAAGAACCTCGTCATCTTCAGGGCAAGGAAAACGACAAGGTTCTTGTCGAAACCGGTTGGAGAAAAATATCAAAAATTAAAGTAATTACAACAAATTACCAGTTTTATTATAAAGTTTTGGAAAAATTACATTTTTTTTTATATTTCATACACATAATTTCAAATTGCAAAAATGCTCCGTCACTGACATTTTACAATATTAATTTATGAAATAAACTTTTTTATGACATGCAATCAAATACGACATGGCCAAGTGATGCGACGTATTTCAAATCTACCCACCTCCATTATCTATTTTTGCATAGCCCTTTTATACTTAGGTTTTTTGTAATGACTCTATGGATTGTAGGTTGTATGTACAACTTAATTGCATTAAAATCAAAGTTTTTTCAACAAAAATATGTGTTTTAGGTTTTGTTAATCTTTGTTAACTGTGATTTGTGTGCTTTACTTCAAAAATATATTTCGACTATTTAAATAAATTAATATCTCTTTTTATTTTAACTTCGGTTTTTTCATTTCTAAATAAAAATAAAAATAAGTAAAATATATTTAACACAACCATTATAATAATGACAGAGATGGAAAAAAAACTTTAGCTTACGGAAATCGAACTCGCAATGAAAGTTTCCCAGCCAAACCACGTCATATTGCTTTAAATTTATGAAATATCTTGAAATAAAATGAAATTCCGATCGTACTGTATCCATTTTTAATACTAACTGATAACAAAAACTCATGTTACAAATATTAAGAGCTTTCAATATCGCTGTTTCTTCACCGGTACCCACTGTGTGTTCAAGACTTTACGGGCGATAAAGGGTATTGGTCTCGTTAAACCTTAGTGTTCCGTGTTTTATAGAGAATTAAGTACAGATGTACTTGCCGGCTTATATTGAGGCGATAATTGAATACGTCTAAAGAAATATCGTCTGCCAAAAGCGCTCAAAGAATTTAAGCAGTCGTCACAATTCATAAATAATATTTTGAGCTTTTGAACTTGAATAGAGCGCGAGTGTATTTTGGATAGCCTGAAAGGGTAAAATATGTAAATCTTCCAACATGACAATTTGAAGGTTTCAATTAATTTCAACACGTTAAGTCTTAGTTTGTTTGATCGGATTTTCACCGTACCAACCGTTTTCAACACATAGTTAATGTCATAAAATAACCTTTACCATTTTTCTTGATAGTTTTTACGATTTCTTCATAACTTATAACGACACAATGGGGAGAATATTTCAATTAAGTTTTTAAAATAAATGGTTTCATAAGAAAAATTAATAATCGACATTCCAACATAGATGAAGAATATAAAAGTCTGGATATTTACAGGGCTTACGACGTGTCATAAGGTGGTTTAACTGATTACATTACACACGTGTAATATTCATCAACCTACCCGTGATTGACAAACACAATACTCAAATTTTTGAAACTCATATAGATCGTATAAGTGACACGTCCATTCATATTTAAGTTCTTGGTAGCATCTACGGTTTAGTTGAGTAAGCTTTTTATTTAGCAGAGACCCTTATATAAATAAGGGGCTCTGATAAATAATATGTATATTTATTATTGCGATAATTCTGTCATTACTTTTAATATGTATATTAATTATTGTGTGATTACTTTTTAAAAAATCACCAGAGATCGTATTTGGATTTTTTTTAAATATAATATAAAGGCTTATAATTCCACACAGTAAACGCGAACTCGGTAAATTATTAACTTCTGTACATTTCTCGAGTAAAAAGCATTATTTCAATATTCGATTCTACTATCATACATGCAATACTTTTATCTTCTTTCCTGTCTCCAAAAAATATAGTAAGTATGCAGCGCCGCGCTATAAACCTTAACGATAAACGTACTATTCAATTACCCACCAGCGATAAAAAAAAAAGGTAGCCATCTCTAGCGTGGATAATTATTACATCTTTTAATGAATAAATAGGTGCGGAGTGCGTTAATTTTCAGCGAATTCTTCTTAGAGCGATGCGCTATATAATGGCGACAAACGTTATTGTTCGATCATGAACATAGGTATGTAGAACGGGGAACGTGCGCGTAACCGATTAGAGCTGACGCACGTGCGTGTTCAATTGGTAATCACTTCATTTCGGAAACAAGGGAACATAGACATGTTACGAAAAAATGCTTCACTAAAAAAAACATGATTGGTAAAGACGTTTGAATTAACAAAAAATGGAAGGAAACGATACGTTGTTCGACAATGAGTGTAGTGAATTATCTACAACATTTTGAATGCGAGTTTACCGTCATCAAAATCTACACTAAGCTTAAAACATATTAACAGAAGAAGAAAAAAATTGATACATTATATTTTTTCACTAATAAGCATTTATACACGGTTAATATTATATAATTATACGCTATATGTATTTTTCATGTATTACTTAATATATCCTTAAACTGATATTAAAATATTCGTGTTCATAGTTCAGTGGTTAACGTGTTTGACTACCGTGCTGGAAGCTCCGGTTCTTGGATTCATTTTATTAATAATAAGATTAATTTCATATCAGTCTTCCTCTGCTCCCTTTTCCAACTACATTCACTTCACAGATTTATTTTAACGTTTTTTCCTCACTCATTAGATCCACATGCCCAAACCATCTCAATTTTATCGATAATGCTCATCTCAACCTTGCACTCTTTCCTTTTTTCACCATTCGAATATCTATCTTACATCTTACATCCTTTTGCGGCACATCGAGTTTTGAGATGAAAATAGGAATGTTCATAAATAAAACGATAAGCCTCGAGTGGAAAACAACACTGGTAATACAATATGAAGAGTCCTGAAGGAATAGGCTTTGCATTCCAGAGTGCTCCTGTTTCAGGCACGCGCCCTCGGCTCCCCGTAGCAATCATGTGGCCATAATTAGGGGATGTCGCGATGCCTGGCTGGGCGAGTACAGGGGGTGGCAAGGGTTGTGATCAAGTGGACACGATTATTCAGTTTACGTTTTGCATTCACCGCCTTCGCTTCCGGTGGGACGATGAAACGAGGGAGGGAGACTACGAGAGACTGTGAATACACATTGGCACAAGTGATAAATTATAATACGTTCAATCGAAAAGTGGGCGAAAATATTTATTATATTTTATAAATTGTCATTTTATTCTTCTTTAGAGCATGAGCCGTGAGTTTCATTATTTTATATGTATATTAATACATTATAAACACGTATTTTTCATAAAACCTCCATTCGCTCCCGATGGTGCATAGGGCACTGCATTATATGAACGCAGTGGTATCTTGATCATTAATACACGAAGGAAAGGAGAAACCTGAGATACCAGTCTAAAAAAATATTGAATAAATATTAGGGTGAAAAAATTGCTGATATTTATTTGACCCCCCCTGGGAATCGAACCCGGGACCTCCAAGACGGTAGCCGAGCGTGCTGACCATTACACTATTACACTACAGAGTGTTTCTCATCGTCGTACATTTAAGGTACATTGAAACAAGTCCAGTTATCTAGGATTAAAAATGCTTTTAAAATAATAATTTTAAAAAATGTAGGTAGTTCGGCAAGACCTCAATCTGAATCGGAATTATTATGTATTTATGCATATTGAACACACTTTCCCCAAAAAATGACAAGTCAAGTTGGCTTCATTTAATTAAAAACCAAGATAACACTAGATCAGCCCAAAACCATCCAGCGTAAACAAACCCAGAAAACGAATAGAAAACAGTGTCGTGACCCACATTCTAGAGTTGAAATTTCGCCGTCTCCCCGTCTCGAACCGGTGACCCGATTGAAGAAATCCATAACGATATTTAACACGAAAATTACTGTAAGGAGAGCAAAGTCATGTCCCAGTTCGTTAGACACCGTATTTACGTGAGCCAAAGCTCGCACGAATGATGAAAAAACAAACTTGGCGTGACTTCAATTTATTATAATTCGTGTATTGTAACTTGCGGAGTACTTTAAAAATCGCAACTTAATAAATCAACTCGAATTCCGCGATGGAGAGAGCTTTTTTTTCTACTGTTTAATTAAATTATTACACAGGGTGCTAGGGTAACTTATTACATTGTAAGATTCAGGTTGTTGATATTACTCTGATTAATTGAAGGAGAAACACTTCCATCGATAAACATGTATCCTAATTGAAAAAATCTACATAATGCTTCTACATAATACTCTACATAATAATCTACATAATACTCCTTTCAACAACGTCATATATAAAAAATAATCAATTTTCAGCTGTGCATGTTTTCGGAATGCCCAGAAAATGTACTATATCCCACCAAAAGCGGCATATTTTTAACTTAATAACTACCCGCTACAAGGCTGAAAGTGTTGTTTTTGCATTTTGAAGAAAAAGTAATGTTAAATAATTTTTTTAAATATACTAAATATGTTTCAAATGGAGAAAAAACATTCAGGTTTTACCTAAAAAGATCTGTTGCACAGAAACAAGTTCAATAAGTGGCTTGATATTTATTTAAAATACATTTTATTATATTCTCAAACTTTAAAAACGATCTCCTGAAAAATCAAGTTTTTTTTTTTATATATGACGTTGTTGAAAGGAGTGAGCGATAAGTATTTGGTCCATTAAATAAAAGACGATTAAAAGCAATTAAATAAAAGACGAGTTTACTAATACAGCCACTACTACCAACACGCCGTTTCACTAAAGGGAAAGGCAGAGGATGAAATGCCACACTCGTCTGTCCTGATATAAACTCCCAGCTCCCTCTACATCAATACATCTAGTAATACGTGGCCTACAGTAAACGTAGACCCGAGAAGATTTGAGGTGCAGTCTTTCTTGGCCTTACCCGTTTCAAGTTTCATTCACATTTGGCATATATATTTTATAAGTTATTATGTTGCTATCCATTTACTCCACATATCTAAACCATCCCAGAGTACCCTTAATATTTTCAGTTATTTCTGATTCAGCCTTTATATAAATAAGGATATATGTATATATATATATATATATATATATATATATATATATATATATATATATATATATATATATATTATATATATATTTATATATATATATATATATATATATATATATATATATATATATATATATTCATATACATATATATATATATATATATAATATACATATATATATTTATACATTTATCCTTATTTATTATAAGAACAAGTAAATAAAAACTTAAAAGCATCTCTAATCCTGAAATTGTTGTTGATTTCGTATAAAGACTGCAATATAGTTGTTACGTAGCCGCGAAAAACTTTTATTTAACAAAAGAATCAAACGACTGTTGTGAACTCATATGTACAGTACATATGAGTTGGATCAATATATCTAGGAGTTCTGAAAATATGAGTAGTGAGGTTGTCAATCACGGGTAGAATGGTGAATGTTGTACGTGTGTAAAGTGATCACGTAACCAGCCTATGACAGGTCATAAGCCCTTTAAATACCCAGATTTCCATATTCTTCTTCATCTTTGTTGAAATGTCAAAAATATAAATATTTCATCAATTTAATTATAATTTAGTATCACTGTCATCAATAGAACGTACTATAAATGATGAGTATTGAAGTAGCTGGTTGAAATTGCTCACCAATCCGGTGATGAATCACAGAGTAAACCCGCTGAGAGCTAATTGTAATTAATACCCTTTGCGAGGGGTGTGGATGGGCCGCATGTACCCACCCATAGAGAGGGGAAGCCAGCAAATGATCAAAATTATCGCCTGTGTGTCCATACAAATGCAGATAATCTACCCTAAAACTGGAAAAATTGTCAAAGTGTAAAACGGGTGAAATTTTCATAATATTTTAAAACAAATAGCATAGATAACACACACCGTAGGGTAAAAAGGAGAGGAAAATCTCTATTGGTTTATTTTGTCGTATACCATATAAGGACGTACCGTGGATTGATACATTATATTATTAAAATAAATAAAGATGATGATTTATTACTGATATCTCAACATAGATGACGAAGAATAAGGAAGTCTGAATATTTAAAGAGCTTACAATCTGTCATCTGGCTGGTTTAAGTCATCACTTTATACTTTGTGTAATACTCACCATACTACCCATGATTGACAAAACTACTCAAATTTTGGAAGTTGTATTTATGATTCAATTGAAAAAGATCAACTGTAAAGTAATTATTTTTTTTTTATCAGTAGAAACCTCCATAAAATGTATGTTAGATTCTGCGCGAAATATTTTATGTACTAGGAGATCGAAACTCATATGCTTTCTTACTTAAAATATTCTTAACGAAAACGGTTTGAATAAAATCATTTTAAAATTCCGTAGATAAGCATTGTCGATAAAATTATTTAAAAAATTGTTGAGATACTTTGGGCATGTGAATACAATGAGTGAAGAAAGTACAGTAAAACAAATTCATGAGGCGAATGTAGTAATGAAATAGAAGCAGAGGAAGACTGAGGAAACTTGGCATGATCGAGTATTTCAAATACTTGGACGCAGCCAGGTGTCATAATAATCGGCGGGTATTTATGAGGAGATGCATGATGTAAAAGATAGTTTGGAAAGACAGATTGTGGCGTTCTTTTCTCACTTGCTACCCCTGCGAAAAGCAGCGTGAGGGTTAGTTAGTTACTTAGTTTTTTTTAAATAAATCTGTAGTTGAACAATGAGAATTTGATAGTCTTCTTATTTATTTAATATTACCCTGGACTGATCCCTGAAGCACAGGAGTGATCACCTTGCCTTCATGTAAGTAACAATCAAGATAACACTGCATCAATACGATGCAATGCCCTATACACCATTGGGTGCGGATAAGGATTAGAAGAATAATGAACATTATATTACGAAACGTAGTAAATTCTTCAAAACTACAAATTTTATTCACCCCGTATAAAACCAATCACACCGATCATTTTGTAAAACAAGCTTCTATCATTTCAGAACATGAAACCTGCCAGATATTAACCGCTGAAAGAATATTATGACATAAAAAAAAAAATATGCAGCTAGGTCGGGGGTAAGCTTAACAAATAGTCGATGATGATACATTTTGTGCATTCGAGATTGGAATTAGATAACCATCAGACGACTACGTTTATTGTGAGACACGAATGCCATAAATTCGCTTTAAAAATCCTGATAAAAAGGAATGACATTTTATGGCGAGCGACTACGGGTCGGACACGCGACGTCGGATCAGAATATGCTTCTAAAATGTGATATTCAAATAAACTAAATATTGCAATAAAAGTTTTTAAGGGATGACGTTCAGTTTAAACATAACCAAGTTCTTTGAAGCGCTTACTCACGTACTGCGACGAGTTCAATAAAAGCTTTTTAAGTGGCCTTTAAGAGGATTATTTATTTTTACTAGAAACCATTGAAATAATAAAAATTTGATATTTTTAAGGTTTAGTAAGGTTGTGGTGTAGATATACGACTATTAACGTGGTTATTTATTTATTTATAGCTAGCTGTTCCCGGCCACGCGTTGCTGTAGCTCAGTCTGTTTAAATGGAAAAGAAAGAAAATTATATCACACATTTCTAATATGTTTGATTACACAATGCTTGTGGGGGTATACTATATTTTAGCAGCTGTCAAAACATGTTGTTCGCACGAGTAATGTTTAGTATTGCGTTAGTTGTTCCTACGTTCAACAGATGGCACTGCCATTGCGGTCAAAAAAGCAGATTTAAAACATATGTTTTTATCTGTCATAGGTACCATAAAAACACCTTTTAGAAGATTGAGGGAATTTAAATTTCAAGAAAACTAAAACATTATTTTTTTATTTTTTGTTACGAAAACACGAGAATTAATAATTACACCTATTAGTAGATTGGAGGTTTTAAAATTTTGAGAAAACTAGCACAAACATTTTTTTTAAATTTCATCATTCCTGATCCCTTTTGACTGTGACTGCCAATCAACAAAAAAATAAAGCCACTTGAGATCTACCTAAGCTTCGTTCTCTAACCGTCAAAATATTTTGAATATTGTTTAGTAGATAGTGTTCTAGTATCAATCAGTCTTGATAAAGCAGCAGTTAGCTTCGAAAGCGGTAGACATTATAATTAAGTATTAATAAAATATTTCTAGTGATTTTAAAAGTAATTTTAAGTTCCATTATAATTATAAAATGGAAAATCACAAAGTTAGTGCTTCAAATATAAATTATACAAACATTTTTATTTATCACAGTGAAGTTTGTATTTTACGAAAATAGCGCTATATAAATTAAAGAAAATTACTACTATTTCGTAAGCTTCGGAAAATATCACATTAAAAAAAACCTTTTTGCGCGATTAAAGTTAACCCTCTTCGATATTCTGACGAATTTGTGATAGCCGAATATCGAACGTCGAAATGGAAGCCAGCTCGTTCTCCGGTGATTCCGCTTTCAGTGCGGGTACCGGCGGGGCCGTCTCGTCCGCCGCTCCGACGAGTGCCAGTCACGGGCAAGGAAGCGATACCGTAGAAAAATGCCATCAGATTATCATAAAACTAATTGAGTGAATCGATTATAACGTTAAATAATTGATTCCGCCAACTGATAGGGCCCGACTAGACTGGCATGTAAGTGGAAACGGAAAAACGGCAAATAAAAAAGCTCAGCTTAAAAATGAATGAGCTTCGAATCTATTTCGTCGAGTACAAGAAAAAAAAGGAACGGCAACTAGTTTTTTTTTTGTATTTCTTGAATGTTTTTCGCAGATACTTTGTGGCACATTTTACAAACTTTATAAAATAAAACAACTACGAATGGAATTGATTCCATTCGTAGTTGTCATTTGGAGTTGACGTATTCGCTACGCAATGCAGAATAAAAACAACATTTAGGAGTTTTTAAAAATAAAAATAAAAATTCCAATAACGCTTAATTTTGAGGCCTTCAATTTGGCTGAATTTCAGTTTCACAAATACTCTTAATTGAATGACAGATTCGCGACATGTCTGATTGGGACGCAGTTAGTCAGTTGTCACGTTTTGAATCGATTGCATCTCTTCCTCGGAGCATTGTCGCGGCACCACACTCCGCGTCACCCCATTCGCACGCCTCATGCACCAGGACTAGAATGCGGAAATTTGATCTAGAGGCTTCACCTCCTAGTACCACTGGCGCCAACGGTTCTATCATCACGGCCAAGTAACCGCTTTTCTTCATAATTTTTACATAAAATTTTCTTGGACTTAAGTGTTGTGGACTCTTAAGTCAGAGTTTTTAGGTTCGAACCCAATCTACCACAGTTTGATACCTATTTCTAATAATGAGCCGCTTAGGCTCACAGAAATAGTATGAAATGGAAATATTTGTGTAAATAATAAAAACACAAATATTTATGTTTTATTACAAAAAAGAATACTTTAATAGACCATAGAATCAATTTTAGTTTTTTTTTACATTTATTTGTTAACTAATTACATACATACATATAAATAAATACTTTAACAATATGCAATTATTTACAAAATTATAGATATGATTAACTTTTTTGCAGAGACCCACCAAGCCACCTTGTGTGTCTTGTCGGTGATATTAAAGAAGGTATTGTAATTACTCTACCTAATAAACTATTGTATATTTAAAATTGATCAATAGCCCGCAACATTATTTTCTTTTAACTCAGGTAACATTTAACGTAATTGCATTAAAAAAATAAAAAGCATTTATTCGCCAAAATCCAAAATATATTCAAAAATAAATTAAGCGCAGATAACGCTTCCGGTTTCTGGCGCAGCACGTCGCGCACTGAGTTTATATGAGAGTGTGTATTTGAAAGTGCACCCTGAATTACGAGCAATATGCTCTTTTAGAGAGGTAACTCGTTATTTAAAAAATACAATGTACAAGTTCTATCTGCCCACTTATTTTGAACAGTTGTATAAGGCACAAACCTTGACTACTATCACTAATCAGTTAGTGGATTTTAATTCGTAACAAAAGCCCACTAATGTACATTTTGCTGCATAAGAAGTATTATATATTTTATTTGACCATAAATGCATTAGCCTATGACCAAATAAACATATATATATTTTAAATAATGTCTGCTCTTATCATGGTGAATACATCATAGATATCTCATACAACTGTGTGTTATTCAGTACATTTCCGCTATCGTCACGATCTCGCTCGTCTGCAGTAGCAATATGAAACAATATCGCAAATAAATACCATTAATAGGGTGTTCAATAATATTCGTATTTATACTATTCCAATGAAAAATAATTCAAATGAACAAACGAACTGCATTGAGTTGTAAGAATTTCAGTCGTAGGTTTACTCCATTTATAATAGAATTAAAGGGGTAAGAAGAACAGCGAAATCACACCATCTCACCATTGTATGGCATTGATGATTATATATTATACGAGTATGTTCCAATTTATGATTATTTTGATTAATAAATTTAAGAATTTATACGTCATTTTAGTTAAACGTGTGATTTTATACATTAAATGGTTCACGAACTCTGAAAAATCATAATTTCTTCAATAAAATTCCATGATTCTTGTTTTTAAATTTCTTGGAGTCATACCCATTTTTGATCTTCCACAGTTCTTAATTTTCCCAAGGACAGACACATCACATAAAATTTCGACTTAGTTTCACATACGGTGTTAAAATGCCGAGGAATGCATCGAAACACGTGTCACTATATATTTTAAGAAATATTGGTAATTCTAAGTTAAATTTTAATTAAAAATGTATAGACATTACCACAAGTTACTGAATTTGGGCAATATCTATCTAATTAATTGATGAAAACACAGAAAAGCCTCGATGTACTGAACCTAATTGATTCGGTAGTTACTTTTTGGTAAGAACTATTCATTTTTAAATTAAATTTTACTTAGTGAATGATACTATTTCGTAAAATCGATTGTGACATATTTTTCGATAATTTTCAGGCACCGTATTAGTGAAAGATCATGTGAAATATCATTTTGAAACACCACATGATATTCAAACTAAAAAAAACAATATATTTTGTTGTTTAGCAACATATGTTGCTCGGTACGTTAAATATACATGATTAATTTATATTTTACTTAGTAAATACTATTTCTTAAAATCCATTGTGACAATTAAAAATTGATAGATTTGACCACAAAGTGACTGCTGAATCAATTAATGAAACGTTAAATATCATTTGAAATGAATATATTTTTAATTATTTTGTTTGTTAGCATCTTGTATGTGTGCAATGGCAAAGTAGAGTTTGCATGTTCGTATTGACAGGCGGTCCGCTTTGTGCGACAGTACACGGCAATAAATATGATATAATGTAATGGAACGACAAAGTATCGTAATAGCTTTTGGACGATTTGAGAAACAACCAATGCACATCTTCAGAATATCATGGAAAATAAAGAGAACTCGTATTTTTACGGAAATATCAAAACTGTTCTTTCATAAAGGAAACACATTAGAGAAATGACGCGAAATAATCTTGGAGATAATCCAGATTTTGTGACAAGAATTTGGACACACTCAAAATAATAACAACAAAAAAATCAATACTGAAAATCCAATACGAAAATTCAAAAGTTCAATAATGAACAGGAAGGTGAATGTTACACAAGTGTATAAATTAATCACTTAAGTCAGCCAGGTGCCAGGTCGTAAGACCTGGGATGCTCAGACTTCCATCTTCTTTCATTAAAAAAAAGATAGATGGATGTTTCATCTCAAGTTGAGACACCTATAACGATTTTATTTATGATTTTTTTTATTTAAATTATTTTTTATTTAAACAACATTTTCTACCGATTCATTTATTTTTCGAAAAAATAAGCAAAAGTAAAACTGGTAAAAAGTGCGTTTGTTTCCATTCCGCTGCGAGTCACCGAAATGAACGTAACCTATGAGAATTGAATATAAATTATTACTTCAATAAATAGCGCAAAGCTCGTGACCGGGAGGTCCCCGGTTCGGTTCCCAGAGAAGAACAATAAATATTAGCTATAAAATCTAGAATGTTATCAGAACTAGAAATATGTTATTTTATATACAGTTCTACGTGAAGAGAGGTCAACGAAGGCATGTATGGGTACAAACCCCCAACAGCAAAAAATAATAACTACGATAAGAAAAGTAAAAAACATTTTAGTAGGAAAAACTAGAGGTCAAATTTTGATGTTGAGAAAAATTCGTTATTGCGGATTTCGCGATAAGAATTGAGAATAAAATTATATGTCATCAATAAACAAATCGATAAAAAATCTATTAAACCCGATACTCAGTTATGCAAAAACATCATATTTGACTTAATTCTCGATGTATGAAAGTGAAGCATAAAGTTGGCAAAAGAAGGGCGAAAGTAGACTGAATGCAGTAGAAATGCAATCTCTCAGACGAATGTGCGGCGAAACATATGATAGATGTTCGAATAGTGATATGAGGACAGAATACAAGGCTGAGATAAGCATTATCGATAAAATTAAGAAGGGTGAGTTACGATGGTTTGGGCATGTGGAAAAAATAAATAAAGAAAGAACAATAAAACAATTTTAAGAGGCGAGGAATGTTGTAAATAGGAGCAGAGGAAATTTTTGATTGAATGATGATAAAAATTTGGCTTGATCAATTATTTCAAATATTTGAAAGTGGTCAGGTCAGATTCGAAGAAATCGGCGGATATGTATGAGGAGATGCATGAACGTAGAAGAGACGAAGTTTATTAGCAAAGAATATTGGTGTGATTTTCTATTCTCTCTGCCTACTCCTGCGGTGAAGCGGCGTGATGATTAGTTAGTTAAAGATTATTGATTTTTGATTTGCAAATTGATATTTGCAACTAAAATCATATAAATTTATTTATGAATCCAAAATGTTGAAAACCGCGTATAATTTGTGAGTGACGCTCTTTTCAGTCGATTTTGGGGGTATTTTATTACAAAGTTTATAACGTTCGCTATATCGTACGTTAGAAATTGTGAAATATAATTCGATAAAGCCTTCATTAAGCTCTCTTGTTACGGTTCCGCAGTCTAGACTCGCCTTCCATTAGCCGTGGCGTAGTAATTGAAAGCTGCGGGAAGCCCAGCACGTCGCTTGCGTCGCGACGGTTGCGGACGCCTTGCTTCACTTTCAGCGGATACGGAATATATCACTGATTACAAAAACACAAACAAAAAATTTGTTTTGCGATAAAAGTTTTAAAAAAATTATAAAAATATCGCCGGTTAAATGCCAAAGGGCTACATACAACAGAAAAATATATACTCTTTATTTATAAATGGTATCGTCAACATTTTTTTATTCGAAAAGACACCCATGGTTCTAGAGTTAGAAATGTCCATTTCTCCATGTCAGTTATTTGATGATTCCAAACGTTACAATATTCATAAAACTTTAACTGACAAAAATAAAGCGTAGATAATGAATACCTTTTTCCCTTCGGGGTAGGAATTATCATGACTTTGAATATTTACAATCCGTTATCTTTTATCATCCCTCGAGTTCCATTTCGTACTGTTGTCATTTCGAACGGAATTAATTTCGTTTATTGGATTTTTTATGATTTCAATGATTTTTACCGGCTTTTTATCGAGTTTTTTTTATAACCCAATACCGGGACTGTAATATACTGAAATAGATTTTGAATATTTTATATGTGACCGAGAAGCATTCAAAAGATAATGTTAACTTGTGTGTGAATAGTTTGCATGTTTTCAATCCAAAATGTATTTTTGTACAAATAAAAAAAAGGTATTATATCGGAGTATAGGCTGCACAAGGTGGCAAGTCATAAATACGGGAAGAAGAAAGAGTAAAAATAAAATGTGAAAATAGGGGTGAAATACTTAAGGGTAGTAATGCCAAGAAAGGGGTAGCTTGACCGTTGGCGTAACAGTTTGTTTGGCCGTTTAAAGTGTTACTTTTGATATAAGAAATTCCGGTCACTCCGAAATGTTCGATAGGTCTATGAATATTAATGGGATCATGAATATCAACATCCCCTAAAACGAAATATTTTTACTACGTAAGAAATGTAATCAATTTTAGACGCCTATTTGTAAAATCTTTTCACTGTGCCACTTGTTAGTAATATTACTGTACAATTAAATATTTGAATTTTCAATACAGTTACGCTAAGAAAATAAAAAGTAAGAGGCATCGGGACGTAATACTTCATTTAATATTTATTTAACCATTAATAGATACGAATATTTTAATGTGAATAATTTTAAAAATAAAACAAATTTAATACTTTCAATAGTTGTTCATGAATTTTTTTAGTGAAAAACATCATTAAAATAACAAGTTTAAGAGCAAAAATATCCATATGTACAAATATTTCCAAAAAAAATTGTTTACTTCCAAAATAATCTGTTTATAAATCCAAAAATATTTTTTGCAGTCTTAATTTATACACAATTATAAAAAGTTTATTAAAAGGAATATCAATAATAGTAATTCGTAGGTACTATTAATAAACAAATTTTTTTAAACCTAAAATAATATCTTTAAAAAAATCAAATACTTATCTATTTTTTTAACTTATTTTTCTTCTTATTTTTTGACATCTCATCAAAGATGAAGAAGAATATGGAAGTCTGGGTATTTACGGGGCTGATGACCGTCATAAGCTGGTTTAAGTGATCACTTTACACACGTGTAACAAGAACAAGGTTTTTAAATTGGTTCATATATATAGAACTTCTAAGAATTTGAGTAGTGTGGTTGTCAATAATGGGTAGAATTGGTGAATGTTACACGTGTAAAATAATATGAAAATAACTCCTGTAATTGGAGATAATCCAGATTTTGTGAACAAGTATTTGGACACACTCAAAATGTTATTTTTCTTCACTATCACGCCGTTTGTACTTTATTTTTTTCCCAAATTTGTATTAAAAACGCTTTTTAAAAAAAAACATCAAATAAATATTCCCTAAATTCTAAACAACGATAACATAATTTATTCAGTAACAGAAAGATCCTTTTTTTCTTTTCAACTCGACCATTACTATTCCAACCCTTCCCTTCCTCAAGCGTTCGCCTATCGGCGATCGATTTAATTGTGTTAAAACGGGGAACACGGACTCCCGGATAATACGATAATAAGGGTCCGCCAGACGGGACACTGAAGGGTTAAGGTACCATTTGGCAAGCGGGTGACCAATCGCTAAGTGGCAAAGGGTTACTGCTAGAACGGGGAAGAACCTAAAAGTAAGACTAGCAAAAAAAAACTACTACAATGGAATTCTAGTGGACAGTTGGTGGCGGTTAGGAGGTAGGATGCGATAGACAAAAAATATGTCAAGATATGTCGTTTTGGAGAATTAGAATCACATTATTAACGAGTTGTAGGGTTGTAGAGGCTTAAGGGCCATTTGAAAGGTAAAATTGTTTTATAGAAATCACGAATGTTAAATCACATAATCAATAAGAAAATGAAACGGTAGGCATTTTTATTATATTTTATGACATATTATCATTTTAATTTCAATGTACCTAAGGTAATTTCGTTTATAAAAAATATGAAGTAAAAAGTAAATCGATGATATATGTATCCATTTCATAGAAGTGTGTGAAACACATTGGATATGATAAAACATAAGTAAAGCGGGTAATTCTCCATTACTTAATTATTTTTTACATTTAAGGTCGAAGTTTATAAGATAAATATTTGTATTTTTATTATATACACAAATATTTCAATTTCATACTATTTCTGTGAGCCTAAGCGGTTCATTATTAGAAATAGGTATCAAATTGTGGTAGAGTGGGTTCGAACCGAGAAACTCTGACTTAAGAGTCCGCACCACTATCACGGGACTACAACCCGACACTTATCGTCACGAATATCACGTTTCACTACCGTACTGGAGGTCCTGAGTTCGACTAACAGGAGAATCAAAATAAATATAAGTAATTTTTTACTCTTCAACTAACAAAGTAATCATCACGCCACTTCTCCGCAGGGGTAGGCAGAGAGAATCGAACGCCACACTCTGTCTTTGCAAACATTCTTCGCCTCTTCTACATCCATGCATCTCCTCTTACATACCCCACTATTATTACAACTCCTGACCCGGCCGCTTTCAAGTATTTGATATTTTTCACTCTAATTTTTATTTAATATTACCCTGGACGGTACTTGAAGCGCAGGGCTGACTGCCTTTCCTTCATGTATTCGACGATCAAAATAACACCGCTTATATACGACGCAGTGCCCTACGCACTATTGTATGCAGACAAGGGTTAATAATGATATTAATCAAATCAGAACAATCCCAAAATCAGAGAATCAGTGCATCGACGATCAAAATTGGGATCCGGTGACTTGATCAATATGCGAGTATGTATATAAGAGCGGAATATTAAGATCCGTTTGGTCACGAATGACCCACGTCTGATAACCAATATGCCCACGCTTCAAGGAAACCACTTTCTACTTTGTTTTCGCCGACCATTGGATGCGGATAAGGGTTAAATAAATTAATTCAAGTTTTATAAATTATGAAATATGGGAAAAGTAATTTGAATAAAATTAAATTGTACATGTTTTGTCGTTTAAGTAAAAGTCGAAAATAAATATAAAAAAAGCGATTTACATAAGTAGTGAACAGGTGGAACGTTGCCATTCCGCCTATGTACCATATACAAATAAGCAAAACTATCAGGCGGGCAGACCGCTAAAGGGGAAAATTAGAAGCCTGTTACAGAAGGTCGCGTGCCTCGGGATATATTTAGGAACTAAACCATCTCACGCAATGATCAGTTTACGACAGTTGTGTTTGTCGTGCCCGCGTTTTCAAGAATAGCCGATCCGTTTTCCATATCCGTTAAAAAAAAAAAAATATATATATATATATACATATACACCAATAGATGTCTCTAGTGAAGTTCTAGTGATTCAAGAACAATGTTTCTGAATTGGTTCATATATAAGTATATAGAACTTTCAAGAATTTAAGTAGTGTGGTTGTCAATAATGGGTAGAATTGGTGAATGTTACACGTTTGTAAAGTGATCACTCAAACCAGCCTATGACGGTCGTCAGCCCCGTAAATGCCCAGACTTCCATATTCTTCTTCATCTTTGATGAGATGTCAAAATATAATATGAAAATTAACTCCTATAATTTGAGATAATCCAGATTTGTATTTGGACTTATATTATATTGCTAAAGCTCAGTCTGGTTAAAAGGAAAATAAAGAAAGAAGAAAGCAAACATTTCTAATACAAATGTTTTAATTCGCAATAAATTCACAGATTGGATATCTAACAAAGTTCCTATACTTATCGTTCATCTGAAAAATTCCCAAATAAAAATGGTTATAAAAAAATACTTGTATGTACAAAATATTTTAACGACTGTCCAGTAGAGCGCTCTCTACCATGAGCAGTGTTTGGTATTAGGTGCATTGCAGTTACGTTAAACAAACGGTGTTGCCACTGCGGTCAAAAAGAGCTATTTTCAAAAAAGCATGTTTTTACCTAGGTGTGTTATGGCATTTCAAATTTTCAAAACAATCGGTGAATAACCTTAGGAGATTTAAGATTTTGAACAAACGAACGCGTACGTATTTATTAATATAGATTTCCCTAGGTCCTACTTTCAGTTGGGTAAGTTTTAGTTATGTTTAAAAATAAATAAATAACTCTTTTATAAATAATCGAAAGCACGACAAGTAAAATTGAGTTACGAATCTAGACAGGTTAAGTTATATTTCAAATTTAATTTAAATTGAATTTAAACTAACGGAAACATGATTTCGACAAGTGGATGGCAACAGGAAAGCAAATTTTGATCATGCGACAAGACAGAAAATAATTTTATAAAATATTTGCATTTCGTGTAATTTTAGAAGCGGATGTAAAATATGTTTTAATGAAAGTATAGCACGATTCTAGTACATACTTCATTGGCGAACTTTATTAGAAAATTACTTACATTAATAACAAACCATTATACCGTGTCAAAACGTAATTTTGTTTTTGATTAATTTTGGAAAATTGCCGGGCGTAAGGGTAAGCACTTTTTGCGAAATGATCCCATCAGAGAACTTGGACATAACTTCCCATCAGCTGGGAACAGAGTGAATGGTGCACTAAAATCAGTTTTAGCAAATAGAAATCTATCAGCGGAAGCTAAACTGGCAGTACACAATGGAGTTCTGGTTCCAACCCTTATGTATGGAAGCGAAGCATGGAGTTGGCAAAAGAAGGATGAAAGAAGACTGAATGCAGTCGAAATGCGATCCCTCAGACGAATGTGTGGCAAAACGATGTTTGATAGATGTTCGAATGATGAAATAAGGAAAGAATGTAAGGCTGAGATAAGCATTATCAATAAAATTAAGAAAGGTGTGTTGAGATGGTTTGGACATGTGGAGCGTATGAGTGAAGAAAGAACGGTTAAACAAATTTATGGAGCGAATGTAGTTGGAAAAAGAAGCAGAGGACGACAGAGGAAAACTTGGCACAATCAGGTATGTCAAATACTTGAAAGCGGCCAGGTCAGGAGTCGTAATAATCGTCGGGTATGTATGAGGAGATGCATGAATGTAGAAGAGGCAAAGAATGTTTGTAAAGACAGAGTGGTGTGGCGTTCGATTCTCTCTGCCTACCCCTGCGGGGAAGCGGCGTGATGGTTAGTTAGTTAGTTAGTTAGTTTTGATCCCATCAAATTGATTAAATATATGAGACATGGAAAATATAGACGCATAAAATGATAATTTAAAAAAAGGAATGAACATTTTGAGGGTGTCCAAATACTTGTTCACAAAATCTGGATTATCTCCAATTACAGCCCCGTAAATGCCCAGACTTCCATATTCTTCTTCATCTTTGATGAGATGTCAAAAAATAATATGAAAAGGAATAAAGTTTGTAGAATTTTATTTCACAGAATCAATTTTTTTTTTTAATTTTAAAATGTTTTCAGACGTACTCTACACGTTAAATAATATTAATCGCGCCTAATCAATAAAGGTTTTTTTTATGTTTAGGTACTTTGCGTGTAATTTCACAGATGGCAGTCGCTGAACTCGTCTAAGAAACGATTTAGTAACAAGAGTATGTGTATAACTTCAAGAATCAAGTGGAATGGATATTCAATCATAGGTAAAATGGTGAACGTCGCCCAGTGCATAATACGATCACCTAAATCACCCAATGACAAGTCGTAGGCGAGAGAGAGAGAGAGAGAGAGAGAGAGAATAAAAGGTGAAAGCGCACATTTCTAATATCGCTCACTCCTTTCAAGAACGTCATAAATCAAAAACTTTGTATTTCAGGAGAGAACATTTTTTTAAAGTTTAAAAATATAATACAATGTATTAAAAATAAATATCAAGCCACTTGTTGAACTTTTTACTGTGCAACAGATCTTTTAAGGTAAAACCTGAAGGTTTTTTCTGCATTCGAAAAATATTAAGTATAATTTTTTTTTTAAATTAACAATATCTTTCTTCAAAATGCAAAAACAACACTTTCTGCCCTGTAGCGGGTAAATATTGAGCTAAAAATATGCCTCTTTTGCTGGGATATAGTACATTTTCTGGGCATTCCGAAAACATGCACAACTGAAAGTTGACGAATTTTGGTTTATGACGTTCTCGAAAGGAGTGAGTGATATGTTTAATTTCACTACGCTTGTGGGTATAAAATATTATAGCAGCTGTTCAAAAGCACGCTGTTTGCCATGAGCAATGTTTAGTACTGCGTGTATCACTATTACGTTCGACAGATGGCGCTGCCAATACGATAAAAAACATATTTTAACTTATAAGGCACAACCCGATGATTGATGATAACTATAAATAGGTACTTTGATTAATAGTAAGAAATCCATTCTGTCACTATGGGGTAGGGAATAAAGTAAGGAATGTATAAAAAATATGAATGCAATCGATATCGCAGGCGCCGGGAGACACAATTGCCATCTTAGAAAAAACAATTTAGCATAAAAACCTCATTCACTTTGTGAAATCCTTCGAACGATCCCTCGCAATCCTATCCGACAGCTCCTTGAAGCGTATATTTATAAAGCTTAATACGCCATTAGGACATTTTTACATTTCGTGGGGGGAAACGTATTACTCAACAGGCTCTGGTGACAAAAGATAAAAAAGCAGCGAAATAGGAATACAGACTCGATAATGGTTTCCGCGCCGAGGACGAATAACGGAAGGAAGAGAGATATGTGTTAGAAATGCGCGTAAAAATAGTCGTGTCAGAATAAGACGTGACAAAGTGATAGCACAAGGGTAAAAAAAATACTCGATCATTAAAACAAATCATAGGTAGATGAAAAAACGGATGTATATAAAAGTTTGTTTTCTAGGGATGGAAAACATACCTTCCCGTACTGTCCCTGGGAATAGAGGGAATGGTGTACTGAAATCAGTTAAAATAAATAAAATTTGTACATATCGCTCACTCCTTTCAAGAACGTCATAAATCAAAAATCGACAATTTTCAGTTGTGCGTGTTTTCGGAATGCCCAGAAAATGTACTATATCCCAGCAAAAGAGGCATATTTTTAACTTAATATTTACCCGCTACGGGGCAGAAAATGTTGTTTTTGCATTTTGAAGAAAATGTATAGTTTAATTATTTTTTTAAATATACTAAATATTATTCAAATGGAGAAAGAACCTTCAGGTTTTACCTAAAAAGATCTGTTGCACAGTGAAAAGTTCAAAAAGTGGCTTGATATTTATTTTTAATACATTGTGTTATATTTTTAAACTTTAAAAACGTTCTCCTGAAAAATCGAGTTTTTTGATTTATGACGTTCTTGAAAGGAGTGAGCGATATGCAATGGACTTGGATCCCCTTTCACATGTGGGTAGTAATTCAGTTAGTTAACGTACACGCCGATTATTCCGACTCCTGACCTAACCACGCCCAAGTACTTGAAATACTTGAACATGCCAAGTTTACCTCGGTATTTTTCTGCTTCTATTACCAACCGCATTCACCTCATAAATATGATTTACTATCCTTTTTACTATCATTCGATTCACATGCCCAAACCATCTCAAAACACCTTTGTGAATTTTTATTATTATTATTTATTCTAATAATAAAATAAAATTCAGATACTGGATTATTCACCTTACGGATGATATATCAATATTATAGGTGACTGAACTCGAGACGAAATACTTATCTTTTTTTAATAAAAAAAATCGTAGTCTGATCATTCCAGGGTATACATATATTTTCACTAGAATTTTCAGTTCAAAGCAATGAGCTTTCATATAAATTTCGAAAAAAATAAAGCCTTAATCGCCACTGACAAAATGTCGAATCAACACCAACCTTAGAAATACTTAAAAAATACGAGAAAAGTGCGCTGTAAAATGTCAAATATGTTTTATATGATGAGAGCAAGCGCGAAGTCTCACTCGAAGACGTGATTATTATTATAGCCAATTTCTTACAAGGGCCACAGACAGCGGAGATGGAAGAGAGGAAAGTAATAGTCGAGATGGATAAAAAATAAAATACGTAGACGATAGAGGGAACGTTGTGTGAGGCGATAAGTGTCGTCTGATAAGCGGTCCATAACCAGTGGAAAGGTTATATCAGATTTGAAAAGAATATATAAATGAATAATGGTGGTATTTAATCTTATATGATAAATATATATGTTAGTTCATTCAAAATTTAACATCTCAAGTTATCCACCGATTTCTTTGAAATTTCGACACAGCGTTGCATTCGAATACGCACGCATTTTTTTTTTAAATTTTATATATCTGTGTTTTTACCTGTGACAAGTTAAGATCTGTTTTTTTTTAACAGCTTTATTAATGTCATGGCAGCGCCATCTGTTGAATGTAACATCAACACACGCAATAATAAACATTGCTCACGGTGGAAAGGGTGCACCTTGACAGTGCTGTCGCTAAGAATTTTTAATGTTTTTAATTATAATGATGATACATAGATTTTAAGCATTTTCATTGCCTTGCAAGCATTGTAAAATTAAACATATTATAAATATGTGCTTTCTATTTTATTTTAAGCTAAGCGAGACACACTAAAGCGGTACCGAGTACGGCCACTATTTTTTTAAAATTAGAAATTGTTACTTTCTATATTTTGATTTGACTAAAATAAATGCAGAAGTAAATTACTTTCGTTTTTAAAAATCTTTTTAAAAGTGCATGATTTAAAAAACTTTTTTTTAAATTATGCACTTCCAAAAGGTTCACCATCCCTTGTTGACTTGTAAGTGTGGAGAATGGAAGAAGATATTGTTATGAAAGATCGCTTCCACTCTGCAGGGGTCGTAATAGATGCAAAGGCCCGCGGGGAGGCGGTATTTGCCGGAGGAATAGCTGGCAAATACACTCGGGGGATGATATCTCTTCCGCGAGAAACTACATTGCGGGGAGGTTTGAAAAATCGCGAAACTGATATGTATAGTCGTCAAGCGTAAAAAGATAATTATATTATTTTTGCCGTTACAGTCTTTTTTTATTTATTCGGGAATTGTACAGCTTTACATTTATTAAAAGTATATATAATAAAAAATAGTTACATTCATAAAAAAAATGACAATTACACAATTCCACATTTATATTATAATAACGATCAAAAACATCACTAGATAAAAAATAAAATAGAAAAGAGTGGGTGTGTGTGTGTGTGTGTGAGGAAGTGAGTAAAAGGAGTCTTCATAAGCTTATATCCAAAATATAAGCATAAAACGTCATTTTGTTTAATTTGAAAGCAGTTCCAAAAAGCCACGATACACAGAATTACTGCAGTCATTTTAAATATTTAGCAATTATCGTAAGATAGTATTGAAAAATAAATATTTTAGCGACCGTATGCTTTTCATATTTAAAAATACAAAAACATGGCGTTACACAATAGTGTAAGTTTAAAATTTTAATTTTTAATTTCAATTTCAATTTATTTTATTTATAGACACATTACAAACTTAAATTTAAATCGTATACATTAACAAAAAAAGAAAATAAGCAATAACTATTGCTAAAGGTGGAGAAGAATCCAACTTCGGAAAACTCCTTCAGACACATGGAACAGATTAATATCCAATGAGATATTGTTCAACATAGCGGTAGCTCTTTCGGCATAACCATCGGCAGGTTATGCTGTGTATAGGAATGTGAAACAATCTATGCCGACGCTGTCTTAGGTAACTATCGGGAACATACAGACCAATGTTACGGATAATTTCAGGACTATCGATCAATGGACCAATTTTGCAAAAAAGTCTACAGCAATTTTAGCATACATGTCGTAAGAAACCTTAGCACTAAAACAGTAGCACTAAAGTTAATTACGCCGATCAGTGTACAAATTTGTATTTGTATTTGTAGCTCCTAATATATTTGATAATTTGATGTAAAAAACTTGAGCTGGAAAGAAATCTATGCTGTTTCTTTGTATTTATTCATTTTTATGAGTGGGAACATATACAATAGGCAACTTAAATAATTATCCGCCTGCGTAGTGTAATGGTCAGCACGCTCGGCTACCGTTTTGGAGGTCCCGGGTTCGATTCCCAAGGGGGGTAAAATAAATATAAGTGAATTTTTCACTGTGATATCTATTCAATATTATTACCCTGGACTGGTACCTGAAGCGGAGGGCTGATCACCTTTCCTTCATGTGTAAACGATCAAGATAACACTGCGTTTATATGACGCAGTGCCCTATGCATCATTGGGGTGCGGATAAGTGTTTTATTATATTATTACTCCATCTTCATCCTTTAACGTCCCACGGACACAAATCTAAAATTCAGACTTGATGATAAAAATGATGCAAAATGCATCGAAACAAGTGTCACAATAGATTTTAAGAAATAGTGGTACTAACCAAGTAAAACTTAAGTTAAAAATTCACTTTTGCAAACTTTTTGAAACCCCTACGTAACATACCATACTGTACCCAATGCTGGGTTCACTTGTAATGGTGCTCCTGTCTGCTCTTATTAATGAACTATAATGTGACAAGGAGGCCGCGAACTGGCAGACAAGGATTCAATTATCCACACTAAGTGATGTTTTAATGCATTTTTACGTTTTTTGCCCATTGTAGCTTTTTCCGGTATTTCCGTGAGTGGGCGATAATTGTTTTGAATGCTAGTAATATCTGCTGATGGAAAACAGACTTCGCTCTGTCAGTTTAACGAATTTCAAACAAATGTACTCGTATGTACCATAATAATAATTGTATTATACACATATTCTCAATATTATTAATATTTAAAGCATTTGCTTTGTGGTTAGTCATTTTTACTATTATTTTTTTTACAAAAATGTTAAAAATAATAGTATATAACCACTCACCGAGATTTTTATGTCTACCGGTTTCGAGACGTACCCGTCTCTTCGTCAGGACAATCACTAACACAGCATGCAAACAATACCACCCTTCACCACCATAGCACCATTTACACACTCAAAACTACACAAAATGTCTACACATGCGATTTTTGGTCGACCCGAAGACCAACATGCACTTTAGTTTTCGACACAGACATACGTTAGGAGCCGAGGTTAAACATGCAATAGCCCGGTGAGTGGTTATATACTATTATTATTAACATTTTTGTAAAAAAAAATAAGTATTATACACAACTTAAGGTGGAGGAAAAACAACAAATACAAATTGACGTTTTTGTTGTGCAAATAAGACGTTCAATAACGAATTCATAATGCATTGTCAGCTATCAAAAACATCATATTAAAATAAAGTTTTGCATAAAAAGACTATTACATATTATCTTCGTATTCCCGTCTAGAAAGGCAGGCATAATAATCAGATTCCCTTCATGCAATTAACGAACAAGATGACACTGTGTCGCTGCATTACAGTACCTTATGCACCATTGGGTGCGGATAAGGGTTACAAGATGAAGAATTCCAGTCAAAAATATTCCTGCTGACGAAAAATCCCATAATGTTTATTTTTATTTTAAATTTAAATTTCTATTTTATCTATCACACGTGTCACATAAAAACAAGCGTGTATTCGAATGCAATGTTGTGTCAAAATTTCAAAGCAATCGGTGGATCGCTTTGGGAGATTTTAGATTTTTAACAAATGAATACTTACATTTTCACATGTTGACATATCAACATAGATGTACAAGCATATGGAAGTCTACAGGGCTTGCGACACGCCATAGGCTGGTTTAAGTGATCACTTTACACACGCGTAACACTCGCCATTCTACCCATAATACACAACCACATTATTAAATATATATAAATAGCAGTTATAGCCGATCGAAGCGTAAGACGTCTATAACCAATTCGTGTGGAATACACAGCTCTTTTAGATACTCTGGAGCCATATAATGATGGAAGTAAGATCACCTTTTAAACGCTTTATTTGAAATTAATTAAAAATAAGTACAGCAGGATATTGCAAAAACGGAGACTTAAAAATTTTATACTTCCTGAACCCTATTAAATACGATAATTTATGCGTCCATAACCTATAACAATATGATAACATAAAGATTGAAGAAAACACAACTCCGACTGGACCACCCAAAGATGCAAAAAATATTTAATATCAAACAAAAGCTTCCCACAGTTAAATATTAATTTTAATGCAGATTTTATTAATATAATTTTACTACCGCAAATGCAAATTTATTTTGAATGTGCATCAAAAGTGTAAGGAGTACCTACCTACCTATCACGGAAACTAAGTTTTTTTTTGTATTTGTGTATAAAAAAGCATGCATGGAATTGGGTATGCATACAGTAGTAGCCGTGGTGGCCAAATGATTTTTTTTTTATATTTGAGTATAAAAAAAGCATGTATGGAATTAAGTATGCATACAGTAGCCGTGGTGGCCACATGACCGATGTTTGTTAAACTAGATATAGGCATATTTACTAACACTAAGTTCAACATTTTGAGTGTGTCCAAATACTTGTTCACAAATCTGGATTATCTCCAATTATACGAGTTATTTTTCATATTATTCTTTGTCAAAAAATAATATGATAAATAACTCCTATAATTGGAGATAGTCCAGATTTGTGAACAAGTATTTGGACACACTCAAAATGTTGTTAATAAATTAACTGGTGAAATTGAAAGCTAAAATAATGAAAATGATATTTTCTGGCGTTTCTCATGTATGTTTCTTATTTACAATATTTCTAGTGTGTCCAAATACTTGTTCACAAAACCTGGCGTTTCTCGTGTGTGTGATTATAATCCAGGATTCGGATCTCACATACTAATATAAGAGTTTCTGCTTGATAAAAAGCTTCTTTACATCTCACCAATAGATGTCTCTAGTGAAGTTCTAGTGATTCAAGAACAAGGTTTCTAAATTGGTTCATATATACAGAACTTCCAAGAATTTGAGTAGTGTGGTTGTCAATAATGGGTAGAATTGGTGAATATTACACGTGTGTAAAGTGATCACTTAAACCAGCCTATGACGGTCGTCAGCCCCGTAAATGCCCAGACTTCCATATTCTTCTTCATCTTTGATGAGATGTCAAAAATAATATGTTTCTTATATTTGGGAAGTATGTTTTCTAGGGATGGAGAGATTGAGTCCTGGTTCTAACTCTAATGTATAGAAACAAAGCATGAATCTGGCAAAAGAATGATACTTTCATGTAGTCAAAATGCGTTCTCTCAAACGAATGTGCGGCAAAACATTGCATGATAGGATGGCGAAATAAGGAAAGAATGCAAGAATGAGATAAACATTACCATTAAGTAAGGTGTGTTAAGATTGTTTGAACACGTGGAAACGAATGAGTGAGGAAAGAATGGTTTAAACAAATTTATGAGGCGAACGTAATTGCAAATAGAAGCAAAAGACTGAGGAAAACTTGGCATATATCAAGTACGTTAAACACTTGAAAGTGGTCAGGTCAGGGGTCGGAATAATAATAATAATAATCGACGAGTTTGTATGAGGAGATGCATTAATGTGGAAGAGGCAAAAATTATTTGCAAAGGCAGAGTGGTGCGGCGTTTTATTATTTCGAATAAAACAAATGCGGAAAGCGACGTGATGGTCAACTGGTTAGCAAGTCTTATTCTAAAGAAGTCGTATCTTAATTCTTTGGACCATATCCAGCGCTCATCTAGTAACAATTAGCGCAACGCGAGCAGAATGCGCAGAAACCAGACCAGATCGCGGCTCGTGAGGTCACCACCGTCGGGTCGTGACGTGGGAGGGGACCGCTTACAATGGACCAATTAAATTTACGGCCCATTTGTCACGGGATAGACAAAGCGCAACACCGGCCGCCAGAGGATGCATCCCGCCAAACGGGCGAAGAGGAATTCCTAATATCTAAGAGCGCTTGTGCACTACACGGAATTTTACCGTCCGGCAGTCCGGTTAGCATGAAAAAACGCATGATTGGGCGCTTGTCCACCTACCCGGAATTTTATCGTCCGCCAGTCCGGTTTTGAAAAATCAAAGCGACGACAGTTTAGCGTCATCAAATTTACGCGCAACGTGTTCACACACCGATCAAGAGCTCCGATCCGAAGAAAGATGGACAAAAGCACAAGCCAATCCAAGCCAATCATCGTTTAAAAACGCCAACTGACGTGCCGGACGGTAAAATTCGGACGGTTAAGTGTGGGGGACAAACGCCCATTGGCTTTTGCACTTGTCTGCACTGGGAATCGACTGCATTTTCAGTCTTACATACAAGGTTTCGATTCAAATTGTATTGTGTAATAAACCTACTTCAATGAAACTACGTAAAGCTTTGTTTATTAAGAATTTAATATTGAATCGTTATACAAATTAAATTACGATAATTTTTCGCGTGTTTAACGAACCTAAGAAGGATATCAAGATTTGAGTTGTGTTTCGACTGTTCATTAAAGAAAACTATAAAGCACTGTGGCAAAGCAATAAATTGTATATTCAGGTTTGGATATTAAAGCTCCTTTCGTGTCGCTGAGAGCAAGGTTAAGGGTAAATAAAATTTGAATCGATCAAACTTATACGAAAGCTCGTCTTTCGCCCAAGATAAGATTTTGAATAAATTTTTTACAATACTTTGAGTGTGTCCAAATACTTGTAAAAAAAACTGGGTTTTGTCTACATATTAAGACCTCAACATAGATGAAAAAGAATATGGATGTCTGGGTATTTACAGGCTTACGACCCGTCATAGGCTGATTTAATTGATCGCTTTATCGATCAACTCAACATTGCAACAATCACTAACTCTAACCATTAAGCCGCTCTCCCGCAGGGGTACGCAGCGGACAGACCCACACCGCTCTGTTTTTACAAACATTTCCGCCTTTTCCACATTCATGCATCTCCTCATACGTACCAGCCAATAATTCCGTCTCCTGACCTGACCGCTTTCGAGTATTTGACATAATCAAACATTCAAATTTTCTTCATTCTTCCTCTAATCCTATTTCCAACTACATTCGTCTCATAAATTTGTTTCACCTCACTCATTCGTTCTACGTGTCCAAACCATCTCAAAACACCATTCTTGAATTTTATCGATAATACTCATCTCAGCTTTGCATTCTTTACTTATTTCATCATTCGAACATGTATCATCCATAGTTTTGCTCCACATTCGCCCGAGTGATTGCATTTGGCTGCAATTAGTCCACATCATCCTTATTTTACCAACTCCATGCTTTACTTTCATACATCAGATGATAGCAGGTATCTGAGAGATTATTGTGTTGGGAATACCAACCGAATAACCTCATATCTTTTAAATATTTTTATTTATACTTTGTATATTAAAAGCATTGATAACTTTGTGATATGGTAATATGACACTTTCCTTATCATTCATCGTTCACTTTGTGTAAATGTGGTATTACACAAAGCGAACGATGAATGATAAGGAGAGTGTTATTTATATTTATATTTAAAAGATATTAGGTTATTTGTGTTTTTTATTTACTTTAGTGTTTGTACCCTGCTTATTCACTGTAGTAAATATCTAGAGATTTTTATATATTAAATACAGTGTTTTTAAAGACATTGCATGGAAAAAAGGTAAAGCAGTGCAGTTTACCCGCTCTACTCTACCATACTTTGGCTCCATATATACAAGAGAGAAGTTATTACATATAAATTATAACAGAAAATGAGGTTATTTGGTTGGAGTTTCCAGTTGCACCCTAAAAAATATCCCGTCGCGTGTTTCGACGCACAGCCTAATTCCATCGTGTCAGTCGAAACGCAGCATCTTCCCGGGTAAAAACTGCTAATACATCCCATTAACAGAAACCCATGGCAAAAGTCCCATGATATGACAAACGTGGGACAGCACGCACGGCCGTTTTCGTGATTCGGCATATTTTCGGACAGCGTTTTCGTGACGTCGCGACGGGACGCGAACACATGAGCGGATGAATTATGCATAATACGCATTTTGGGCGGATTTTAGGCCCCGCGTGGGAACCGAACCGACAAGGGGACCTCGGGAAAGGAGGTGAATTCTTAATGCTTCATTAACGATAAACATAGTTTGGATTAGAAAACAATTACTAAGCCGGATCTCGAATGTTATCCCGGTAAAAACAAGGCACGAAAATGATCGTGTCCGAAAAATGCCGACCTAATATCGCAAGGGGAGACTTAAATATAGCGTGTACGTTTCTGACATCTCTGGTTGAATGTCGAAACTAGACGAGTAGACACGACGGGTTTGCGTCTTCGCTGGAAAGATTTCAGCTTCAGGGGTAGTTTTCCCTAATGCATAACGATAATCTGTATTTTTTTTACATATTAACTGCTGTATTTAAGGACGCTAGTTTCAAAATTATTCAAAAGAGTAAAAAAAAAACATATTTTGGATTTGAATTCGAAAATAATAAAAATGTTTTCTACATTTTTTAAAAATACTTATGCCTAAAGACTAACTAACCATCACGTCGCTTTCCTGCAGAGAATAGAAAAATAGAACGCCATACCACTCTGTCTTTGCAATCATTTATCGCCTCTTCCATATTCATGCATCTCCTCATACATACCCGCCGATTATTCCGACTCCTGACCTGATCACATTCGAGTATTGTCTTAATGTATATTTTCATGTTTGTATAGTAAAATAAGAAATTTACGCGATGATTCAAAAAGGAGGATTATCCCCAAGGCCTTGCAAGGACTAGGTCCACATATCGCTCATGCGGTGCAACAATGGCGTAATAACACTGTTTTTAAACATGTTAAATATGTCAAAATGTGCGGAAAAACTTTTTACATCGGGAGAAACATCGACAGAATTGATTTTGTTGTGAAATTGTCATTGTAGAATTGGGTAAAATGGCGCCATTTATGTTGCTACAATGTCTGAATAGCATCTCCTGTAATATTTCTAAAAGTGTAATTACGCCATTGTCGCACTACATGAGCGATATCTCTACGATATTATAAATTATTTCACAATGGATCAATTTCATGATTTGTTATTATTGGCTGATAAATTAATACGAAAAATCACAAGACTATCGGTAACATTCTTATTAAAATCTGAACAGAAGTAAGGGAGATATTAAGGTTTAAACATTACATATTTGAATAAAACGAAAAACGGACATCGCTATACGTCATACAATTTTACGTCATTGGGTGTGTTATGCGGCGTATCCCAAAATGTCTCTGCTTTATAGAGCTATAATAGTGGTAGTGTGGATTGTTTGTTTACCACTACACTGCCATTTGTGTCATAATATGAACGGGGGGTGGGAGGGTGAAGCATAGACATCAACAAATAGAGCCGCCAATAATTTAGCAATGTCACCAATATTAAAATAAGTCCATCGTTTCTGTGACTTTATTCATAACCAACTTACGAAAACAACGATTTTACGATTTTACAAATTTTCCAAAAGAAAATGATGAATGAAAATATTGATTATATCGGCTGTTATAAACACAAAACGAGTCTAATACGATCCTTTATAGGTGGAGCATACTAAATTAGATATTTCTCTATCAATTCTCTCATTATAAATCTAATATCGTAGTCGTACAGAAGAAAGTGACCAACTACCAAAACGTAAAATGTTCAGGAGGGCCATTTAAGTCACTATTGCTTAGCAAGAAAATAAACACCAATGCAGTTAGTCATTTTTAACTGGTCAATATATTATACTTCCAAGTTTAAAATCCTTTGGGATTTTTTCAGGGCAATATTAAGCTAGTAAGATATCAAATAGTCAATGATCACGTTTTTGTAAAACAATGCACTTGGTCACTATCTCCTGTATGACTACGACATGTTCGCTGACGATAAGAAGATATTCCTAAAAACTGATAAGCAATCACTTTATTTTGATAAATAAGTAGAGAAAACACATGCAAAATAACATTGCATAAATCGGTAAAATTCTGATTACAAAACAACAATTTCCAGCCGTAAAAGCGAAATAAAAAACCCACATCAATTACAACAGTCTCAAAAGAGAGAAAAAAAATGTCGGGGAACCAGGCGGCGAGAAAACGGACGTAAAGGTCCCATCGCACAATCGAACAATTGAATTGCCTTACGAATGTCCGAGTTACGCAACCACGTGGGGGTCCCAGGCACGACTAGCGCGCGGACAATGCTACACATTTGATAGAGACATTAATACACTAATTGCCCAATTGTTCTCCGCTCGGTAACCTGCACGGGCAGAGGCTGTAGCGGCCGAGGAAGGCCGGGGAGACAAAGGGTCGTTAGCGCGGCCGGTGGAGTAATGGATTACGAACGGATTGAACATTTTATCATTTGTCGTAAACTGGTAATGATTCCATTAATCTATTTCTTTTAAATGTCATGCGCGAAATTCGACAGAATTATTTATGAAAAATATATGATAACGCATTATAGATTAATGGCAGCAAGGCTATTTATGTAATTAAGTGACAAATTTATGTAATGTAGAACATACTTTCTTGTAATATTATGTATTTAAATGTGCTTGTCTGTATTCTTAAGACAATTTTATATTTTTTGTAACTTGCATTTAACGTAAACGTAAAAGCCCTCCGGGCGTTTATGTAAGTAAAATAAAATAATATAAAAATTATGTATTTTCGATATCGATTAGAACGATAGTTAAGTTCTCTTCACTATGGGATTCTTCCATACTTATCACTGAAGACTAATTATTACGTAAGGACCTAGACTTGTAAAGCTATTAAAGAACCCGCAGTCCATTCAATCTTCACAGTAGTTTGATAATGCCATAACAAGGCGAAACAATTGTCACAAACTTATTTTAACAAAAAGTGCCGAAATGCGATTAAATGTCCGTAATTTATTAAAAGTGAAATCAGGAACTTATCACATTAAAATTTGACATATAAACTATATCAACAACCCTTATCCGCGACCCAATGGTGCATAGGGTACTGCATCATATCTCGCAGTGCTATCTTGATCGTTAACACAGAAAGGCAGCCCACCGCTTCAGGTGCCAGTCCAGAGTAATATTAGAGTGAAAAAATCACTTATATTTATTTGACCCCCCCCCCTGGGAATCGAACCCCTATATAAACAGTATAAACTTTAAACTACAAGTCGTGAAGTAGAGTTTTTAAGTGGTATTAGGAGTCGAACCCACGATATCAGTTTCGCAGTCGAGCGTTTACCCAACTACGCCACGCCGCCTACAAAGTGATTACCAAATTTATTCATGAAAATATAAAAAGCAACGAAATATTGTTTTAACTTTAATTTTGGAACGTACTATACATTTACCAAAATACTTTTTTTTATACATCGTTCACTCCTTTCAAGAACGTCATAAATCAAAAATCGTCAATTTTCAGTTGTACATGTTTTCGGAATGCCCAGAAAATGTACTAAATCCCAGCAAAAGAAGAATATTTTAAACTTAATATTAACCCGCTACAGGGCAGAAAATGTTGTTTTTGCAATTTGAAGAAAATGTATCGTTTAATAATTTTTTTTAAATAAACTAAATATTTTTCAAATGGAGAAAAAACCTTCAGGTTTTACCTAAAAAGATCTGTTGCAGAGTAAAAAGTTCAAAAAGCGGCTTGATATTTATTTTTAATATATTTTTAAACATAAAAAACGTTCTCCTGAAAAATCAAGTTTTTTGATTTATGACGTGAGTGAGGAGTTGATTCAGGAGTGAGCGATATAATATGGACTTGAATATTCTTTTTTTATTCGTTTCTTGTTAGCATTTTGAAACAGCGTTTTTCTCCCATTTAGAAATAGGTGAAAAAAAACAACAATAACAGCGCGTGTTCGATCAGACTATAATGGAAGCGATTAAAATACAATTTGAAACAGGAAAAAACTAAACGTGTGAACAATTCGTGATAAAGATCGCCGCGTTGTGTGTTAAAACAAGAAAAGGAAAAAGAAACAGTGTATTTCGTGTCAATACAAATTTGTATTCACTTACAAAAATAAGTATTTGCTTACGACTACCGACTAAAAAATCGTGACGAATCCCGGCTAAAAAAACATGACGATTAAATTATTACTTCTGACAATGAACACATCGTATGTGAAGGAAATGTGTTATTAACATATTAGATGAATTTAATCTAACGTACATAATATATTACATCTTGTATAAAATAAAATTTAAAAAAAGGCGAAAGATTTGTCCGCCTCCGTAGTGTAATGGTCAGCACGCTCGGCTACCGTTCTGGAGGTCCCGGGTTCGATTACCCAAGGGGGGTAAAATAAATATAAAGGGTCCGCCAAATAACTTTTTTTTTTTGAAAATGCTATAAAAAACATCGAGTGTAGCTTCGGCTGTGTGGCACGTAGCGCCGTCCTGTTGAAACCAAATGTTGCCAATATCCTCCTCTTCAATTTTTGTGAACAAAAATCCGTTCAACATGGCCCGATAACGATCGCCATTGACTGTAACGGCCACTCCTTGCTCATTTTCAAAGAAAAATGGCCCAATTATGCCTCTGGACCAAAATCCGCACCAATAAAATATGTTGAACGGATTTTTGTTCACAAAAATTGAAGAGGAGGATATTGGCAACATTTGGTTTCAACAGGACGGCGCTACGTGCCACACAGCCGAAGCTACACTCGATGTTTTTTATAGCATTTTCAAAAAAAAAAGTTATTTGGCGGACCCTTGATTTTCAAAGTAATGTCGCAATATTTCCCAGCGTTGTTCAAGCGTATACACAACCATATTCGCTCAGCGGAAGGATAAAACTAATTATCTGTCAAATCAGACATGAGCTAAGTGTTACCATTCACGAAATAAGCACTAGTTGAAAAAAAAAACTTTAGATGGCGGACCCTATATAAGTGATTTTTTCACTGTAATATTTATTCAATATTACCATGGACTGGTACCTGAAGCGGAGGGCTGATCACCTTTCCTTCATGTGTAAACGATCAAGATAACACTGCGTTTATATGACACAGTGCCCTATGCACCATTGGGGTGCGGATAAGGGTTTTATTATTATTATTATTACAAAATAATGTTTTCTCTTTTAAGTATATTATTTATTCAAAAAGTACTAATCTAAACAAGGATGAACATTTAAAATAAGGAATTATGCATTAGCCTGAAATACTGTAATTATCATTGTTTTATAGTTAGGAAGTGACATATTCCAGATAACGATATGGTCCGCGAAATCATTGCCGAGGTTTTGGCATTCGGTGTATAGGAAATGTAAGACGATAAACTAAAGAAAATGGGAAAATTCCGAATTCATTTATTAAAATTACGTCTCGGTGAAAGTGTTCTATTTTTAACTACCTGTATCCAGCCACGCATTGCTGTGGCTCAGTCTGGTTACATGGAAAAGAAAGAAAAAGCAAGCACACATTTCTAATATGTTTAATTTCACAATGTTTGAGAGTATATAATATTAAGCAGCTGTCGAAAATCACATTGTCCCCCATGAGCAATGTTTATTTTTGCGTGTATTGCTGTTTCGCTTTACACATGGCACTGCCATTGCGGTAAAAAAACTATTTTTTCAAAAGATTTCCTGGCACTGAATATAAAAACACGGGCGTATGTAGCTGCAATGTTGGAAATAGGAGCAAAGGAACACTGAGAAAAACTTGGAATAATCAAGTATTTCAAATACTTGATCAGATCAGGTCAGTGGTTAAGTCATGAGTCGGAATAATCGGCGGGGATATATTGAGGAGACGCATGAATGTGGAAGAGGTGAAAAATGTTTGCGAGTAGTGTGGTGTTCTATTCTCTCTGCCTTCCCCTGCGGTAAAGTGGCGTAATGTTAAGTTACTTCGTTTATTTTCAAAGGCAAGTTATCTCTAACGATTTCATAAAAAAATATATGGCATTCACAGGCGTACAATAAGAGTTCAAAGAAAAATATGCTGTTTGCGGGTATGTTAATATGCAAAAGTCTCAATTTAGCTCGCCTGGCCAAAGCAAAGACGTCCAGGGGTGGTCGCCCCGATATCGGGCGCGGGTCAAACGGACAAAGTCAAACGGCCAGATACCGATCTAGGCACGCCACCCCCGAGAGTGCAACCGCGAAACAACCGCGGTTATTGAATCGACCAAATGAATAAGAAAATTATCCTTGCCAATGTACTATATTTACATTATTTTTGACATCTCATCAAAGATGAAGAAGAATATGGAAGTCTGGGCATTTACGGGGCTGACGACCGTCATAGGCTGGTTTAAGTGATCACTTTACACACGTGTAACATTCACCAATTTTACCCATTATTGACAACCACACTGCTCAAATTCTTGGAAGTTCTGTATATATGAACCAATTTAGAAACCTTGTTCTTGAATCACTAGAACTTCACTAGAGACATCTATTGGTGAGATGTTAAGAAGCTTTTTATTAAGCAGAAACTCTTATATTAGTATGTGAGATCCGAATCCTGGATTATAATCACACACATGAGAAACGCCAGAAAATACCATTTTCATTTTTATTATTTAAGCTTATAATTTGACCAGACAATTTATTTACAACATTTTGAGTGTGTCCAAATACTTGTTCACAAAATCTGGATTATCTCCAATTACAGGAGTTATTTTCATATTGTTTTTGACATCTCATCAAAGATGAAGAAGAATATGGAAATATATTCCATATTCTTCTTCATCTTTGATGAGATGTCAAAAATAATATGAAAATAACTCCTGTAATTGGAGATAATCCAGATTTTGTGAACAAGTATTTGGACACACTCAAAATGTTGTACCATATTTAGTTTACATGTCTTAAAAAATTATGGTGAATGTGTATAGTTAATAATATTATTATATATTTATTATATATTTATATATTTATTATTATTATATATAAATAGTAATATAATAAATGGATAAGGTTCATCCCTAAAAACAATACAATAGATACAAATGGATTCAATATCTTATTTCGATCAAGATTTGTCACATAGCTCATTTATTTGTCTTATTCGTCTTGTCATATTTTCTAAATAAGACAGCACTTTATCTGATAGATCTTTATGTCCTATTGCCTCATCAATTTTTGTCAACTGCATACCTTCTTTTGCATATTCTGTTTCCAATTTAAATCTATCTTTTTCGAAAATTGCACAAACCCACACTGAATGAGGGACATCTTGTGATGACGTCTCATCACATTCACAATTAGATTTTTGTCTAATTTTAAAACGGAACAGGTATTCTCGAAATGCTCGAATGTGTCAAGTTGGAAAGTCGGCGAGGTTTTGTAATACGAGCAGAAATTTTCCCGTCGCGAGAAACACCCCCAGAGTAATGACCCGTTTGGGGGTTAATGAAAACGAGAATCAAATTAAACCGGGCCAAGTTTTCAAAAGAAGCCGAAAGGCGATTAAATGCTCGTAATTTATTAAAAGTTAAATCTGGAACGTAGCACATTAATAATAGCCATATAGGAAAAAATTTTCATGCGTTTGAAATGTGTTGCGTGAAAAAAAAAGCCGAAGGAAAAAGTTCTTAAATACTTGTTTATTCCGTACATTAGTTTGTCATTAAGACTGCATCTCTTAAGAAATGAATTAAAGTATTTTTTTTTAATTGAAATTTTACTTGGTAAATACCATTATTATTAAAATCTATTGTGACATGTGTTTTGATGCATCAAATCTATTGTGACATGTGTTTCGATGCATCAAATTTATTGCGACATGTGTTTCGATGTTATCATTTTCAAACGCGGGGTATAAAAATTATAAAATGGTTTTTGAAAATGACGTGAAATGCATCGAAACACTTGTCAAAATACATTTTGAGAAATAGTGGTATTTGCCAAACATATTTAATATTAAAAATGGATAGATATTACAAATGTCTTATTTTCATGTAATAATAAAAGTAATCAATTACACACATAGATATCATTAGGAATGTATTATATATACCAATTACAACGCATTGTTAATTCATTATTTTTATGTTTGGATAATCTAACGAGCGCTAAATAGTATTTTAAGCTCTCGTCACAATTTTTTTTCGTAGTGGACTACCTCCCTGTTTAAATAATAAATGTTAAAAAGTTTTTAAAAAATCAAACAAACGTCGATTAAATAACCTGGCCAAACCGGTCAATTTTTTTAGTTTTCATAGCCATAGCCAAATGTGCATACAAAATAAACAGCGGTTGGCACTTAAACCATTTAGAATATAAGTTGATGGCTTTTCAGAAAATAACTCGACTTTTTAAATTATTTAAGCACCTTAAACGTAGAACTCGTAAAGACAGAACCTCGCTACTATTACAGGGGCTAATCAAAATGGCTGCTATTCGTAAAATAGAAACATGTAAAAATACAAACGCTAATTGTCGCCATATTATAAAACTTATTAGCATGTTAAATATTACGGGTCAAATCCTATATATTTTATTATCCATATCTATAACTATACCAATCCATTCCTATATACTGTATTCTGGAGCACGATCAGGTTAACACAGCATCGATCTGATGTACTCCCCTGTGCATCAATTGTGTGCGGATAGGGGTAAAATATCACTGACAGAAAGATAGATATGGCGTTATATTCTCTTTGCCTACCCCTGCAGGGAAGTGGTGTGCTGGTTTTTTTTTTTATTTAATTTAGTTAAAGAGTTTTTTTTATAATATACTTAATTTTCTAGAAATTTCTATTTTACAATCTTAAAATTAAAAACGCAGTTCTCTCCAATAAAGAGACTAAGCTCTTGTGCTTGGAGAGGGACTGACACTTATTAAATATTGTTTGTGTTTGTGGGTGATATAATTTATTTTTTATTGTGTTGTTTTTCTTATATTAACATGTATATAAGCCATTTAATTTATTTTTTAGCATTTTAATGTCATTATTTTTTTGTTTCTATCGATATAGGAAGGTTATTGAAGTATTTGGTTCCCTAATATTTCAAGTTCTGTCGGAATTGTTTGGTATTGCACTTTGGTATCACGTGATAGTAAGTAGTTTTTGTATGGGCTATCGTTTAACCAGTTTGTGGAATACGACAGGGTATAATACATACTTTGATTGATAAATTGATAATTAAAAAAAATAAATTAAACGTTTTTATTCGCTCACCGTGTCCGCAGCAGTCAGGTTGATGCCGAGTCCTCCGGCTCTCGTGCTGAGCAGGAAGACGAAGATGTCGGACCTAGCCTGGAAGTCGGCCACCATGTCCCTCCTGGCCGATATCTTGGAGGAGCCGTCGAGTCTCATGTACTTATGTTTTCTGTGCCACATGTATTCCTACATTAGAAGAAGAAAAAAACATCGTTAGAATGCGAAAGTAACCTATATTTACACCATATTTTGATTCCCATTTTAACATAGATGAAGAACCATATGTAAGTTTAAGTATTAACAAGGCTCACTATATTCGTTTGAAAATGCCATAACAAAGCGAAACAATTGTCACAAAACTTATTTTTATGTGTTTTTTCAACGATAAAATACAATTTAGTAGACACCAAAACCCTACGCACCATTTTAGTAAAAATTGAGTTCAAAGAAAGCATTATATACCGACAAAACGGGAGTCTTGTTTTTTCGATGCAACCGGGTATAATCAGTCGTAACAATTTAGCAAAACTAAAAAAAATAGACAATCTTAACCGCTAGATTCGCAACGTGATAAGAGGAAACATATCTTATAAGCTTTTGGAACACCCTGTGGCGCATGATAATCGTCGATTATCCCAATTAGCGATTATAATGCGGTTTCACACAGTCCCCGTCTCCAGTGAGGTTGTGAAATTTTTGACATGATCGGCTCGTCAATCACGTGTCAATGGTTCGTGATCGCGTATCGATTATTGCAAACGAACCTGCATAACAAATTACATACATTATTACCTAATGCCGACGTTATGTGCTTATAATGTAAGCGGGACCCGGGTGACCAAGAATGCTTTTTAACCTAAAGTTGATACGACCGAAATTCAACTTGTGTCGGGTTGTGGTCCCGTGGGTAATGTCGCGGACTCATGAGTCAGAGTTTCTCGGTTCGAACCCACTCTACCACAATTTGATACCTATTTCTAATAATGAACTGCTTAGGCTCACAGAAATAATATAAAATTGAAGTATATTGGTAAATAATAAAAACAAACAGTTTTTTTATTAAGTTTTTTTGCAGTCTAGTGAGAGGATGTTTCTGCCAATGTCAAAAATGAGGCTTGGCATTGGCAGAAACATACTCTTACTGGATGACTACAAAAAAGATAATATAGAACTTTCAAGAATTTGAGTAGTGCGGTTGTCAATAATGGGTAGAATCGGTAAATGTTACACGTGTGTAAAGTGATCACTTAAATATCAATATAAATTAATAAAATACCAAGATTCGTGTCCCACGATACGTCGAAGTTTTTAAAAAGTGGTCACCTCACAGCCGTATTTTTTATTTGTTTTAGCAATTGCATTAAGGCAAGCATTATGGCAAATTGCAGTATGTGGGATGCGCGTCGGACTTTTGATTGATTCATGAACACAGCCAAGTTTCGCGGCACTGTTTACTCCGAGTGAAAATGCAAGTGCAATTACTTAACGTTATGTAAAATGCATCGGTGCATTGTTTGTGTGCAAACGGGCGTTAACGTGACATTAGAAGGCGTTTTCGGAAAAACATTTTTTTTTTTTAATTAATACCATGAAAAATTTTATTGTTAACTGGCTAATGAGGTTCACAAAATTCTTTCAAACGCACCCACGTCCTGTCCCATTTATTTTCAAAAGTCAGCTGATACTAGCAGTCACTGCCATTTTTCATTTCTTGCCTGATGATAGTCAATATGCGATGTATTGAGAAAGAAAAACGATATATTTTTACTTTCAATATTAGTCATAAAAAAAAGTCAAGTAAATACCAATTATATAAACTTATTTTTTTTTTTAAAGATAATTTTTGGCGATTTAAATTTTATCCTATTTTCGTGAGCCTTAGCGCCTCATTTTAGTAATAGGTATCAAATTGTGGGAAGGTGGGTTCGAAATCCACAAACTCTGACAGAAACGGGCTGCGTTAACATTGATTTTATGCACATGGGATACAGAGCGACAATATTTTACTAGAAAATTTATGGTTTTATCTGGATAAGACTTGGATACAAGGTTTGAGGATCCATCCGATCTATATTTTTTTTAAATCTTGAATGTTTTTTGCTGATACTAGTTGCATATTTTATAAAATAATACTCATACTGTTTTTAACCGTTTTTTTTTTAAACCGGTTTCGACAAGCGTCCTGTCATCTTTAGGTATGAACATGTACTTCTGAGACGGATACTACACATCCATCCCTGATGATTACAAGGTGCTAGTCGAAACTGTTGGGAAAAAAGTACCAAAAAAAAAGTGTTTAGAAAAAAAAAATTAATTTTATTTAATTAAGTATTATTATATTGTCTTTAAAGGTGAAATTGTGACACGATTTCTGAATACGGATATTAAATTGGACAACAGGTCAACAAAACTTTTATCGTTACATATATTATTGCGGAAAACAATAATAATTTGTTTAAATTTCGACGCTGAGATATGAGCGGAAGTGTTTTTTTATACAATGATAAATTTCACGGTAGATTTATCACAATTACGTATTTGGTCTTGTTCCCATCTCGCATAGGTGTATCGATGTAAAGATAATATTAAGCATAACAGGAAGACGACATGTAATATTTAATAGGCGCAATGCAAAACGAAATAATAACGACGATTACATCTGATATATGGGAGTGAAGCATGGAGTTGGTAATAGAAGGATGAAAGTAGACTGAGTGCAATCGAAATGCGATCTCTCAGTGCGGCAAAACCATGTATGATAGATGTTCGAATGTTGATAGAAGGAAATAATGCAAGGCTAAGATAAGCATTATCGATTAAACTAAGATGTGTTGCGATGGTTTGGGCTTGTGAACGAATGAGCAAAGAAAGAACAGTAAAACAAATTTATGAGGCGAATGTAGTTGGTAGTAGAATAATAATAAGAATTTTGGATGATTTGCACGGCGCCATTTTCGTAAAATAATACCTCAATGGAAGACCGAAGAAAACCTGGCGTAATCAAGAATATCAAATACTTGAAAGTGGTCAGGTCAATAGTCGGAATTATAGGGTCAATAGTAGGAATTATATGCGCAAAGACACTCATTTTTCATAGCTCCAAAACTGTTCAACTTATTCCACAAAGACTATTTGTTAGATGTTAATTCCCTAAGTTCGTGTAAATTTAAAAATTTGCTTAGATTATTTATAGAAGAGACAGATTTAAGCTCCTTTTTCATTTAGCACATGATCGCTAGCTTTTTACTTTTTTACTTTGTCATCTTTTTTATGTTTTTTAAGTTTTAATTTTAAAAAAAAATATTGCTTACTGAGAGTCAAGTATTTTTTTTGTATTTTATATTAAGTTTTTTGTATTTTGTATTGACTAATTATACTTAGAAACCTATACCCTTATACCCTGTACTATGATTATTTATTCTGTATACCCACACACAGGCCATGCCTTTGTGGGATCTTTTTTGTATTCATTTTTATTTTTTATTAATATTTTTTGTTTTTGAATTTATGTAATGCAAAAGAATTTAAAATAAAGAAAAAAAATAGGCGGGTAAATATGAGAGGATACACGAATGCAGAAGAAGTGAATATTGCTTGCAAAGACAGATTGGTGTGACGTACTTTTCTCTCTGCCTACCCCGCGGAAGCGGCGTGATGGTAGCTTAGTTACGTCTAATCGGAAACAGCAATGTCGGGCAATGGAAATCGGGTCATATCTGCATTATGGTCGTGTATTACAAATTCACATGTCATTAAACGGCAATAATTCAATCATGGCGGCCTGCGCAACAATGGCGGATTCACACACCCCCGCCACTCGGAAAGGCGATCCGCGATCTCCCCGCACATTATGCAAACGGGCGACCATTATCTCGACTGATTGCGGTTGCCACAGCTTTCGGACAATTATCATCGCTCAAGGGGGGAGTCTTAAGGTCCAGTATTCGATTAGTCCGCAACTTGATTTTCATATTATTTTTTGACATCTCATCAAAGGTGAAGAAGAATATGGAATTTTTAATCAATGTTTTACTTAGAGAAAAACCACTTTATGGTATTTACTGTGGTATTTACTAAGTAAAACATTAATTAAAAATGGATAGATTTTACCGCAATAATTTTTCAACACTTTTTTGTGTTTTGATGATAATTTTTGCTATTTTCATTTTACGCACGGCCATCGGCCTTGAAAATTGATGGATATTACCACAAAGTGACTGCCGCATCAATCAATGAAATTCCATATTCTAGTTTCGGAAGCTATGCTTCCATCTTCACGTCTAAATATAAACTATATATTTTTTTAGAGTTTATATTTAAACCTGAAGATGGAAGCATAGCTTCCGAAACTAGTCGTCATAATAAAATAAACTCAAGTGGTAAAAATCAAGCGTTTTTCTTTTACAATTTCATCATGTGGTACAACAAAGTGAATGCCGAAACAATAAATAAAACTTTTTCATCTTTGTTGAGATGTGAAAATATATAATCATTTTTACCACTTTTTGCGTTTTGATGATAATTTTTGCCATTTTTATTTTACGCGCGGCCATCTAGGAGCAGTTGCATAATTCTGTACCGCACAATGGAGTCGCTTTTCCAATTTTCCCGCGGCCGCGACTCGGCGCTAATCGCCTTTTACGCGGGAAATGTAATTTTGGCGCCCAATTGTGATAAGATCGGCTGTCGGGTGATTAGCGTTCCGCCGCGTTTTTTCTTGTTTGACACGGCTCGTTAATTATCGTTGCCGCAATGGCGTGAATGCGCCGGGATTCAAATGATGCGAAAAAATCCGCGTTTGTCATATTTCGAAATCGCAAATGCAATGGGATTCCGATTCGCTAGGCCATTTTTTGTTCGAGATATTGGCGCCGAAATGGCAAAATGGTATGAAAAACGTTGGTGAAAATATTATCGGGATTTATTATTTTTTTTAAATCTCATCAAAGTTGAAGTAGAATATGGAAGTCGGGGCATTTACGGGGCTGACGACCGTCATAGGCTAGTTTAAGTGATCACTTTACACACGAATAACATTCACCAATTCTACCCATTATTGACAACCACACTTTTCAAATTCTTGGAAGTTCTATATATATGAACCAATTTTGAAACATTGTTCTTGAATCACTAGAATTTCTCTAGAGACATCTTTTGGTGAGATGAGAAGAAGCTTTTTTATTTAGCAGAAACTCTTTTATTAGTATGTGAGGTCCGAATCCTGGATTATAATCACACACACGAGAAACGCCAGAAAATATCATTTTCATTTTTATTATTTAAGCTTATAATTTGACCAAATAATTTATTTACAACATTTTGAGTGTGTCCAAATACTTGTTCACAAAATCTGGGTTATCTCCAATTACAGGAGTTATTTTCATATTATTTTTTTACATCTCATCAAAGATGAAGTAGAATATGGAAGTCTGGGCATTTACGGAGCTCACGACCGTCATATCATTCTCTTATTTGAATATCATTCTCTATTGAGGTGAAATTTCAATGAGAAATTTCAATACACAGGTGGTTTGGTAACATTACAATGCAAACTCAGTATGCCCCTTGCTGTGTGAGAAAAATAGGAAATTAGAAGCATTATTTTTAAGCAATTTAGTCGCTAGCATTTCATTTCAACACAAGAAAGACTGGAACAGTAATTTTTATGAATTTTTCAATACTTTTTTGATGAATTAGTCATTCTATAACTTTTAAATAAGTAGTGGAATGAAATTCACTTGAGTTTATTAATTAGACCCTGGGAATTGATCCCAAGACCTCCAGCACGGAGATTATAGGCTTAATAAAAAATTTAAATCATGTTTTTAGGTGTTTCCCAGTATATAAAATATTTCAGTAAGGATATTTCATAGTTTTAAAATCTGTATTTGCTAAATAAAAAGCTTACTTAAATCATCCACAGATACTGCCACGAACTCGCAAAAAGCTATGTATGAATCATTTCATATTTGTGAGTTCCAAAAATTTAAGTAATGTGTTTGTAAATCATGGGTAGAATGATGAATGTTACACGTGTATAAAGTGATAAACCAGCCTATGACAGGTTTCATATTCTTCTTCATTTTGTTGAGGTGTCAAAATGGAATTCAAATCAGAGTTATATCGTAGTCGTACAGGAGAAAGTGACCAAGTAACTAACAAAACGTAAAATGTTCACTAGGGCCATTAAAGTCACTTTTGCTTGGTAAGAAAATAAACATCAATGCAGTTAGTCATTCTTAACAAGTCAATATATTATACATCCAAGTTTAAAATCCTTTTGGATTTTTTTCAGAGCAATATTAAGCTAGTAAGATATCAAATAGGCAATGATCATGTTTTGGTAAAAAATGCACTTGGTCACTTTCACCTGTATGACTACGATATATGTAGCATAATGAAAATGTCTTACCTCTAACAGGTCAATCATCTTGGTCATCTGGGAGTAGATCAACACCCTATGTCCCTGAGCTTTAAGCCGCTTCAGGAGGCCGTCCAACACATTCAGCTTCCCCGCATCCGTGACCAAAGTTTGCTTATCTAGAACAATCCAGATTAAAAATTAAAAATAAAAAACATTACAAACAATAAATTAATTTTAATCATGGGCTAGTTAATTGAGATAGCTGCTGTATTTCAATGGTTATTCTTCTTCTTTCCATGTTCGCTCCCTAGATGGAGCATATGGCCAACACGAAACGTCTCCAAGTCACTCTGTCACGCGCCATCTCCTTCCCAGGTCAGTCCGGCGTCTCTTAGTTCCGCTGAGTCTATTCGGTGAATGGTTAATGATGAATTTCAATGGTTATAGAAGTTACAAACTTACCGGGGACAGATAGGACAGAAGCGGTGGGTGGAGGACGAGGAGGGGGCGCCAAGATAAGCCCCCTTGAGCCCCCTTTCTCTCTTCGTATCCAGCGATGAGTGGCGGCCCTGGAGCAAGCGTAAGCGTGTCGAGTTCCAAAATGCACCTAAGAAGATAAAATAAACAATAAGTGGACTATTCAAAATATATCCATCAATCTGCATATTCTCTTTAGCCAGGATATTACAAAACATACACAAAACACAATTTCCTTAGTAAAGATTACAAAATATACATCACGCGCCTTCTTATCACATTAGCAAAATAAATCAAAATATTAAAATTATGATATAAATAGTCATATCTCATAGTGTCTATGCGGGACAGTTTTTGACAAGCACAAGGTGTTTGCAAAATATTGTTTTTTGCCAAAAAATAATATGAAAATAACTCCTGTATTTGGAGATAATCCAGATTTTGTGAACAAGTATTTGGACACACTCAAAATGTTATAAAGAAATTTTACATTCATAGATGCACTAAAATTGTTAATGAATATGTAAAAAATCAAACCTACCCTAATTCACATAATAAAGCTACAACTCAAACAACTACATAGTTTTTTTTCCCAATTTTATTTTATTTGACCAATGAGTGGGGTTCGTCATTATTGATGAAACCCGGACATTGGTCAAAAATAAGTGGAAAAAACTATAAAGTAATGTAATACAAAACCAAGATATGTCAGTACAAAACATGAATACCCTAATTCAGTAATACCCTCTATTAATATCACTGATTTAATTTTTAAAATATATATGTATACAATTAAAGAATTCAAGACTTTTACAACTTATTTTTTAAAAAAGGTAACAGGCATTTTATAAACACTTACATTTCAGGTAACAAGTATTTACAAAGTAATTTCATAAATTGGATCTCTTCAGTAATTTTTAAAAATTATTTTATCAAGTAATGTAAAGAAGACATTACCTGTGAGCCAAACCTTCTCACCTAGCATTTTCATAAAAATTATGCTTTTAATACATATCTAAATGAATACATTGACCTATACATGAAGAACTTATTTGACTCTTTCACTGTACATTTATCTAAAAGTTTCTTAACTATTTTAATATGTTTGTTATATAATGCAGAAGAATAATATAGAGGGACAGAGAAGTAAACTTCCAATTTCCTGCATTCTTTTAACCTTTCTTATCTCAAATTTTTTTTAAATTGATCTACATACCTTGACAGTGGATGAGAAGATGAATGGGGGAAGAGATGTCGGCTCGCAAGGACGCACGGAGACTGGGCGCTGACGATAAGGAAACTCCGGCACGAGATAAATGTTGCAGCTGGGCGGCGCACACTCCGGGATGGAGCCAAGAGCTGAACGAGCCAGAATCGTCTTTGTGGGGGTTTTCTGGATAAGCAAATCACAAACATTAAAATGGATATTGCGGAAATTTAATCTACAGTACAGTCTGGATAATCCGAACTAATTGAGACCTGACCTTGTTCAGATTAGCCAAAATAACTGTGATAAGCAGTTGGAAGGAAAGAATGAGTCTCTTGTGTTATAATAGTGGCATATAGTATATATGTAGATTTACGTTTTTAGAAAAGACTACTCTTCTGTATCGATGTAAAAAACAATAATACAATAATATATTTCACGGCTAACAGTTATTACACTACAGCAGGGGTTCCCAAAGTGTGCGCCGCGGCGCCCTGGTGCGCCGTAGAAATTCAAGAGGGGCGCCGTGAGTCGATCCTCTTTCATTATCCGAAACCACAAATATTCTCGGGTACCTATAAAGCAACAATTTCTATTTTGAGAGCTAGCATCATTCTACCCAACTTCTATTATTGTAGGTAGGTACCTATTTCTTTCGACTATAATGTATATACATATGTATATAGTCACATTATCTATTCCAAATAGCTTTTTAAAGTAGGGCGCCGTGACAAAATACTAAAGTTGGAAGTGCGCCGCGGGCTGAAAAAGATTGGGAACTCCTGCACTACAGTACAGATGCAACTCACTGCTTTTTGAAAATATAAAAAAAGGATGTTGTTTACTGGGCCGCTGAATCTTGAGAGGATGTTACAGTCCACATGTTGAGAAAATCTTGACAAAATTATGGCCAACCCGTGAGTTTGAAGACAATGAACAACGATACTTTGCATCATCCAATAAACTCTCTTCCCTGCTTCAAAAGACAATCATCGAATTTATGTCTTGTAACAAGAAGTATGTACGTACATAGTACTATTTTAACTAACGTTTTGGCCTAAGTTTTAACTTGTTTTGCTAGCCTAGTTTTATTGTACTGCACTCAATGTGCTATTAAACCAAATTATTAAATAAAAAAGTGTATTTTATTTGATAAATACATATTTAATTTGCTTTTGAATTAATTTGACAACATGCACTTAATTTCACCCCTATAAGCATTAATTCCTTTTTTTAATTTCAATTCAAACCCTTATCCGCACCCCAATGGTGCATAGGGCACTGCATTATATAAACACAGTGTTGTCTTGATCGTTAACACACGAAGGATAGGTGATCAGCCCTCCGCTTCAGGTACCAGTCCAGGGTAATATTGAATAAATATTAGAGTGAAAAAATAACTAATATTTATTTTACCCCCCCTGGGAATCGAACCCGGGACCTCCAAAACGGTAGCCGAGCGTGCTGACCATTACACTACGGAGGCGGACGTTAATTAATTCCTTCTATCACATAAAAAAACCTAGTTATTTCGTTCCGGGGCATGTTCGAATTAACCGGACGTTCGGATTATACGTGTTCGGATTAGCGGGACTCTACAGCACTCTATTTTTTCATCTCCTTATGCCCTTTCATTGTTAAGCCTAAAGGTGGAGACTGACCGGAGCATTGAGCAACGTGTTACGTTACGATGCAAGCATTCAGGCAGTCAGTACAGCGAGCCGAGCGCTCCATCCATAGTTTTGGATGCTCGCTGATGCTCGCTGCGAGAGATGTTACGACAAAATGGTCCGGTCAGTCTCCACCTTAAGAGTTTGTCCGAAATACCTTTGGTGAGGAGGGTAGCTGCAGACTTGGACCGTCCGGTTCTAGCTTGATGATGGAAGAGGGCGAGATTTGCGAAGGCGGTACGGTGGATGGAGAGGCGTGTTTACTCCTGATGAGGCGATGTTCCATGGTCTCCGGCATACTGTGCATGTGGTGGTCCGTATGGGTGAAGTACATGGAGCCTGGAAAAGAAAAAGCTTTATAAAATCTACAAAAACCAAGAGTTTTCGACTTATCGATGGATCAATATCGCTATATCACATTTGGAATAAGGAGTGTGCACACCTAACCTAACTAAATAACTACTAATACGCCACTACTCTGCAGGGGTGGGCAGAGAGAACAGAACGCCTCACCAATCTGTCTTTGCACACTATCTTCACATGTCTCCATTCATACATCTTCTCATACATACACGCCGAATACTCTGACTCCTAACTTTCAAGTATTTGAATTTCCACTTTCAAGTATTTGAAATACTTGATCGTGCCAAGTTTTACTCGGTCTTCCTCTGCTTCTATTACAAACCACATTTGCCTCATAAATTTGTTAATATCCTTTCTTCACTCATTCAATTCACGTGCAAAGACTGATGACATTCTATTCTCTCTGCCTACCCCTACGTTGAAGTGGCGTAATGAATATTTAGTTTTTAGTTAGTAGTAGTATAAAAAAAAAAAACAAAAAAAATTTATCCGCCTCCGTAGTGTGACGGTCAGCACGCTCGGCTACCGGCTACCGGAGGCTCTGGAGGTCCTGGATTCGACTCCCAGGGGGGGTCAAATAAATATAAGTGATTTTTTCACTCTGATATTTATTCAATATTACCCTCGACTGGTACCTGAAGCGGAGGGCTGATCACCGTTCTTTCATGTGTTAACGATCAAGATAACACTGCGTTCATATGTTGCAGTGCCCTATGCACCAATGGGGTGCGGATAAAGATAAGGGTTTGATGTAGTATAAAAAAGGAAGAAAAAAAAAGATTATTCATGAGAGAAAAAAAACAGGAAATACATACATTGAAAAACATGAAAAAAACTTATAAAACATAATGGAATATAGAGATCAACAGACTTACTTGTAACAGATAGAGAATCGGTAAACAACAATCCATCCCATACTGGGCTGTCCTTTTTATGGAAGTTCATAGAATGTCCGTTGGGAGTAATGACTAGTTGGTGTTTTCTCAGTGCTGCATTGTAATAACTATTTTTAGGGGATTGGGAAGGTGTTTCCTTCTTGATGCAGTCATCTTCCCCATTTGACCACCACAAATGTCTATGTCTTACTTTCTCTAAGCACTGGTGGGCTGCCAACATGTAAGTAATTCTGGAAAAAATATGGATCTTATAATACAACATATTAAAAGTAAAAACTAACTAACTAACTAACTAACTAACTAACCATCACGCCGCTTCCCCGCAGGGGTAGGCAGAGAGAATAGAGCGCCACACCACTCTGTTCTTGCAAACATTCTTCGCCTCTTCCACGTTCATGCATCTCCTCATACATACCCGCCGATTGTTACGACTCCTAACCTGACCACTTTCAAGTATTTGGCATACCTGATCGTGCCATGTTTTTCTCGGTCTTCCTCTGCTTCTTTTCCCGCTAACATTCGCCTCATAAATTTGTTTTACCGTTCTTTCCTCACTCATTCGTTCTACATGTCTAAACCATCTCAACACACCTTTCTTAATTTTATTGATAATGCTTATCTCAGCTTTGCATTCTTTCCTTATTTCACTATTCGTACATCTATCATACATCGTTTTGTCGCACATTCTTCTGAGAGATCGCATTTCGACTGCATGCAGTCTACTTTCATCCTTCTTTTTCCAACTCCATGTTTCACTTCCATACATTAGAGTTGGAACCAGGACTCCGTTGTGCACTGCCAGTTTAGCTTCCGCTGATAGGTTTTTAGCTTCCGTTTAGCTTAGCTTCCGCTCAGTTTAGCTTCCGTTCAGTTTAGCTTCCGCTGATAGCTAAAAGTAGTACCAAGTATTATTATTTGTTAAGGTGGAGGCTGACCGGAGCATTTCGTCGTAACATAACTTCGTAACATCGCTCGCGGCGAGCATCAGCGAGCATCTGAAACTATGGATGGAGCGCTCGGCTCGATGTACTGACTGCCTGAATGCACGCATCGTAACGTAACTCTCCACCTTTTATCTATTTGGCTAAAAATACATGAACTGAACGACTGGTCAGCGTACTGATTTTACAAATTTAAGCTATGCAATTATTTCATCTCACAACTTTTTCATTCAACTTGTTCATTTTGATGGAGCATTTAAGGTCGTAATAATAATTATAAATGAATATGATAATATATTTTGTATATTAAAAGCATTGATAACATTCTGGTATGGTAAAAAGTGGTATTACACAAAGTAAACAATGGATGGTAAGGTGAGTGTTTTAATATGATTATCTTTGCAATAAAATAACAACTACATATATAGTTTCTTCCGCATGTATTTTATTTGACCAGTGTATTTTATTTGTTTTCGTCGCTACCAACATCATCAGACTGGTGATATTGGTAATAACGAAGCTCGGTCACTGATTAAATATAATATACATATGTATTTGGAGAAAACTATATAGTATATATTTTATTATATAAAATGCAGTTCCACCAAGAAATGTCAGTACAAAATTTAAATCATAATCTATATTTCAAATGGAAAGAAAAACTGTAACTGAATTAGATTGATTAGTTGAGAAAAATAATTATTTTCTCAATTCCTCGTAATAAACTATGCGGTCTCCAGTGGAGTGGATTTCTTATAGGTGCATGAGCAGTACCTACCCAAATGGAATGGAAAAAATATGGAAAACTGTGATAAAAATAGTTACAGTGAAACCTCTATCTATCGTTCCTCAAATAATCGTTTTCCCGGATGTGTCGTTTATTTCTTCTATCCCGACTTAATTTCATACTATACTAAACCGCATCGATCGTTTTTCTATTACCATTTACCGCATTTATCGTTCGAATTAAGCTGCATATTTCATACATTTTGTCTATTATTTACATTATTTCCAATTTTCTTACATTCAACGGCAACGTATGGGATAGAAACTATCGAAAGCTTGTGTAACCGATACCAGAAGCCGAAAATATACTATTGACTTACGAAAATAAAACAGTTAAAAAACAAAAGTATTTTTTAAAATTCTATTCAGGTTTGTATTTTTTTTAAATAAATACATTTGCATCTGAATTATATATTCTTCTTAGAATTTTAGCCTACGAATGGTTATGCAGATTGGGAGGACGGTATCTTTACTCGGTCGTATCTAATTGCGTATTGACCTCTTAAACCCGCATTCATTGTTTTCCCGCATTCTTAGTTTATTTTAATAGGTCGTTTTTAAAAACGATAGATAGAGGTTTCACTGTATTAAAAAAAAAATTAAACCACAAGTTTTCTCAGTTATTTCTCCGCGACACAACACGACTTAAAGTTATGACAAGTTTGAAAAATAATTTTGAATGGAGACAAAAATATAAATATCGAGAATACTCACAAACTAAACCATTCTCCGAGAGTAATACTGTAAATTTCTTCGGGAGACATATCCATGAATCTAGAGAAACTAAAAATTCCCCCTAAATTATCGTCATTAAATAAATTCCTATGTATGTACTCCTTAGCGAATACTGAAAACTTATTATATAGCAGGTGCAGTTTGGATGGAAGGGGTATTGAGAGCGAAGTATCTTCGGCAATCATTTTTGGAACTAAATACTCATCGCACTTGAGGAACAAGGGCGATTTCACATCCCTTCTTTCAAAAAGCTCGGGATGGTTGCAAACCTGAAATAAAAATGTTCATATATCAAATTGAAAATGCAATACACACATATCACTAAACTAATTGAGAAAATATTTACATTTTTGACATCTCATTGCTAAATAATTTCTACTATCTCCTTTTCCACAATTTTATCACAGTAATGCGCCCTTGAGGTAGTATTTTACGAAAACAGTGATTTACAGACAAGCCTTTTTTTTTTATTATTATCAAAAACATAACTGGAATGAATTATAACCCGAGAAAAAGTAACAAATAGCATCTCAATAGGACAACTTCAAAAGTAACATTTACCCATTAGTCATATCTCTACACCCTTATCCGCACCCGATGGTGCATAGGGCACTGCATGATATACACGCAGTATTATCTTGATCATTAACACATGAAGGAAAAATGATCAGCCCACTGCTTCAACTACCAGTATATTAAAGTGAAAAAACACTTATATTTATTTGACCTGCCCCCTGGGAATCGAACCCGGGACCTCCAAAGCGATAGCCGAGCGTGCTCACCATTACACTATGGAGTCGGAGCTCTAGCTATTACAAACTTATATTTCATTTTTGTCATAATGAAAACTACAGACTTCTTCAGTGTTAGTCTGCCCAGATTTAAAGAATCACAGAAGATATTTAACAAAGATGTTATCCCAATTTCTGATTGATATTGACTATACTGTCAACCTTTACTCGGCTTGAGCCAATTTTTTTTCCAACGGACCATACCTGCTAAATGAAGGTGATATTATACATAATATTTTTAAATAGTATGAAAATAGAACTCGCCTTTCTGAATTGCATGACTAGATTCATAAGATTAGAAGTGAAATTTTTATCTACACTATGTCCAGGCTCCCCGCCCACTGAATAATGAAGCAGGTCATCTATTTTAATTTTTTTCTTTAGGGCTGTAAAAGAAAAATAATAAATGTAAGAATAAACAAATATAATTCATATTTGAAGCACTAACTTCTTGATTTTCTATTTGTTAACTTTGTTCTTTAAAAAATAACTATAAATATTTTATTTTAACTTAACTATAATGTCTACCGGTTTCGAAGCGAATCGCTTCTTTACCAAGACTGATTAATACTTAGACTAGACTAATTAAGACTGATCAATAATAGTATTAACGAGTCTTAAACTAGACTGATTAAGACTGATTAATAATAGTATTAATCAGTCTTGATAAACAAGCGGTTAGCTTCGAAACTGGTAGACTTAGACTAGACTGATTAAGACTGCTCAATAATAGTATTAATCAGTCTTGATAAAGAAGCTGTTAGCTTCGAAACCGGTATACATCATAATTAAGTTATAATAAAATATTTATAGTGATTTTAATACAAAGTTACATTTTAATTTTATAAATAAACAAATATATTATCTAGTGGAACCTGTCATAACGAACATAATTCTTTCCGAAATCTTACTTGTTAAGCAAAAAAAAAATGTTTTGACTGGTGCAGAAGTCCCGGCTCACGAGTGAAGTCGTGAAAAAGGGACTTGACCTTTCTTTGCAACTCGTTATGCGAAATATAGCTCGCCAAGGGAGTAACTTTTTAACTTTTTTTGTTGCTTGTTATGCGATTTACTCGTTATGAGAGGTTCCACTATATATTATAGTCATACAAACTATTGAACATCAATAAGATATATAACGTATCGCATTAAAATATTATTTTTCTATATTCATTGTTAACTTTTTGGTATGATAATATAACGTTAACTTTTTGGTATGATAATATAACGTTAACTTTTTGGTATGATAATATAACACTCTCCTTATCATTCATCTTTCACAATCATTCTGTCATTTGTCAATTAAATTGTTCCAATAGCCAAGCCTTTTACATTGGAAAAACATAGAGTAAATTCAACATCAGAATTAAAGAACATTTAAGGTATTTATATTTTGTATATTAAAAGCATTGTTAATTTTGTGGTATGGTAATATAACACTCTCTTCATAATTCATCATGCATAATCGTTATGGTGTTTATAAATTGAAATGTTCCAAATTGCATACCCTTTTACATTGGAAAAACACCATGTAAATTCAATATCAGAATTAAAAACATTTAAGGTGTCTTAATAATATTTTTTTCTGAATTTACTAATCACCTTATAACATAGAACATATCGCTCACTCCTTTCAAGAACGCCATAAATCAAAAATCGTCAATTTTCAGTTGTGCATGTTTTCGGAATGCCCAGAAAATGTACTATATCCCAGCAAAAGAGGCATATTTTTAACTTAATATTTACCCGCTACAGGGCAGAAAGTGTTGTTTTTGCATTTTGAAGAAAAGGTTTTGTTAAATTATTTATTTAAATATACTTGATATTTTTCAAATGGAGAAAAAACCTTCAGGTTTTACTTAAAAAGATGTGTTGCGAAGTAAAAAGTTCAATAAGTGGCTTGATATTTATTTTTAATACATTGTATTATATTTTTAAACTTTAAAAACGTTCTCCTGAAAAATCAAGTTTTTTTATTTATGACGTTCTTGAAAGGAGTGAGCGATATGCACATTGGCAGGTTTATTGCTGAGAAGCAATATCTTCCAACCAACCAAAAACATTCTAGTGATATCAGTCAGTTTGAATTTTATACATGGCCTATTAAAATTAATGGGCAGGTAATGCTTGTTCATAAGATTAAACGAAAAAAAAAATGGATGGATATCAAGTATGAAGAATAAGTCACATATTATACACGACAAAAACTATTACGATCTGAGTCCGAGAAATTTAGAAAAGGGTGAATAGAATGTAAAACATACCAAAATAAAGGAGGTTCTGTCTTGTTGTAAGGGGACAATACACCATCACCTCAATTTTGTCCGAAAGTTCATTTTCCACATCTTTCTTTATCCTCCGTAACATAAACGGCTTGAGAATCATGTGTAACCTTGATAAGTGCTCTGCAATTTAAAAAAAATTACAATAATATCATTTCAAACATTATTTTTTTATGATTATAATATTTATTTATAAATGTGCTTACTTTCATCGATAGCCGTTTTGTTTTCCGCGTGACTTTCAATGTCTTTTGAAAACCACTCGTTAAATTCATCGTGAGAATCAAAAAGAGTCGGCATGATAAAATGCAGCAGGGACCATAATTCCGCCATGCTGTTTTGGATAGGAGTTCCTGAAATGATTTGTAATAAAATATTAGGGAATGGCGGTATGATAAATTCTAGCATATTTGGTACAAAGGGAATATTTGCATTGCAAGTAAGAGAAAAAAGAGTCATTTAATATTTAACGCTACCCATTTATTTATGGCCACAGCAAATTTTACAAAAAACAACTGCATTTTTTATTTTTTTTAAATTACCTAACGTCCAAGCGACTCTGAAATCTAGCTACGGCTTATGCAACACCGCTTATCATGACCCTACTCAGGCTTCAATTTTTTAAGTTTCATAGCCTATGCCTACTCAAGAGTGGATTTACTCTTTATGTTTAAAGTTACTATAATTTCATGTAATTCATGAGTGAAAATTCTGGGCAAAAACACTCGCTAAAACAACTGCAACTTGCATTCTTTCCTTATATCACCATTTGAACATCTATCACACAACGTTTTGCCGCACATTCGTCTGAGAGAACGCATTTCGACTGCATCCAGTCTACTTTTAACATTCTTTTGCCAACTCCAGTCTTCACTTCCATACATTAGGGTTGGACCAGGACTCCATTGTGAACTGCCAGTATAGCTTTCGCTAATGGGGTTTTATTTGCTATAACTGAATTCAGTGCACCGTTTATTCTGTTCCCAGTAATCACTTCTTTTCTATATCAATTACAATTTTTCCATCCTTAGAAAACATTTATATAAACCCTTATTGATGGTGCGGATAAGGGCACTGCATCATATAAATGAAGTGTTATCTTGATTGTTAACACATGAAGGAAAGGCAATCGGTCCTCCGCTTCAGTCCAAAGTAATATTGAATAAACAAAAGAGTGAAATAATCACTTATATTTATTTGACCCCCCTTGGGAATCGAACCCAGGACCTCCGGTTTACTACTATTTACATCTTTTCATCATATTTAAAGAAATCTATATAAAATAAAAATAAAACAAATTTACAACGCGAATGTAGTTGAAAAAATAAGGAGAGGAAGACCGAGGAAAACTTGACACAATCAGGTATATCAAATACAGGAAAGCGGCCGGATCAGGAGTTGGAATAATTGGCGGGTGTGTAAGAGGAGATGCATGAATGTGGAAGAGGAGAAGAATGTTTGCAAAGACAGAGTGGTGTGGTGGGCTATTTTCTCTGCCTAGGTGAAGCGGCGTGATGGTTACTTAGTTTACATTTATGTATTTTTAATTAATGTTTTACTTAGTAAATACCATTATTTCTTAAAATCTACTGTGACACGTGTTTCGAGGAATGCATCAAAACATGTGTCACAGTAGATTTTAAGAAATAGTGGTATTTACTAAGTAAAACATTAATTAAAAATGGATTGATTTGTCCACAAAGTGACTGCCGAATATATTAATGAAATTACATTTATGTAATTGACAAATTACACTTCGCAGATGATCAAGTGTGTCAAATACTTGAAAGTGGTCAGGTCAGAAGTCAAAATAATCGGTGAGTATGTAAGAGGAGATGCATGAATGTGGATGAGGATGTTAGTCAGTTAGTTTACTTCTTACCAGAAAGCAACAGCCTATTTCTGCAGCTAAAGCCTAGGAGCAATTTCCACCTCTGGGATCCCGAGGACTTGATGGCTTGCGCCTCGTCCAGGATCATGTGCTGCCACTTGATCCTGTTCATGTACTTGATGTCGGCCACCACGATCTGGTAGGACGTGATGACCACGTGGTAGGCCGCCTCCTTGGTGTGGAGATCGCGACGCTCCCAGAACTGCCGAAGGATCTTGCGCTCGTTGGGGTTGCCCCAATACGGTACCTGAAGAATAAACATTGTTTTGAATATAATAATAATAATAATAAAACCCTTATCCGCACCCCAATGGTGCATAGGGCACTGCGTCATATAAACGCAGTGTTATCTTGATCGTTTACACATGAAGGAAAGGTGATCAGCCCTCCGCTTCAGGTACCAGTCCAGGGTAATATTGAATAAATATGACAGTGAAAAAATCACTTATATTTATTTTACCCCCCTTGGGAATCGAACCCGGGACCTCCAGAACGGTAGCCGAGCGTGCTGACCATTACACTACGGAGGCGGACATGAATATTGAAAGCATTAACTTTGTGGACCATATTGATATATAATTTTGATAAATAAAAAGACTTTGTTTTATGATCCACTCATATTATTTATTGATTCGGCATTAACTTTGTGGAATGATATGATTATTTTATTAAAATTAAACACTTGAATTTACCACTTTATCGAGCTTTATTTTTATTTACGAATAGTTTCGAAAACGACAGATGTTTTCATCTTCTGGTACGAATTAAAACTGTTTTAATTTGTACCAGAAGATGAAATCATCTGTCGTTTTCGAAACTAGTCGTAAATAAAAATAAAACTCGATAAAATGGTATATGTATTCAAGTGTTTTATTTTAATAAAATAATCCACTCAGATGAGAGTGATCAAAGTGTTTTTATTTCTCAAAATAATAAATAAACATTGTAATTTTAAAACTTTACAATTTTTTAACCCTTCCCTTACGGTGCTAAAAACTTCCGCGTGGACCGGTGATATGTATGTTGTACATACACCATATGAAAATGTGATTTAAAAACGGGAAAAATGTAAATATTCCTAAATGTTGCTTTTACTGACCATAGTTGAAGTTAAAATGTATCAATTTTGTGATGTGGCTTTGGTAAGTTATGACATTTTCAAACGAATATCGAGTAGACTCAAAAAATCTGTGTTTGATTTAAAAATTAATTCATATTTACTTATTTATTTTTTTACAAAAATGTTAGTAAAATTAGTATATAACCACTCACCGAGATTTTTACGTCTACCGGTTTCGAGACGTACCCGTCTCTTCGTCAGGACAATCACTAACACAGCATGCAAACAATACTACCCTTCACCACCATAGCACCATTTACACACTCAAAACTACACAAAATGTCTAACACATGCGATTTTTGGTCGACTCGAAGACCAACATGCACTATAGTTTTCAATACAGACATGCGTTACGAGCCGAGGTTAAACGTACATCGTCGAAACCGTCCGAACACATACGTCGAAACGTACATCGTCGTTAAACGTACATCGTCGAAACCGTCCGAAAACATACGTCGAAAATAAGTAAAAAGTAAGTAAAAAAAAAAAAAATAAGTAAAAATGACTAACCACAAAGTAAATGCTTTAAATATTAATAATATTGAGAATATTAATTCATATGTTTAGGTCTTCTATGTCCTATGTGCCCATACCATCTCAATTGCCTTTCCTCTTTGATGTCAGTTACACCCAGGTTTGCATAAATGCGTGAACTGTTTATTTTGTCTCCAAGTGACACTCCAGCTGACCATCTACAAGCATTCGCATTTCAGCAGTTTTTAGTTGCCAAATGCATTCCTGTCCGCCTCCGTAGTGTAATGGTCAGGACGCTCGGCTACCGTTCTGGAGGTCCCGGGTGCGATCCCCAGGGGGGGGGGTCAAATAAATATAAGTGATTTTATCGCTCTAATATTTATTCAATACTACCCTAGCCTGGTACCTGAAGCGCACGGCTGATCACCTTTCCTTCATGTGTCAACGATCAAGATATAACTGCATTTATATGATGCAGTGTCCTTTGCACCATTGGGGTGCGGATAAGGGTTTAAAGAAGATGGAGAAGAATGCATTCCTAAAATGGACAGTAAATGAAATAATTTCTCACCACTTTGAAGTCGGGAACGAAGCGTTGCATCTCCTGCTGCCAGTTGTGAAGAGTACTGGCGGGGGACACGACCAGGAAGGGCCCCCACACTCCTAGCCTTTCGGCCACGTGACACAGGAAAGCTATGCACTGAACTGTTTTACCCAAACCCATCTCGTCCGCCAGTATCCCGCTGATACCCTGGAAATTACACAGCAACATTAATATGCTTCCTATTATTTTTTTCTCCGTCTTTTTCCTCATTGCTGAGGGTTGTGACCCTTGCAGAAGCAATGACTCTTCTCCAGTTATCCCTTGACTGCGCTGCACGTAGCGCTCCAACCACTGAGGTGCCTGCTGCTGCCTTAATTTGATCGGTCCATCGTGTGGGGGATCTTCCTCTCCTTCACTTTCCCTCCAGGCTACCGATCACAACTAGTCGTTCCAGGCTATCATAGTTGCCACGCGCAACGTGACCAAAGAACTGGACACGTTGCGCGTACACTTTTTTTTTAAACCAATATAAACAGCAAGATATGCGCTTATTGGAGATTCAAAATAGAATTATAACTGATTAGATACCTTAAGGGAGTTAAATCGCTCTCGGTTGCATACAAAAAGTTTATGATATGCGTTAGTGCCGGGTTGTGGTCCCGATCACAATTTTATACCTATTTCTAATAATGAGCCGCTTAGGCTCACAGAAATAGTATGAAATGGAAATATTTGTGTAAACAATAAAAACACAAATATTTATCTTTTTTTACATTCTGCCCGCATCTGTAGTGTAGTCGTCAGCACGTTAGCTACCATGCTGGAGGTCCCGGGTTCGATTCCCAGAGGGGTCAGAATAAATAAAAGTGATTTTTCACTATCATATTTATTCAAATTATCCTAGACACTAGGCGCAGGGCTGATCACATTTCAATGATGTATTTTAACACATTGTTGTCGGGCGGTTTTTTCATTAACCCTAACCCTAACTAGTATACAAATTAGGGTCGTATACTAATTACAAGTAACTGCTTTGTTTTTTGGCTCTCTACCAAAAGTAAGCCAATAGAACGTATATGAACGTCTCCCGTTCTCTACCAACAGTTTGCAAAAGGAACTTTTAAGCATTTCCCGCAAACAATGTGTTAACAAGATACCACTGCTTCTATAAAATGCAGTGCCCTATGCACCATTGGGTGCAGATAAGAGTTCAAATAATGAAATAACATTCAACCTCGATTTATGCAAGTTATAGGTACTGGTAGTAATTTATGTTTTCGAAATGTAGTGTTGGAGGCGGATGCTCCGAATATCATTCCAGTATTTTACCTGGTCATACAGGTTGGCAAGCCAATTCATCCCCTTGAGCTGGTACCCCTTGAGGGTGCCCCTGAACAGCGAGGGCTGCGCGTGCTCCCCGCCGGCCCCGGGGGAGTTCCCCAAGAACTGCCGGGAACGCGCGCGGTCCGCCTCAAACGCGTCCATCGCGTTGTGCTTGGCGCGCTCCTTCATCGTGTCTCTGGAAAACCGCATATTCAAATTAACCGACTCACCGAAAGGCGAAATTAAAACATATTGTCGAGATTGACCGTATCGCATCTGATACCACAAATGTGTCTGTTAAGGTGGAGACTGACCGGAGCATTTCGTCGTAACGTAACACGTTACGATGCGAGCATTCAGGCAGTCAGTACACCGAGCCGAGCGCTCCATCCATAGTTTCGGATACTCGGTGATGCTCGCCGCGAGCAATGTAACGACATTATGTTACGACGGAATGCTCCGGTCAGTCTCCGCCTTAAGATCTGCAAGATCAGGCTATCCAACCGACCAAAATGAAATGTAAAGACAAACTTACACGTCATAGGTGTCCAAATGTGACATGTTTCTCGGTGTGGACTCTTCATCCAATTGGCTGAGGATGCGCAGTTGCGCACTCGGGGAAATATCCTTTCCTATCTTGTGCGACATGAAATGTGCGTACAGTTCTGTCTGCGTTATGAGGAAATTCAGTTTCCGCTGCTGGCGCTTTGCCTCAATGAATTCCACATCCATCTGAAAACAGAGAACTTAGTCATGAAGAAATACTTAATATGTATATTAAACAGACATTTTTGACATCTCAACATAGATGAAAAGAAAATAAACGTCTGGGTATTTACAGGGCTGTCATAGGCTGGTTAAGTGATCACTTTACACACGTGTAACATTCACATTCTACCCGTGATTGACAACCACACTACTTTATTTTGGAAGTCATACATATATGATCAATCTCATAATGTACCATGATTCAATTTAGAATGATTTTGCCGGGTCAGGAGTCGTAATAATTGTCGGATATGTATGAGGAGATGCATGAATGTAGAAGTGGCGAAGAATGTTTGCAAAGACTGAGTGGTGTGGCATTCGATTCTCTCTGCCTACCCCTGCGGAGAAGCGGCGTGATGGTTAGTTAGTTATGCTATGATTTTACTAAGCAGAGACACTTTTATTTATATGCAGGATCCGAACCCAGATTATTTTACATGCTGGGAAATGCCGGAAAACCTGATTTTAATTTTTTTTTATCCATCTTTTACTTTAAAGAAATATAAATAAATATTCTTCTTCTATGTCGAGATGAATAAAATGTAAAACAACTTCAGATCTGTGAACAAGTATTTGGACACAGATCAAAATGTTGTGATTAAACAGACACAGTTGGCATGAATATTTAATGTATATCTTTAGTTTCACTTTATTTAATATTACTTTTCGTAAACTGCTATTTTTATTAATCATTTATATTTTGTTCTTTTTTATCATTGTATTTAATATAATGTATGTATACGCAATTTGAGCCTTAGAGGCTTGCACACTTCACATCAAAGTTTGAAGTGAAGAAATATAAGTAAATAAATTCTAAACAAATAATACAAAAATGTCATAGAATATATTTTTCAAGATTATGAAGTTGTGTATTATCATTGGTACAATGAATGCAGCGAAAGCTCTTAGAGTGAAGACTGACTGGAGCATTTCGTCGCAACGTAACACGTTAGGATGCGAGCATTCAGGCAGTCAGTACAGCGAGCCGAGCGCTCCATCCATAGTTTCGGATGCTCGCTAATGCTCGCCGCGAGCGATGTTACGACGAAATGCTCCGGTCAGTCTTCACCTTGCGTGGTAAAATATTTTCTGAAAGTAATGTCAAAACAGCCAAATACGGGTCGTCGGCTAGCAAATTACATATATAGTTATTTTTTTATTTTTTTATATATTTTCCAAACCTTTCTTTGTTCTTCGGCTTCTTTCTCCATTCTTCTTCTGGTTTCCCGTTCCACCCGGTCGTACCTCTTCCAGTAAGCTTGCATCTCCCTCGTCAACCTCTTACATCGCCAAACTGTTTCCTTCATATTTTTTTGTGACTGGAAATAAAGAATGAAAACAAAATCAGTCGAGTCCACTTCACAAAATAAATCTCACTTCTTTACTATAACCACAAAGAGAACTATCTGCATTTTGAGCAAATCAATGAAATGGATCATTCAGTCTTATTTTGTTTCTCACTAGTATCACTCGTAACATAATAGAACACTTCAATACATAGGTTCCTTCCATTTTGATCAAGAGTTAATATTTTTTTAATTATAAAACAGTTTTAATTTTTTTGTGTATATTATTTTGAAATAGATAAATAAAATAATAATAACAAAAAAGTATGTAAAAAGAAATCCAACGACTAAGACACATAGATGGCTCTCTGCAAAAAAATATTAATTATGTATTTCAGTTTATAAATGTATGTATAAATGTATTTTATACGTTTGTCCGCCTCGGTAGTGTAATGGTAAGCACACTCGGCTACTGGAGGACCCGGGTTCGATCCCAAGGAAGGGGTCAAATAAATATAAGGGATTTTTGCCCTCTGATATTTATTCAATACATACTACTCTGGACTGGTACCTGAAGCAGAGGGCTGATCACCTTTCTTTCAAGTGTTAATGATCAAGATAACACTGCATTTATATGATGCAGTGCCCTATGCACCATAGGGTGCGGATAAGGGTTTGAATGAATAATGAATATGTACATTTAAACAACAAAAAATATTAAAATATTTAATTAAAAACCATTTCAGTTTATTTTAGAAATAATCTACAGTCTCTAATTTTAGAGGTTGTCTGCAGGTAGGATAGTAAAGAAAGAGAAAAATCAATTAATCCAGTGTACACTGTATTTTTTTCAACCAATCTCTTTACATAATTTTCTATTTCGTCCCTACTTTTTGTATTGAAAAAAAATATATCTGACTACCTGCATGGCTTTCTGCCTGTGATGCTTGGTGCACAACGCGGCCATGCGCTTGCAGTTCTGCAGAGTGTCCTTGTGCTGGGCCGCTCTGGTTCTCTGCACCTTACCCAGCTCCTTCTTGCACATGAGCTGCCACAGCTTGCGTCGACGGGCCGCTAACACCTCGGGCTTTTTCGCCATGGCCGCCTTCTTACGAGCTCTGGAAATCAAATTGATAGGTGAAGATAACACGAGCATTCCAACTCTGATATAGTGCAATAAAATATACAAACATCCCGATGTGTTAAAAAGTGATAACGAGATGCGTTAAAATTGTCTTGGTGCCAGGCGATAAATACGCTGTAAAAGATCTAACAGACTTTGTGGTAGAGAATAAATTTATAGGGTGCATGAATGATGCTTGGAGAGTTAATGACTGCGTTACAGTGCAAGAAGATAGTGATTCTAAGATAGAGGTTGTTAAAAAAAATTGGTCATGAGTTTAATACCTACTACTCCTCTTCCATATTCAATTAATATGAGCTCTTTCACTTAAGTTATTTAAATTTCAACAAGAGTAATCCATTTCTGCATCCATGAATTTGCAACTCAGTTGACATCGCCTCAATTCAATGTGGTATCTTATGCACCTCTTGGTTGCAGATAGGGGTCAGAAGGATGCATTTAATTTAACTTACTAACTAACCATCACGCCGCTTTACCACAGGAGTGGGCAGAGAGAATAGTATGCCACACGACTCTGTCTGTGCAAACTTTCTTCGCCTCTTCCGTGTTCATGCATCTCCTCATACATACCCGCCGATTATTTCGACTCCTAACCTGACCGCTTTTAAGTATTTGACATACCTGATCCTGTCAAGTTTTTCTCGGTTTTCCTCTGCAAGAATGTGTGACAACTGTTTCACCTTGTTATGACATTTTCAAAGTGCTGCAGTTTGAAAATGACAGTAGTTTGAAAAAGCCATAACAATGGGAAACAATTGTAACAAATTTTATTTTTATATGCTTTTGATAATAAAATAAAATTTACTTTTATTTTATTATTAATTTAATTTTAGTTGACTCTAAAAATCCGAAATAAAATTTGTCCGCCTCCGTGGTGTAATAGTTAGCGTGTCTAGAGGTATTTATTTAATATTACGCTGGATTGGTCCCTGAAGCGCAGGACTGTAAGTAACGATCAAGATAACACTGCGTCAATACGATGCAGCGCCCTATGTTCCATTGGGTGCGGATAAGGGTAAAAAGAAGAAAAATCAATGTTTGATTTTTATATTAAATAGACATATATAATTTTCATTTACCTGGCGGCTGCTCTAGGGTTCATGCCCGCATACAGTCCCTTGTCGCTGTCCTCCTCTTCCTTGATGGCCGCCGCGATCTCGTCCCAGTCCTCCTGCTCCTGGCTGGCGGCGGCCTTGGCCTGGCCGCCGGCCGCCCGGGGCCCCCGGGAGCGCGCGCCCGCGCCGCCGCCGCGCCCCCGCCTCTTGCGCACAGGCGGCGCGGCCGCGGGCAGCGCCCCCGCGCTGGGCTGCGCGCCCCGCTGCAGGGAGGGCCACCGGTCGTACGTGGAGAGCAGCCCGGCGCCGTAATACATGTAACGGGAATTCTGGAAATGGTGATTTACATATAAACATTTTGAAAACACGAGGTTTTGTTCTTTAGGCTATCTTATGTCCAGTTTTGTTTGTGTACCAGAAGTCTTTTCTTGATGTGTGTTTGTATATGATGCAGTACCCTATGCACCATTGGGGTGCGGATAAGGGTTAGAAGTAAAATGCATCCAGCGATGTTTTCTTTGAAAAAATCTTGTAATTTGTAAAAGTTTTTTTTTTTAAATATATAATGGCGTTGAATATGAAATACATATATTGCTTTTGCCAATGTCAAGTTAATAAAATCATGTTACTTAATTATAACATATGATATACTTAAACATATGATATATTATTAAACTATAAATTTGTTCCGATCAATTTCAAAAAAACAACTAAAAGTCTGTAGATAATTGGGTTCCTGCTCGCCAGGATGAGATGGATATCTGTAGGGAGGGGAATAAGCGGGGCCAGTTTTAAAAAAAATTGGCATTTGGTCATTTATTGGGCAATCAAAGAATATATGGTTAAGGTCTTCCTCTTCTAACGATTTGTAAAAGTTTACCAAATTCAATTTTTTTTTTAATAAAAATAAAACTCAAGTAATAAAAAAAAACTATTTCATTTTTAAATTGCTTATATAATTCACTGAATTTATATTTTGTTGATGAAAAATATAAAACTTTGATATTCACAGATTCTGGCTGAAGAAACTAAGAGGATGGTTTGGAAAGAGTACCACATCTCTGGTAAGGGCTAATCTCCAGGGTCTTAACACATTGTTTGCGGGAAACGCTGAAAAGCGTCTTTTACATACTGTTAGTAGACAGCGGTATACGCTTGTAAGCGTTCTATTAGGTTACTTTTGGTAGAGCGTGAGAGACGCCAAAAAATATTGTACAGACCGGAAACGGGTTTGCGGTTACTTGTGATTAGTATACTGAGGGTCGGGCGGCAGACTGTCTGAGTATAAGTAGGGCCGGGGTTGATGAAAAACCCTCCCGACATAACGTTAAGTGTTAATAACGCTGATAATAGGCAAACTCTAGATAGACTGTGCAACAGATCTTTTTAGGTAAAACCTGAAGGTTTTTTCTACATTTGAAAAATATTAAGTATATTTAAAAAAATTATTAAACAATACCTTTCCTTCCAATATATTTTCTTCAAAATGCAAAAACAACACTTTCTGCCCTGTAGCGGGTTAATATTATGTTAAAAATATGGCGCTTTCGCTGGGAATAGTACATTTTCTGGGCATTCCGAAAATATGCACAACTGAAAATTGTCGATTTTTGATATATGACGTTGTTGAAAGGAGTGAGCGATATGATGTCTCACCTCTGGATTCTTATAATACTTGGCAGCGTACTTCTTCCTTATTAGGTGGTCCTTGAGCATGCGAGAGAGATGCGTTTCCGATATCTCATCATCACTCGAGTCACTCGGAGAGTCTGACAAGAGGGCGGATCTCAGCCATCCTCGCTCCTCATCACTTGGTCCAGCCCCCTCCATGTTATACAGACGGAGCTTGTCGCTTCGTCTTTCTGCAAGTTAATTAATCAATCATTTCATTAATTGATTCGGCAGTCACTTTGTTGTAAAATCTATCCGTAACACTCTCCTTATCATTCATCGTTCACTTAGTGTAATACCATTTTAAAGTGGGTAAACGATGAATGATTTAATTACCATACCACAAAGTTGAGAATACTTTTAATATATAAAATAAATCTATCCATTTTTAATTTAAGTTTTACTTAATGAATACCACTATTTCTTAAAATCTTTGTGACATGTGTTTCGGTTTATTTCGCATCCTTCATACGGTGTTTGAATATGATGCGGAATGCACCGAAACACGTGTCGCAATAGATTTTAAGAAATAGTGGTATTTACTGAGTAAAATTTTAATTCAAAATAATTATCAATGTTACGATAAACCCATTTAACTAATCAAAACATTGACAGCATGATGAAACTACGATGTACTAATAGATTTTAAGAAATAGTGGTATTTACTGAGTAAAATTTTAATTCAAAATAATTATCAATGTTACGATAAACCCATTTAACTAATCAAAACATTGACAGCATGATGAAACTACGATGTACTAATGCTCGGAACATGAACTCCAGAGGAAACTTATCAACAAAAATCAATTAAGAATTAAGAAAATAAAAATATCTATGAAAATAATATATAACAATGCCGAGTAATGTTAAGAATTTAACTAACTAACTAACTAAATAACCATCACGCCGCTTCCCCGCAGGAGTAGGAAGAGAGAATAGAGCGCCACACCACTCTGTCCTTGCAAACATTCTTCGCCTCTTCCACGTTCATGCATCTCCTCATACATACCTGACCACTTTCAAGTATTTGGCATACCTGATCGTGCCATGTTTTTCTCGGTCTTCCTCTGCTTCTTTTCCCACTAACATTCGCCCCATAAATCCGTTTTACCGTTCTTTCCTCACTCATTCGTTCCACATGTCCAAACCATCTCACTGTTGAACATACCTTTCTTAATTTTATCGACAATGCTTATCTCAGCTTTGCATTCCTTCCTTATTTCACTATTCGCACATCTATCATACATCGTTTTGTCGCACATTCTTCTGAGAGATCGCATTTTGACTGCATTCAGTCTACTTTCATCCTTCTTTTGCCAACTCCATGTTTCACTTCCATACATTAGAGTTGGAACCAGGATTCCGTTGTGCACTGCCAGTTTAGCTTCCGCTGATAGGTTTTTATTTGCTATAACTAATTTCAGTGCACCATTCACTTTGTTCCCAGCATTCACTCTCCTTTCTATGTCTTTATCAATTAAGAATTAAAACAAGAATTTGAAGTGGATATTGTAAATGTAGCTACCATTTGAGCGTCTTAAACGTTTTAATATATCGTGGGTGTATAGGCAAAATCGTTAACTAGAAAATGTGTAATTTTGACTTAATGATGCAGTATACAACATTCTATAACATTCTATAAACTGGCAAAATACACTAAGTAGTTTGAAATGTCATATTTATTTGGTTTTACAAGTAAAGTCAACTTTAAGTTTACTAGCGGGTAACCTATCAGCGGAAGCTAAACTGTCAGTGCGCAACGGAGTCCTGGTTCCAACTCTAATGTATGGAAGTGAAACATGGAGTTGGCAAAAGAAGGATGAAAGTAGACTGAATGCAGTCGAAATGCGATCTCTCAGAAGAATGTGCGACAAAACGATGTATGATAGATGTGCGAATAGTGAAATAAGGAAGGAATGCAAAGCTGAGATAAGCATTATCGATAAAATAAAGAAAGGTGTGTTGAGATGGTTTGGACATGTGGAACGAATGAGTGAGGAAAGAACGGTAAAACGGATTTATGGGGCGAATGTTAGTGGGAAAAGAAGCAGAGGAAGACCGAGAAAAACTTGGCACGATCAGGTATGCCAAATACTTGAAAGTGGTCAGGTTAGGAGTCGTAACAATCGGCGGGTATTTATGAGGAGATGCATGAACGTGGAAGAGGCGAAGAATGTTTGCAAGGGCAGAGTGGTGTGGCGCTCTATTCTCTCTGCCTACCCTTGCGGAGAAGCGGCGTGATGGTTAGTTAGTTTTAGCGAGTATTTTATTCAGACTAAAAGCTTTAAATAACAGGGATTATTCAAACAGGGATTTTAGAGTTGACGTTTTTTGCCAATATACCCACGATATGATAGTGATCTATATATTGATATGGGGAATATAGCTAAGTTTTAGGATATTCTCCCAATATAGCTTCGTCATGGGATCCGTGACTGTCTCACGTTTGCACCATGGTTTGTAAATTTTTCCACTGTTTAAACCAATTAAATATTGACAAGTAGGATAGTGATGCATCAGTATAGGTACACTATACTGGAGCAACCATAACAAATGACATTACACAATATCCTACATACCTTCTTTAGTGGTGACAACTCCGTGAATAATTTTGTCACCCTCGCACATTTTCTCTTCAGTCAGGTGACTGTTGGAATCTGAATCTCTATCGCTGGACTGGTCTTTCCCCAGGACCTTATTCATGTAGGACATGAAGGGCCCGATGTCCAAGGCGGCCTCCAGTCTCTGAATATGCAAAGGTTTGGCGAGATCATTCTTCTTCGAGGTTCTGAAGCCCATGATCGGTTTTTCTGCCATAGTAGGTGTGCGCTGTCAAAATATCACAAAAACGTAAATAACGCACAGTAAACGGGTAAATATTTATCACTCGCAAGCATGACGGCGAAATATCACAATGTACACAAAATCCACAGGATGTGCGGAATAAGACGCAGTTAAAATAAGGTAACCTATCATTCACAAAACCACCGAATTCGCGGTTCACAATATTCTATTTTGTAATCTTTCACGATCATTGACTACTCACATTAGAAAAATTCGATCAAGTTTTCATTTCTTCAGTTATCTAACAGAATAACTGACAATTTGAACAAAATGGCGAGCGCAGAAATTTACCGATTTAAAGCCAAGTATACGCTCACCGCGTCTCATATAACTACTCATTTCTGTTTCGGGCTTGAAAAAACTCGGGCCCGCCATCATTGATAGAATAGGTGCCAGCGCTTTGTAAAATACTAGAGCTTTGATTGGTGGATTCTCAAATCTGAGAAATATTGACCAATAGAAAGCCAGCGTTAAAAACTTCGCTGGGAACATAAAAGTCCACCAAAATTCAAAATGATTTTTGTTCAGATAATTTATAATCAACAAATGATTTCGTTCAAAGACAGCTTCATCTTATTTCATTAATAAAACGAATCATTTCGGTTTCATTGTGAAGTATTGTAACATACTGGTGCTAAACCTTTTTATTTTAATGTTTTTCTATATTCTTCCACAATATGTATAATAGAAATTAGCATGGTGAATATTAACTTCATTGTCAATAAATAATTTATGAGTTCCGCAGGATTCCTACTTCCTATACGCATTTAAATACAGTGAAAATTTGAAAAAAATATTTTAGGATGATCCTAACCCCCTGACCTCATCCAGATAAAATGTCATGTTCTGGAGTAAATTAACAATACCCAGAAATTTTACACAAAAAAGCCAACGCTCATTCGTTTTGTTTAGTACATGGTTAAATCTGGTTTGTTTTACTTTAGATAAGATTGTTTGAAATCTATACATTTTCACATGTACTTATTTTAACTACTGTCATCTCTATTTGAGTAGATTAATAATGGTTGTTTCATTCTAAAACAACGGAATGCAGTATGACATCTTTGGATGAATAGGATAAATATTCTTTTTCTACTATGTACTGTTATCTTTAATCGACTATATAAACGGTCATAATTATAGGCAATATTCACCCTTATCAATTAGAATGCAAGTGTTTTATTTCCAAAAAATGGGAATATGACATTCAGAGTGCTATGTTTGCTATTATTTACATTTTAATACCACGAAATTGTAAAGACAATGATTGATTTACTGCCATCTCTGTTTTAGTAGAATTATTCATACCGTACTTTGGAATACACGCACGAGCTCATTAGGTGAGAAATATAACCATACTAATAAAATTTCTGCCATCTATATAACAGTAGATAATTATCAATTTATCCAAGAATCAAACCCTAAATATCAGTATATCAGTATAGCCAGTGCTTGCAATACGTTTATGTACACTTCGACGAACTTTTGTGAAGAATTTCTAAGAGGCATAACTGTCACATTTTTTCTTTACTTTCTAATTTTCCCATCCAGAAATTTACAAAACTGCATAATAGTATTTTTAGTTCTGACGAAAATCGTGCAAGAAACAGATTTAAGGAAATTTTTTGAAATGTCACATTGATTCAGTAGACTGAAAATGTAGCATAAGTATATATATTTTTTAAAGTTGGTACTCTATGGTTCAACAAAAAAGGCTTTTAAAACTATTTATTCTGTGCTTTCAACAAATTTTTAGAAATATTTATTGCATTTTAATACAAACATAAATTATATAATGCACAAAAAAATACAATCATATTAAAGACAGCAAAAAATTAACCTGTCTCATTTTTTTTCTACCACAACATTCAACTAGCAATATACCCGTACTTAAGTATATCATTTTAAATTTCGAAAGAAGCAAATAATTTTTGCAAAAAAAGTAGATCGATAGAAGATAAACAATAAGATTACTAGGTCCAGAGAGTGCTTTTGTACAGCTCTTCATAATCTACAATTCTTCATAGTTCCCGCGACCAATGCTATGAGGAAAAGTCATTAAAAGCCTATTTAACTTGGCAATTTACTACACCTTTCCAGGGTTTCGCCATATGGTTATAATTAGGCTTACCATACGTGCCGGTTTGACCGGGACTGTCCCGGTTTCAAAAACGGGTCCCGGTGTCCCGGCCGGTTTAGATTTTGTCCCTTTTTTGCGCGAGCACGGTTCAGATTCAGACGGTATATTTCTTACATAGATTAATAATTATGAGAAACTGTTTTCTCATAATTATGAGAAAACAGTTTCGGTAGAGCCGAAATTTTTACATGGATTGGACTACATCATGCACTAAAATGGGAAGAAATAGAGAGATCTGCAGAAGTTTTAAACAAAATACACCAATCAGATGAATGACAGCAAATTAATACTGATAGTCTTTTTATTTCCAATAAATGAGAATATGAAATACTGAGAGCTATGTTTGCTATCATTTACATTCTAATGATATGACACTGTCAAGACAATAATAAATTACTGCCATCTCTGTTTTAGTAGATTTATTTACACCGTACTTTGGAATGCATGCACGAGCCCTTTAGGTAAGAAATATAATCATACTAATAAAATTTCTGCCATCTATATATTACAGTAGATAATTATCAATGTATCTAAGAATAAAACCCTCACTGTCACTCAAAAAAGCTTTTTTTGCATCAAAAATTAAAGAACGGAGTTATACGACATAAATAGGTCCAATTATCTAAACATTTTGACGAGCAACAAAAAATGTTTCGCTTAACGAGTAAGATGCTGGAACGAATTATGCTCGTTATAAAAGGTACCACTGTACTTGTTTTTTTTTTATCTACCTGTCCCGGTTTAGAGCTTCATAATTATGGTAAGCCTAGTTATTATTATACCGTCTTTAATTTTATATTTTCTTAACAATTATTTTTTTATGAAGTAAAGAGCCGTTATTTTGAACAGTCTTGTTGGTTGAAAAATATATAATGAGTATCCCATTCGTATAAAAGCGAAAGCAGAAAACCTCAGAGACAAAACCCTCATATCGGATCACGGATCGGCGGCAAAAGAGGATAAAAGTGAAGTCCCATTTGAACTGTGCTAGTCTGGAAGTTGGCCATCCACAATGACGAGGAGCTCAACAAACTGCCCTCCATCATGACGACCATCGCTCAGGAAGGCGTCTTGCCCAACACCTTGGCCATTCTCCAGCCCATGGGATCAAGAGGAAGGCGTTTTTATTTGTCGGCTCATCTTTTCCCGCTCCAGACTCGACGGCCCGAGACCGATTGACGACGTTTTAATCTATTTATTTTTTGTTTATCATTATCATCATCAACCTATTCTTATTATTATTACTATCCATGTCTTTATAAGCGCCCTTAAGGTAGTATTTTACGAAAATGGCACTATACAAATTATTATTATTATTATTATCACCAGCTTGGTGAGTTAATGACTGCGTTACAGTGCAAGAAGATAGTGATTCTAAGATAGGGGTTGTTAAAAAAATTGGTTATGTTTTAATACCTACTACTTCCTCTTTCATATACCATTGATGTGAGCTCTTTCACTTAAGTTATTTACATTTCAACAAGAGTAATCCATTCCTGTGTTCATGAATTTGGAATTTAGTTGACACCGCCTCAATCCAATGTGGTATCCTTTGCACCTCTTGGTTGCAGATAGAGCTCAGAAGAATGCATTTAATTTAACCTACTAACTTACCATCATGCCGCTTCTTCGTAAGGGTAGGCAGAGAGAATAAAATGCCCCACCACTCTGTCTATGCAAACATCCTTCTTGCCTCTTACATGTTTATGCATCTCCTCATACATACCCGCTGATTATTTCAACTCTTAACCGTCAGGTTGTCATACTTTCAAGTATTTTACATACCTGATCGTAGCAAGTTTTTCTCGGTCTTCCTCTGTTCCTTTTTCCAACTACATTCGCCTCATAAATTTGTGTTACTGTTATTTCCTCACTCATTGGTTCCACATATCCAAACCATCTCAACACACCTTTCTTAATTTTATCAATAGTGCTTATCTAAGCTTTGCATTCCTTTCACTATTCGAACATCTATCATACATTGTTTTGCTGATGTATGTATGATCATTAATTTATGTACTATACTTATATCTTTTATAATGTTTCCACCTCCATAGTGTATCGTGGATAATGTATTTGGCTACTTTTATTACCTTGAATTCAATTCTATAAAATAAATTAAGTTTCTAACTCTTCATTAGGAATTAATTACCTTTTCTGGTACTTGTAAGACTGATAACATTGATTCGTGTAATTAGTTAGGACTCCATCGATCCCATGCAGTGTCCTAAATACCAATATACTGCGGTCATCATAATTTAGAATCCGCTTATTGTGATTGCGGATAATGTTATCAAACGTTTACCGTTATCATTATCTGTTGCCAATACCCTGCATACTTAATAATCTTGTAAACTATGCAATGTATATCATTTTTGTGACATTTCTGCAATACTACAACACTCTTTACATCAAACTGAAAAGATCATATTTAAAGAATATTTTTTACAATATTATTCTAAAAACATTGTTATTTTCGTTATATTGTAGTGTCGGGTTGTGGTCCCGTGGTTAGTGTCGCGGGCCCTTAAGTAAGAGTAGGGTTCGAACCCACTCTACCACAATTTGATACCTATTTCTAATAATGAGCCGCTTAGGCTCACAGAAATAGCATGAAATTGAAATATTTATTAAATAATAAAAACACAAAAATTTCTCTAAAAAAAAATGTTTGTAAATCTAGAACTGCCCTTACAATAATACTTCTCTACGAGGATAAACTTCTTCTTCAACGGTGCATAGGGCACTGTTTCGTTTTGACGCAGTGTTATCTTGATTGTTACTTATATGAAGGCAAGGTACAGGCTGCCCTTCAAGGACCAGTCCAGGGTAATATTGAATAAATATTATAGTGTAAAATCACTAATATTTATTTTCCCTCCCCCCCTGGGAATCGAACCCGGGACCTCCAGCACTGTAGCTTAACACACTAACCATTACACACGGAGGCATCTGCGAGGATGAACTTCTTCTTCTTCAAACCCTTATCCGCACCCCAATGGTGCATAGGGGACTGCATCATATAAACGAGTGTTATCCTGATTGTTAACACGTGAAGGAAAGATGATCAGCCCTCCGCTTCAGGTACCAGTCCAGGGTAATATTGAATAGATATTAGAGTGAAAAATCACTTTTATTTATTTGACCCCCTGGGAATCGAACCCGGGACCTCCAGAACGGTAGCCGAGCGTGCTGACCATTACACTACAGAGGCGGACAAATGGAGGATGAGCAGTAGAACCAAATTACCTGAATGAACGTCTTGCGAAATACTTACCTTAATTGTTTGTACAGAAACCAAGAAGAAGAACCGATAACTATACTCCAGATACATCGACAGAGAGAGCTTATTCACAATGGACATTGAAGAATCTCTTATATTGTCTTTATAGCACAAAAAAAGCTGAAACCACTTCATGCTAGGATACCAGGTAAATAAATAACTAAAAGAAAACGTAAGTATTTTAATAATTTATTTCATAAACAATTCATTTTTTTATTTAATTGTACAATAATAATTTGTGTAACTATAATTTTTTTGGTTTCTTTTTATATGATTCTAATTAACATTACAATACAAAAGTTGTCATTTATTTGGCTATTTTGGGTTAGACTATCTGAATTTAATGACACTGCCAATTGTATACATTATGAAAAACCTAAAATTCATGAACATTTTTTATTGCAGCACTAGAAAAGCCACAAATATCTAATTATAATTGTTTGAAATAGGTTGGAACCAAAGTATATAATTTCATAATTGCATGTCAAGAATTAACAAGAATATAAAATGATGGGAAATTTGTTACTTAAATAGATTTAAAAAAAACTTAATTCAATCTATTTATGTATTTCATTATAAGTAGTTTGTGGTATATACATGTGGTATGAATCACGTTATGTGAAAATATTTATCCAAGGACATAGAAGTACGGAAGCTGTTTATCCGTTTTTGCAAATATCCAAGGCAAAGTTTAGTATCACATCGTTGAGGATTTATTAAAGTAAATTCTCAAATAACAGAAATCTAATTAATACTATTTTTTAATGGAGAAAAAATATTGAGCCATGATTGTCGGAATGATGGATTTTAAAATATTATTGCATTATTAGTAGTCGAGTAATATACTACAAAAAGTCTTCCTTTTGGAAAAAAATATTAAATTAACAGAAGTTAATTAAAATGTTACAATTTTGTCTTGACAATTTATGTTTAATGGAATTACTGAATTAAAAAAAGTCATCAATAGCTCAATATTATATATAGTTTAAAATGTGTATAAATATTTGCTTTGAGGTAATCAGTTTAACAAATTTTAGACACACACTTTCTACATTACAATATTCCCGCATAAAAACTATGTATTATATTTCATGTGTGTCTAAAAAATATTACTATTTATTATGGCTGTATAAAAATTAGATATATTTTTATATTATAATATATGTAATAATATGTAACATCTGGAAATGTATAATATAAAATGTATTGTATAACTAATAAATCCTGATTCATATTGAGGTGCGATTGGTTTGACAGACAGCGCTTGATTTACCGACTGTTAACGAGGGTTAGAGCTCACAAACTAAACATGGCATTAGTCAATATTCCAAGAATACATAACTCATTTATTTACACTGCGAAAAAAGAGAAACTCCTATTTATAATCTCTCGTATGGCTATATTTTTTTTTACTAAGACAAATCTTTATATTCAATGCCAAATAAAGATTTATCTTGTGAATTAAAATACATTAGATTATAGAAAGTAGAAGGGTTGCCTTTACCGCCATAATTGAGTTACACACACTCGCAATATTGGTTACAAGATTCAGCTATATCTCACAAATGGCTGAGAATTTATTGACTTCGAAAATTCAATTAACAGGTTATAAACAGGCGCTGCCTCTTGGTTTGTTATAAATAACATATCTGGATACCGTGCGGGCAAAAGAGCGCGACACGGCAACTGCAATAACGGGCTTACTTACTACACGGGCTTAAAACTAAGTTGAGATTTGAAATGTAATATACAACAACGCAACTTGAAAATGTGACAAAGAAAATTTTATGCAAGCCAAGAAGAGAATTTCGAGAAAACATCTTGGACCTAGTTATTTTCGTGGTGAGATTTAAAAAGAAGTGATTGTATATATATTAATTTCTATTTTGTTTTAAAATTACTGTTGTAATTTTAGTACATATTCCATATTCATTTTGTTAAAAAGGGGGGTAAAATGAGAAATTAAATAAATACTATTTTTAATTTAAGTTTTACTTAGTAAGTACCACTATTTCTTAAAATCACCGTTTCGATGCATTCTGCATGATTTTCAAACACCTTATAATCATGCGGAATGCATCACAGTAGATTTTAAGAAATAGTGGTATTTACTAAGTAAAATTTTAATCAAAAACGGATAGATTTTACCACAAAGCGACTGCCGAATCAATTAATGAAATAAATACTAATTTGAATATCAAAAATACAATAATTGGCCTTTCAAAAAAACCTTTTAATAAAATAATATTACATTCAAGAATATATTGTGGTGTAAAATATTTAATGCAACAATTTTGTTACTGTAATTAGTGAGAATATTGACCATAATTTTAGGATTGTTTAAACAAACATAATGTGGCTTTATTGCTGTTGTATTTAACAAGAAGATAAATATATAAAGCCAATTTAAAAACACAATACATTCACAATATTTTTAGATTAAAATAATATCTATGTTCAGTGTTCAATAATATGAAGTGTAATTTTACGGGATTAACACTTATTCGGCAGTTTGAAGGTCAGTAATAATTATTTTTGAAGAAATAATGAATGTGGAAGGTTAGTTAAAGAAATATAAGGTATTTACACATAGTTATGTCTGGTTGTACAACTGGTTGAAGTAAACAATAAATAAAATTGCGCAACATCAATTTTCTAGTTCAATAAACATTAAATCACAAACTTCGGCAAAGGTAAGGCAGTGTGTGGAAGTTCAATTCAAACAGAGAACAGTAACAAGACAACGAGTATGAGAGAAGGTTAGTTTGAAGTTAAAATGGTTATTTATTGTAACTGCAGACAGTTGGTGGAATTTGGTTGGTGGAACTCAATCCAATAAACACGGTTAATGGATTGAGTTCTACATTTATTTACATATATCGCTCACTCCTTTCAAGAACGTCATAAATCAAAAATCGCCAATTTTCAGTTGTGCATGTTTTCGGAATGCCTAGAAAATGTACTATATCCCAGCAATCCGGCATATTTTTAACTTAATATTTACCCGCTACAGGGCAGAAAGTGTTGTTTTTGCATTTTGAAGAAAAGGTATTGTTTAATTATTTTTTTCAATAAACTAAATATTTTTCAAAAGGAGAAAAAACCTTCAGGTTTTACCTAAAAAGATCTGTTGCACAGTAAAAAGTTAAAAAAGTGGCTTGATATTTATTTTTAATACATCGTATTATATTTTTAAACTTTAAAAACGATCTCCTGAAAAATCAAGATTTTTGATATATGACGTTGTTGAAAGGAGTGAGCGATATATGATAATATGTGACGCATTTCGTCTTATTAAGATACTATCAAAAACACTCAGCGTGTTTGATAATGTCTTAATAAGACGAAACGCGTCACATATTATTATATATATCTAAATAAAAGTAGAATTCAATCCAATAACCGTGTTTAATTTTTGATATTGTATTACCCAACAATTTAAAATGGTTAGTTTGAAGTTTGAATATTGTGAAATAAATAACAAACAAGGTGATGAGAAATGAACCTGAATAAGATGTCAACCTTAGTGAAAAATTTTATATTAAATTAAATATTTTTTCTTACATCATTTTGGATTATTCTCACGACTGACTGAATCTACACAATGTGAATAAGTACAACTTATTTAAATTGAAATGATCCATCAACAAAATATGTACTGTCCGTAAAAAAAAAAAACAAAGGGTAAAGTCGGCTCTCCAAATTTAAAACACAGTAAGGGACATTTTTTTTGTAGTATGTTTTTTTTGCATTAATGGACTAAGTAGACTCTACTTAGTCCAAAAATGCAAAAAAAACCTACTACAAAAAAATGTCCCTTACTGTGTTTTAAATTTGGACAGCCGAAGTGTGACTTGACGAATTCTAATATTATTCTAAACAAAGTTATCCTCACTATTTAGCTACAGGAATATTCTATATTTCAACCCTCATCAACACCCAATGGTGCATAGGGCACTGCATCGTAGTGACGCAGTGTTACCTCGATCGTTTCCTTCATGAAGGCAAGGTGATCACTCCTGCGCTTCATATAAGCAAATATAAGAGCATTAAAAGTTAACACAGCAATCTCCATACCTGTAATTTTTTATTATATTTCAACAACATCGTCTGAAATGCGCCTGAGGTAGTATTTTACATTATGGCGCTACACAAATTCATCGGGATCTACTTTTTCTTACCATAGACTAGAATTCATAATAAATTATGTAATCTCCAGGTGAAGAAACTAAAAATATATAGATTTAGAGATTTCTGTGAACACTTAATGCCCTCATGCATAGATTTACTATCAGTTAACTTAAATCTTCATAATTTTTTCCTTCAACTATTGTCACATACTCATTGTCTTGTTCTTATAATAATAACGTTTGGAGATCGTCACTCAAACAAGTGTCTGAGCAAATACAAAATATTGATACCCTGTACATTTCAAACAAGAGACGCGTGATACAGCACTGATATATCTACTATTGCATCGCATTTGAAGGAGATAAGCTGATACAATTGCAAGTAAACAGTAACCTCGAAATAACTTAATATCAACAAGTAACAAGTATAACAGTGTATCACGCGACAAAGTCAAGAGGCCTGTTAAAGCCGCCTTTCCTATTCATGTACTGGCGATATTTTCTCTTCAGGACAACCTGGACTTCTCCGACGTCATTGTTCTCGACTTTCTTACCTTTGGTCGAATCGAAACCGCCAAATCCCATCATCCTGATCATCTCTTGTTCCTCGGGTGACTTTCCTTCCAAATCGGCTTGCGTTATGGCCGGTCTCTCGTGAACGTTCTGCCTGGGCGGCGGCTTGCTCGAGCCGGCAGGTCGTTCCGACGAGTCGGACCTCGAGCGGTTTCTTCTCCTGTCTACGGAGCGGCGGCGTCTGTCTCTGTCCCTAGATCGTGATCTCACTCTCTCTCTGCTCCGCGGTCTCCTCCTATCTCTGTCCCGATCCCGTTCCCTGTCTCTTTTGTCGTCCCTTTTGTCATCTCTCCGTCGTGGACTCGGCGATCGCCCCATATATGACAGACGCCGCACTCACCTGCGAAATGATTTTCAAAATACGTTAAGGGACAAAATAATGTACTACGGTAATAAAACTTCTTCTTAACGTGGCAGAACATAATTTGAGCAGAGTTGTTGCACATACCTTGAAATTTAGAAGGAAACGATAATCGAGGTTAACAGGCACAAACGCCTTCTTCAGCAATCAAGCGTCATTTTGACCATAGATGAATAAAGTATTTTACACATTTTTTTTAGGGTAGGTACTGATTCTTCTTCTTTTTCTTTTTTATGGCCATTCACCCAGGAGTGTTCCAGACAGTGTCAATTGTTTATTATTTACACTTTTCTAGATTTAAAAAAAAAATGGCGCTACCTATGAAATATGTTGCTTAGTTATAGAAACTCGTAGTTCAATTTAAAATGGCTTCCTTAGCTAGAAAGTCGGCTTTTTCATTTCCCGAAATGCCATGGTGGCTTGGAATCCAAGCAAGAAAAACCTGAACGTTTTTTTCTTTTAGTAAATATAATTTCTCACGAATTTGGAATGTTAAATGGGATTGGGCTTGTTTGAAGAGATTGCTGCTATTTTTTTTTGTTGAAGGGATTGCATTTAATTTTTAAAATATTGGTATTCCTGTTAGTGAGATTACTTTTATCCATAATATTTATTTGATAAGCTAGTTATTTTACATATACAATACACTTTCACAAATGAGTTTCAAGAAATTTCCTGTTCAATTTTTGTAAAGGTTTGTTAGGGAAGATAAATAAAGGTGGGATTTAAGTATTAAATGGAATGTTAAAATATTCTGAGAAGATTTGATATGAAGCTCAGGTAGCCGACATTTAAGGGGTATCCAAAAATATGGATACAGATCTTCTTCTTTAATTTCAAGACGACACTCACACACGGGAATATCCCGGATTTATAGTTTAAACAAGTGAGAACCGCACATTAGATATTCTGTGAAACCACAACAGCATTGGCTTTTCTACATTTTGCAGATAAAGGTAGGTACTGATTTGAAAAAAAAAGAACTTGGTAAGTAGGTAATGAACTACCCATTTATGAATATGTAAGGTTTCTATGGTCTATAATCTGACATTTGACAGCTGACTCACGGTCTTGCAGGAGCGATATTACGAACTACTAAAGGTAAAAACCCAATGACATGGAAATGGTTAATTATAAGTGATTTGGGAAGAGAATTTGTTATCCAGTTCAAACTGTCAATTTGAGGCCAATTTTTTGAAATTTCGACCCCTAAATTACCTACCTAACTGCACGCGACAACAAAACCGTCTCAGTCGCATTGTTTCGCCTCCAACCGCCACACGTCTTTACGCTGTTCCTTCAAGTGCATTCTTTTTAAAATCGTTGTTATTTTTGGTTCATTATGGCTTCCAAATCCACAGGTAAGATACGTAAATATGAAAATAGTCATGTTATTCATTTCATTGGAAAAAAAATAAAACGCAAGTTCGAAAAACCATCACAGATTTTGCATAAAGTCATCAAGTTTCATGGAGTAGAACTTTTTCCCAACATCTCTATATTTTCAATATTCTTACGTTTATCTAGCTTTCAAATAAACCTAATTTAAATCCTCGTTTTGCCTAGTTTTGGGAGTAATATTTTTTTTTGTCCCCAGGTATCACACGGGAAATAACACGCCTTCACCTTTTCGATCTTTTATATCGTGATCATACCGCGCAACAATGGATAAAAATGCATAATTAAACCAAGCCAAGCATACCCTGGAAAAACTCAGTCGGGTAGAGCCAAGGACCATAGCCGTACTCTCTCATATAGAGATACCTCAGAAACTTCTTTTGGACTTTCTCTATCATAAGCCACTACCAGTAGCCTTTACGGTGAATGCGAAATTGAGCATATACCAATGTAAGCTCTGAAGCTCGAAAGAGTGCTACCTGAGGAGATTTCTGTAACCGAGACAAAAGCAGAAGTTAAGCTTCAAAGTTTGCTCAAGCACACAACTCAAAGTTTGCTTGACCACACAACTCAAAGTTTGCTTGACCACACAACTCAAAGTTTGCTTGACCACACAACTCAATGTTTGCTTGACCACACAACTCAATGTTTGCTTGGCCACACAACTCAAAGATTAGCTAAAGTACAAGTGATAGCTTGTGTTGTGACTGAAAATGGTAACAACAAATTATCATATCTAGCCTTAGACCACTACCTATGCGGAAAACTGGTATTTTGGCTCCAGAAGTGCAACACCTGCTGAAAGTACTTGAACCGTCTGCAATGCTTCGGCAATCTTCGGAAGAAGAAATTGATAGCGAATGGTTATTATCACAGTTAATATATTATGTATTATTCTTATTCATGTATTATTATTAAGTACCTATGTTTATTTAAAAATTAAAATAAATAAATATCTTTTATTATTTATATTTGAATCAATAACTTTGTGATTTTTTATTTTTTAATTAAAATATTACTTTGTTTTATAGTCACAATAAATATTTTATTATAAATAATTTGGAATGTTTACCGGTTTTGAAGCTAACTGCTTGTTTTTCAAGACTGATTAATACTAGACTGATTACTATTAATCAGTCTTGAAATCTGTCTTTATTAGTTGTATTTCAAGACTAATTAGTAAATCAGTCTTGAAAAAGAAGCGGTTAGCTTCAAAACCGGTAAACATTCCAAATTATGTAGACATTATAATTAAGTTATAGTAAAATATTTACAGTAATTTTAAAACAAAGTTACATTTTAATTATAAAATATAATTTACTTGCCTTTTGACACTTTTTGCCTTGTTTGATGGAACAACAAAAATAAGGAGTTACATTTATCTGTATTATTTCAGATTGAAATGGTTGACGATGAAAAATCAATTTCATCTGCAGCAGATGGCTTCACGCTGGAGGAAGCAGTAGAGATAAAGGTGAATTCAACTAGTTATTAACTTTTAAGAATTTTGTATGCTGGTAGCATTTTTCTAAGTTATAACCTCATGTTTTGGACCTGAAATTATGGATTCTGTAGTGCAGTCATGGTATAAAAAAGTACTATAATGCTATCAGCATACTGTGTTAATTTGTCTCAACACATTTTTTGCGGGAAGCTTTTTAAAAGCGTTTTTTACATACTGTTGGTAGAGAGCGAGAGTCGCTTATGAGCATTCTATTTGTTTACTTTTGGTGGAGCGCCAGAGACGCCAAAAAGCATTGTACAGATTGAAATTTGGTTGCGGTTACTTGTGCTTAGTATACGAACCTGATTAGTATACTAATTAGGGTCGGGACTGATGGAAAAAAACAACCAACATTTTGAGTGTGTCCAAATACTTGTTCACAAAATCTGGATTATCTCCAATTTCAGGAGTTTTTCTCATATTATATATATATTTTTTTTCCACACTCAAAATATTGTAAATAAATTATCTGGTCAAATTATAAGCTTAATAATAAAAATTAAAATGGTATTTTCTGGCGTTTCTCATGTGTGTGATTATAATCCAGGATTCGGATCTCACATACTAATATAAGAGTTTCTGCTTAGTAAAAAAGCTTCTTTACATCTCACCAATAGATGTCTCTAGTGAAGTTCTAATTCAAGAACAAGGTTTCTAAATTGGTTCAAATATATAGAACTTCCAAGAATTTGAGTAGTGTGGTTGTCAATAATGGGTAGAATTGGTGAATGTTACACGTGTGTAAAGTGATCACTTAAACCAGCCTATGACGGTCGTCAGCCCCGTAAATGCCCAGACTTCCATATTCTTCTTCATCTTTGATGAGATGTCAAAAAATAATAAAAAAACACCCGAAAACAATGTTAAGTATATGTATTCTCAAGTTATTTTAGTGCTCTGCATTGATTTTGTACATCTCATTAAGGTATTTACTATGTTGACTGCCAAACACTAATACATATATCATTCACAATACAGCAATATCTTATAAGCTACGTTTTGACTGTGTCCAAATACTTTTTCATTAATTTGGGTATTCTCCACCTAGGAATTATTTTTAGTTTTTTTCAAATCTCAACATATAAGGAAGTCTGGGCAATTACAGGGCTTATGACCTGTCATATGCTGGCTAAGCGATCACTTTACACACATGTATCATTCACCATTCTACCTATGATTGACAACCACACTACTCTAATTCTTGGAACTACATATACATATCATTAATCTCATGACACTGTAGCCATCTATGGTTGAATTGGGAATTCTTTTCTGCTTTAGTAAAATTATTACTAATTATATAAAAAAAAGTAAGAAAAAAAGAATCTCGAAAAACATTTAAAATGCATTTGTTTGCTAAATCATTTCCAGTATCTCCTTTTCCCCAATTAAATCACAGTGAAGCGCCCTTGAGGTACTATTTTCCCAAAATAGCACTGCCCACTTTCCCAAAATAGCACAAAGTAGCCAAATATATTATTATTAATATTAGATAGCACTAAGTGCAAAAAAACTATGATGATTAGTGCTAACTATTATCAAAAATATTTATTTCGCAGTTTATGACTTTTGCTGATATGTGGATGATATATTTTTTTGTAATAATAATGTCTGGCAATCTGGTTAATATTTTTTGTAACTTATATATTTTTTCTTACTTTTAGAAACTTTTACGGAGATTGGAAATTATAAAAGCGCATGAAAAATTTGTCAATTTTGAGATTGACATCCTTAAAAAAGAGATAATAGAATACAAGGAAAAGTCCTATGGGTTTGAAAAAACCGCAGAAGATATTAAGATTTATTTAAAAATTGGGTACAGTCATTAAATAATCGACTTGGAAATTTATGGAATATGGTATTTAAGAAAAAATTAAAAATGTTTCCTTTCCCATCTTATTCATTGTGTTTCAATTTCTCGTTTCCGCACATTGTTCACTTAAATCTCGAGAAACATCTTTGAAGACTGAAGACTGAAGTTATCGGTCTCATTTGGAATAATGTCTACGGAAACAGTTGCTGATTTTATATTGAATTATTTTTGCATGTATTTTCATATTACAATGTTAAAAAATATGAAATAAAGCTTATATTATAAAAAAGTTATTATTTTTTGCATTGTGTATTTATTTCATATGTCGCTCACTCCTTTCAAGAACGTCATATATCAAAAATCGTCAATTTTCAGTTGTGCATGTTTTCGGAATGCGCAGAAAATGTACTATATCCCAGCAAAAGCGGCATATTTTTAACTTAATATTTACCCGCTATAGGGCAGAAAGTGTTGTTGTTGCTTTTTGAAGAAAAGGTATTGTTTTATTATTATTTTTAAATATACTAAATATTTTTCAAACGGAGAAAAAACCTTCAAGTTTTACCTAAAAAGATGTGTGGCACAGTAAAAAGTTCAATAAGTGGTTTGATATTTTTTTATATATATTTAATTATATTCTTAATATTTAAAAACAATCTGAAAAATCAAGTTTTTTGATATATGACGTTGTTGAAAGGTCTTGTCTTTATGATTAGTATTTTATTTTCAAAAATGATCAATCTGATTTTATTTATAATCTATATTTGAAGCACTAACTTTATGATTTTCCATTTTATAATTAAAATGTAACTTTTTTAAAATCACTATAAATATTTTATTATAACTTAATTATAATGTCTACCGGTTTCAAAGCTAACTGCTTCTTTATCAAGACTGATTAATATTAATCAGTCTTGATAAAGAAGCGGTTAGCTTCGAAACTGGTAGAATCTTGATAAAGACAACTATTAATCAGTCTTGATAAAGAAGCTGTTAGCTTTGAAACCGGTAGACATCATAATTATGTTACAGTGATTTTAAAACAAAATTACATTCTGATTTTATTTCCCTAAAAAGTTTCTAGTTTATTGTTATTTCTCTCAATAATTTTATGCTTTATATTTTTTCTTCTTTGTTTGTTATTCAATATATATTTTATATGCATCTTAGAGACTTGCACACTCCACCTCAATCAAGATTTGGAATAAAAATAAATAAATAAATAAAGATCCCCACTTAAAAGTAGATTGCAATGTAAATTTATATAAGTATTACGGGGTATAGGTAATAATAACTCGTAATTAGGATGTAATCGGTTTATTCAACAGGTAGCCATGACAGTACAATGACAAGTGTGTGCAGCATCCCCTGCATTCATCTCATAAGGGATATAACGTAAACATTCCCCGCGTATACTCCGCCCTGCCCCTAGCGGGCGCTTGGGGTCGTAGTTCATGTTGCTACAAATATTGCGCCGTAACATAAGTATCCAGGAAAATAAGATAATTAAAAACGCATTTATTTAGATGAGAATATTTATTTAAAATATGTAGACTGTTGTAAAAGTACACACTTAAAACATTTTTGTGATTTACGTCTACAGATATAACTGTTACACCATATTTAACATTACTATAGGTACATTGATTATTACTGTTTTATCATTTACATTTTCTAATAATTAAAAATCTTTATTACTATTTACATAGAATGGATATATATTGTATATAAATATATTTAGATTTAAATTCAACATAAGCCATTTCGACACTAGGAAAGTAATCATACAAAAGAAAATAATATGCCGGAAGGTAGAGTCTGTTCGTGATATCGCATTAACGGAAACATGTTAATAGATTCAGAACAGATGTGCATTTTATACGTAAATACGAAAAAAATAATCTTTTAATACCTGAAACCCACATAGAGTTTATGAAGAAAAGTTAACAAATTTGCAATAAACAAAACTTACAACTAATATTCACGGTACATGGCATCACAACTAATAAACTACTCAGCTTTCCCAAAACCTTGTTCGATCTTCAAATGTTACACTTATAATATACAGATACGTTTGTGTTACGTATAAAAATGGCATACACATTGTTATCTATGTAATATGTGGATTTGGTCATTTGTACTTTTAAAATTAAAACAAGATGTACAATATCAGGTCTAGGTGACGGCATCTTCCAAATGTAACTTAACAAAAGCGTAACAGATAGCGTCTCGACCAATAAATAGCTATATAAAGATCTTTCCAAGGCTAAATACTAAAGCTATCAACAAAACCAACAATAATTTAAGAAGAAAGTAGGATACCTTTACACATAAAATGCCAACCCGTGGCAGGTTTTTATTTACATTTATACAGAAAAACGTTTCAGTACCGCCTTCGCAAAATACACTATTGGTAAATTTTCAGTCCTTCAGTTATTGTGTTAACTGCACTTTTATTGTCCATTTTCTGTTTAGCTCTTTTTTTATTTCACTTTCACATTTATCACAGTTTTTTTCCAACCACAAGTAAAATTCAACTTAACATGTTATACAACCATCCAAAAAATCAATGATAAACATTTTTTATGAGACTCTTTTCTTTCCTACCACTATGTAGGCACCTACTACAACACTGGGATTTTTAAAATAAATATTTAGAAATCAATTGTCATCTAATAAAATGTAGATTATTCATAAATTATACCGGATACCCGGCTTAGGTATCCGGTATGATTTATGAAATCTCTCTCCGATTTTGTGGATATTTTGTTTATCTATCAAACCCAACAAAATGTATTAGATACTTTAAAAACTAGGAAATATTATGTAAAAAATAATTAATTACAATATTGTATGATATTTCCTCAACATGTTGACATTACTTTATCTTTTAAAAATTTTAAGCGAACGTTAACCCATCACTTCATATTTGACAGGCCACAACTTGCGTGAGCCAAATGACTTTAAAATAAAGTATACAATTAAAATTTTACATTAATCTTTGTCCATCAATAAAGACGATCCTCACAACGACTGACGATGATGGTCCGCAGATAATTCGTAGTATTACGGATTTGACATAACGCTTATAGAGGTCACAAGTATGAGCAATTGTTCTACAAGATTTCTATCAAAGTGCCTGTTCTCTTCAAATCAGTCGTTGCTAACTTTGCTTAATTGCTCAGGGTATAATTGATGTTTTTTCAAATCTGGGGTAAGCGGTGTTTCTACAACAATTATTTCAATTTAGAAAAGAGACAAGTTTGTCTCAGACGCAGCTGAACTTGACTCCGTCATCGCTGGAGTAGCAGTTGTGACAGTGCAGCTGGTTGTGACGGACTCGCACGTCGGCTCCGAGTCGACCATCGCCGAGTCGGACACCGCAGACGCAGCACTGGAAACACGACAGGTGATAGAAGAGACGCAACGACTCAATGATCATGGCTGCACCTCGACCTGTGAAACAGCGAAAAAAAAAATGAAATAATGTCTCATATATTAAACCGTTTTACTGCGGACCGTCGACGACGCTTTATTACTGCGCGAAAACTGCGCACCGTCAAAATGTCCACTATTGCTCAGTTTGATTTTAAATATCGACCTGTGTAGACGTGTCGCGGTGCGCGCGCACAATTCATTTTTAATTTTTCAACAATAATCATAAATAAACTTTTAACCCTAGATAACTAAACTATGTTTGTGAATACATAGTAACTAAACATTAGTCAGCCGGACTATGCAATTAAAAACGTGAAAATTATCAAAGGTATTTATTACAAATAGTAATTGGTTACATGACACTTAAGTTTAGGTTATTAGGAATGAATGTAAGAGACATTTAACACATTCCGTAAACAAAGCCTACCGGGAGCGGGGAGCGGGTTTTTTGGAGAAGGGCGTCGTCGCATGGATGAACGTTTAGTCATCTAGGATTAAAAAGTATAGCGTGGTGAAAATAATATTTAATGAAAATGTACACAATTTTGTGTACACGTAATTGAAAGATTATTTTTTATCTAAAATTTTTCTGCAATTTTGGCATAATATGTGAAAAAAGGTTTAGTAGTAAAACCTTTAAGATTATTTGAGCGAAACAAGAATTTTTACAAAATGTTTCTACTCTAAACTTTCATCTATTGTACATATTTGTACAATAGATGAGGAACTACGCTTGGATGGCTTGTCTCTGGCCAATATCTGTACCCGACGGATTCTCCAGTTCTTTGGACACGTTGCGCATGGCAACGAGGATAGCCTGGAACGACTAGTTGTGATCGGTAGCCTGGAGGGAAAGAGAGGGAGAGGAAGATCCCCCACACGATGGACCGATCAAATTAAGGCAGCAGCAGGCACCTCAGTGGTTGGAGCGCTACGTGCAGCGCAGTCAAGGGATAACTGGAGAAGAGTCATTGCTTCTGCAAGGGTCACAACCCTCAGCAATGAGGATTAAGACGGAGAAGAAGACATATTTGTATTATGTATAAGTATTTTTAATAATAATTTTTATTAACTTAAATAACTTATTAATAGATTTCACAAATAATCACAAAATAATTTGTGAAAAAACATTTGGACAAACTCTATGTTAATACGATGCAGTACCCTATGCACCATTGGGTGCGGATAAGGGTTAGAAGACAGATCTAAACTCTCGTTCGTTCACCATTAGAAAAGTTCACATACTGACCGAGTTCTTCGCCGCAGTGGGAGCACTTCTTCTTGCCGCTGACGCTCAGCATCCTCTCGGGAGAGTCCTGCCCGGCGCTGGCGGTCAGAGGGACCCCCTTGGCGGCCGAGGGGGGCGGCGGGGGCGGCTGCTGCGGGGGCCCGGGGCGCTGGGCACCCCCCATGCCCTGCACGCGCTGCGTCAGGGTCTGGATGACAGCGTCGGGCAGGTGTTTGGGACGGCTCTGGGGGTTGGTTTGCGCCTGCTTCTTGATGTTACTGCGGAGCTGATCTATTCTGCGCTGCTCTGCTTCCTAGAATAAATTAGACACAATGAAAATGCAAGCATTTTACCACTGAACCACCGAGCGAGTGTTTTGCCTAGAATTTTCACTCATGAATTACATGAAATTATAGTAATTTTAAACATAAAGAGTAAATCCACTCATAAGTAAGCATAGGCTATGAAACTAATAAAGTTGAAGCCTGAGTAGGGACATGATAAACGGTGTTGCATAAGCTGTAGCTAGATTTCAGCACCGATGCAAGCTCCGTAATGTTATGGCCAGCACGCTCGGTTACCATACTGGAGTTCTCGGGTTCGATTCCCAGGGGGAAGAAGCCAAATAAATATAAATGATTTTTCACTCTAGTATTTGTTCAATACTTTAATAAGTAATTAATCGGGTAATCCCTGGACTGGTATCTGAAGCAGAGAACTGATCACCTTTCCTTCATGTGTTGAGGACAAGATAACACTGCGTTTATGTGATGCAGTGCCCTATGCAGCATCGGGTGCGGATAAGGGTTTGAAGAAGAAAAATGCATTCCCTAATATCTAAATTCCTCGGAATGGGTTGCGCACTGATAAATCTATCATCAGAAAAGTAGGTGTGAAAGATTGCATTATGTACTCTGTTTATGACACTAAAATATTTTGGTAATTTTGTAAGGAATTAACACACTCTAATAACATAATATGTAGATGGAATCTCACAGAGAGTGAAATATTTCAAGAAAAATCCTGTATTTACTGTCAAAGGTTTAAGCTTTATTTTTCATATAGAAATTTCAATTGATGAGAATAAAAACATCCATGTGAATGGTCACTTCACATAAAAAAAATATGTAATCACGGTAAATATAATTGTTCAATCATGGACAGAACAATGAATGTTACACAGTGTACAAAGCCATCATTTCAAACAGATAATGAAAGATCAAACGCTCGGACATTAATATTCACTTCTCAAAAAGCTTCTCTGTTGTGATATCTATTATAAGATATATATTAATTTTGAGCTTACTTGTATAAGCCAGTGTTGATTGTAATCATATTTTTGTGGATCTGATTTTCTCTTGGGCTGGAGCCATTCAGCACCAGGAATCAGTCGAGATCTTGGTGCAGCACTTAGAGCCTGAAACAAAAAAAACAAAGTTGAAACATGAAAACAATAAAATAAAAAATTATACTAAAATAATTTACTTGGTTTAAAAAAAAAATATGGTAAAACGAACTCCCTCTCTAAACACAAGTATCTAATTTATTAGAGAGGTAGAAACGTTATATTTGAAATGTATTGTATATGGACCAACTATTTTGTATTATTTACATATGTATTTTGTAAAAAAAAAAGCAATTAAAAAAAACATAATCAATACAAAACAGCAAATAAATTGTAATATGAAATATTGGCACTCACCTGTAATGTATGTCGAGACATCTGATGATGAGGTACAGAATTATTTGCGGGAGGTTTTTGCCTCAAAACCAATCCGGATTCCCTATCAATATTAGCATATTCCGCAGATGGCGTTCTGCTACTTCTACAAGTGTAAAGTACATAATTTCTCATTATTAAACATGTTAAATTTTGGATAAGCAAGGGGGAAAAGAAGGGTTTAGAACATGTGACGGAAATAATGACTAACCTGACATTGATCTCTCTCTCCTGCATCTCGATACTCGAAGTCCTGGTTGGCTTCATTGGTGGAATAGGAGGAGGCAGTTTTTTAATAATCATAGGATTTGATTTAGGAACGGCCGCTGTATGTTTGACACTGGCATTTGTGTAAACTGGCGCTTCTGTTTGCTCCATTGCTAAGTCCGGCATCGACTGTCTGTAGTGGACATTTGCCGGAACGAGGGGAGCGTAGGAATAAGCTGGTTCTTGCGTGACTTGTACGGGGAACGATTGTATCGTGTTGATGTTTTGCAACGACTGCCCGCGCCGAGCTTGGTTCTCCCTGAACATTAAATTGTCCCTCTGTCTTTTCAATTCCTCCTGCTCCAGTTGGAGCAATTCTCTTTCGACACGTAAAACTTCCTACAAATTAATAAGTATAACATTAGTAAAAATAACAAAACTAGTTTAACCGCCACCATTGAAGCTATTTTGTCAAATTAGAAACAGATTGAACTGCAAACTAATAAAAAACGCTAATATACTTTTATGGCAATAGCTGAACAAAAACTTTTAGAAAAAAAAACAATATTCAAAGACGTTTTCTATACTAATTTTTGGCATTTCTATATATTAAACAAAAACTACTTATCTGATTGGTTCAAAACGGCGGTGTTATTTTTAATTAAATGAAATTTGGAAAATATTTTCTTTTAAAATGCCGCTTTGTTTTAACATCAAACATATAGACGCTGAAAACTGAAAACGCTTGAAGTGGCATTTTAAGCATTTCTTACTACAATGCCTTTCAAAATTGTTGTATTTTTACAAATAAACGAGTCTTCAGTGCTTCGTTATATTAAAAAAAGTAGTTACTGAAAGTTTTTAGACGCATGTGGTATAGCGTTTAAAGTGTGGTCGGTTTGAATTAGCAGGCAAAAAAGCAAGAGCGTCAAAAGTGGCATCCACACTCCTTATTTTGCGATAAAACATATTAAGGGACTTAGTTTAAGTTGTGCATACAGCAGTGTCCGTTTTCTTCATGCGGACACTGAACAGTAGCATTGAACTGAGCCATTGTAGGCCAAAAGGCTGCTTGGGAAAAGCGGCCAAGTAATAAGAAATAGGGTTGAATATGCATAATTCATATGTTAATTATTTACTGTGCACTGATATTTTTTAAAAATAAATCCTTGTTGGCGATCAATGGTTTCATAAGTGGACAGATTTAGGGAGCACGACCACCAGGTTGAATATTAAATATTGAACTGAGAGCAGAAGGCATGGTGAGTGGCGATAACGAAGCAGTCATTCGAAAAATATGCTTCAACGGTAAACGTGTACTGCCCACCGGTCCACTACTGGCAGTTACTGACGAGGTGGCAAACGAAACATTAAAACTTCCGCTTTTGAATGAGACCAATTCCACCCTTCTACGACCCACCCTCAAGGCTTGGCTCCAAATACAAATCAACAAAGTTAACTGCCACATCCTGTATATTGTTCAAAATCCATTTCCATGTAAATGGTTGACAAAAGCCATCTGAACCTCGCTTGAACAGGTATTTTGGTGTAGAAATACATATGATTAAAATACTATTATTATTTTATGTATTAAATGTTAAATCAAACAATGTTTTTTGAGTTTCCTAAGTTGTATTTTATTGTTAAAAAAACAAGTAAAAAATAAATTTTGTGACAATTATTATTATTATTATGGAGTAGAAATCAGAGCTGTACTTTTGTCTGCGAAGCAACCTGTAGTCCTCTCTTTTATGGGTCAGATTTTAAGCCTTTTTATATGAAACGACACACATTATATCCTTAAACTAAGTAAATAACTCATGTCAGTTGAAGCTTTTTCAGTTTCCAGCGTTGATATTATTAGTAAGATTAGAAGTATGAATGGAAATCATGCACATGAAGAAATAATGAAAGTTATTAGTAGAAATGAAGTTTTGTCAAGTTTGGATTATTCACCTCCAAGTGCCCATCATCAGACGAGTCATCGGATCTATCCTTTAGTTCTTTATTCTGAAATTAAAACAAGGGACGATGTTTGTTATTTACAAACCAGTTAGCAAACAGGAAGTTTTAGTGGAATGAGTGATGAAGAGGATGCAAACATGGAAATGTGAATACAAATATTAATTAATTATGTCAATCAATTGGTAAATTAACATTCGTGTAAACCAAAATGCAACAGTTTAAATGTATATTTGTAAATATGTACTCGTAAGTATATATTGATGTAAATTATTTCCAAAGCCAATGTGTCATGTAACAATGTGTGGCTAGAGGGCCACCAATCCTTGGCGTTGGGTAACCAGCTCATCAAAAGAGTCGAGTCTTCACAAATAACTGGGAGTGCATTTCGGATTTCCAGGCAACGCATTCAACAGCATAAATGTTTCATCAATTTATACTTAGTGAAGTACAAATGCCAATTATGTATTACACCTATTTTCTTATATGGCTGTGCAACATGGCAATTTACAAGGGACCACATATTTAGCTTTGAGATTAAGCGTCGAGTTTTAGGTGTGCAGTGGTTTAAAGGAACATGAATATAAGTTAATGGATGCAAAAACTCATATTGGCGACTGTTGCCAAGAAAAAGGCCAATCAGTTAGGTAGGTGATATACTTTTCATGGTTCCTGAGAGCCGCAATCCACATGCCATTTTTACAAGGCATTTTAAGGGTGACCTGCTTGGTACTTCCACTACTGATAATTTGTCAGCAGTTTTCATATACTATGAGACAGTTTACTATTATGTAAATATTATTGTATTGTACCACATGACACAAATAAAACTTGTTAAGGTTAATGCAAAAAATTGACAGCAAATGACTAAATTTAATAAAAACGAGCATGTTTAAGTTGAAAACTGTTGCATTTTAGTAATAAGAAAGTGATTCGATTAGGATGAGAGTAAACATCGCAATGCAGATTATTTGAATTAGATTTGAATATGGTATGATGAAAAGCCACTTTGCAATGCAGGATGCAATATCAAAATAATAGTATCACCGACCTGCTGTTCTCTGATCTGTTCCTCCAAGCTTCTGATCCTTCCATCATCCTCCGCCACGTTATTATCTCCGTCACTCCTCTGTTTCTCCAGCATGATCTTCTCTTGCTCTAGCTTGATGAGCTTGTCAGTCAGCTGTTGGCCCATCAGGTCTTGTCTTTCGGAGTATGAATTGGGTTTAGCGAAATGACGGCTTTTGTCGCTATCGGGGCCATCAACAAAATCCCTTTCCTTTTTTCCATGTTCTTCTTCTTCGGATGTAATACTCGTATTTGTGAATGGCTTGGGAAATAATATACACAAATATAAATCTAAATATTCAAGACAGTATACTTTGTAACATATATGAGAATTGGTTATTTAGTAAACTTTAATAAGGCAAGATATGAGCAATGATACACTATACACAGATACAACACCGGGCACTTGCAAATTTAGTTATTTTTGGTGCTCTTTGTCTCCAATTATATTTTTCAGCCCTGCTGACTTGCAGATTGTTATTAGACTATTTTATTTATTGAATTGGGATTAACTCTGTTGAATTTCATAATATATCATTATTAGTTATAATAAATCAAAATGATTCATATTGTAGTTCATGAATTGTTTTTTGGTACGGCTGTTTCACCTTGTGATTGTATTATCAAACTGTGTTAAAACCTGTTACATGTAACCAACATGTATCCATGTTCTGATTTGAACTTATAATAATACGTTACTACAATAGAAATGACATAAACAGTATACATTTTGGATCCCTTCTAGCTGCCGTGAATCCAATATTAATTTTTTATTTGTACCAATTGTCATCTCTACATTTAATTAATAATCAATGTTTCTGAGATATTCATTAAAAAACATTCAAACATTTCATGATAAAACATAATTTTAATTAAAATTCAAAATTATTTATAGATGGTTTTGAAACGTGTTTGACATTTTGGAATGTAACTTATTTTAGCGTCAATGACAGATATTTCTCAGATTGCTTTTAACACCCGAAATCTACACCATATAGAGAAAATGTGACATTTCAAAATTCAAGCCTATATGAATCTTTCTTATTCCGACTTGGGAACCTTTACATATGAGTAATCCATCTAAAGTTTATATTTTTTATTCTAGCCATTATCTACACCCAATGGTGCATACGGCACGGCATATTGACGCAATGTTATTTTTATTTCATAGGTGTCTCAGCTTCAAACATCTATCATTGTTCTACCTCTTTGAATGAGAAGCCTCCAGCATGATAGCTACAAGCGCTAAATTTCTATCAGTTATCAAGCATACAATACATGCTTGATGACTTTTAATGCATTCCAATATAATCTGATAAAAATTAAATTGATAAATTATTTTCAACTTTATTATTTCAAGGCTTTTCGGTATACTATCTTTATTTATTTGATTCAAAGACAAATTTCGTAATCTGAATGAAATGATACAAAATGATGGATCTGTTTGATAAGCAACGGCATTATTACACAAAATGATGTGATAAAGTTATTATGTGCATATTATTACATTTTTTGGAATGTTTTATCTGGGTGCATAAATTATAAAAGATAATCTCTACTGATCTTGTTGCGAAGATAAGTAGGTTTTTGTATCTATTCCAAATTTCGAGGATTAAATGTTTTCGTTTGTTTTAAAAACTTGTGAATCATATGAATAATAATTTAAGAATCACAAATAAGAACTTGTGAATTATATGAATAAGAACTCAAACTAACTAACTAACCATCACGCTGCTTCTCCGGAGGGGTAGACAGAGAGAATAGAATGCCACATCAATCTGTTTCTGCAAACAATCTTCGTCTTTTCCAAATTCAGGGCATATCCTCATACATACATACCAATTATCCGACTCCTGACCTGATTACATTCAATTGAATTTGAAATAGAATTTGACTTCGTCTGCTTCTATTACCAACCACATTCGCCTCCTAAATTTGTTTTACTTTCTTCACTTATTCGATTCACATGCCCAGACCATCTCAACACACCTCTGAATAAAAACTCGAGTCATATAAATATATACGCTCAGACAAAAATTGCAAAATAATAATAATTGCTATTGCGATGATTCCAGCCTCTGGGCAAGCTTACATTAGGGTTAAGGTGATGTTAACTAAAAAACCATCACACCGCTTCTCCGCAGGGGTAGGAAGAGAAAACAGAACGCCACACAAATCTAAGGTGACGGTTATAATAATAATAGTAATAATAATTTGGATAATTTGTACAGCTCTATTTATATAAAATACTACCGCCCGGGCGCCTATAAAGACTTGGATAATAATAGAATGATGATGTTTGTATTGTAAAAACCTCTACCGGTTCACTGAAAATCTTAAAAGTGATGAAACATACACAGGATTTAATTAATGATATGATTATTGAGAAATATTTAAAAATTACTGTTTTTTTTTATTATTCACTTTGAGTGCTCACTATTTAAGGGGATTTAAAAAAATTACAACGTGCGATGACCTACCTCACTTCCTTGACGGCTGTGCTGTTCGGAGAGTGTGTCCGGTGACGGTTGCTTGTTGGACCAAGTGTCGTCAGACTGTCCGCGATCCAACTCCACGCCAGAATCTCGGCTCTCTCCCAAGTTAGAGTCGGAGTCGTAGTACAATGTTTTCCTGTACAGCATCTTCTCAACCCTGGACTCTTCCTGCAAGAAACTGGTGATGTCCGGTCGCGGCGCTAGTTTCAGCTGAGGCTCGAGGTAGCTGTCGTCCTCGGCTCCCTCCAAACCCAGGAAACTCGAACGCTTATTCCTTATTTCTTTCTTAATTCGCTTTGTCGAGTTCAACCGAATTAATGGAGCCTGAAATATCGTTTATACCTCGTATCAATACTACTTACTTAAAAGATACCATATTTTGAATATTTAAAGCACTAACTTTGTGGATCATTGTAATATATTATTTGGAGAAATAAAATAACTTTGTTCTTTGATCCACTCACTTTAATTATGAAAAACCAACTAGTTTCGGCAACAACCTGTTGCCTTCTTCAGGGTTTGTTTTATAAAACAAACCCCGAAGAAGTCTGTTGCCTTGCCAACCTGTTGGTTGTTGCCAAAACTAGTTGGTTTTTAATAATAAAAGTGAGTGGATCAAAAAACAAAGTTATTTTATTTCTCCAAATAATATATTAAAAGATACCCTTTACTACCTAATAAAACTGGCCTTTTTTGTTAGTTGAAAAGTGAAATGTTGTGTTATTTGGTGATGGGAATGGAAAGGAGAGGAAAAGTAATAAAAGAAGACTTGTTTTAGGAAAGGTTTTGGTTTATTCAAATAAAAAAAAATAGGATGGCTATAAATAAAAAAAGCAAATATAAGCAGCCACAGGAACTTACACGGATTTAAGCCTTAAAAGATTACACTGTATGCTATGCTATAAAAGTAAAAGCAGTTATTGACACATTACGTCAGATATAAATATAACTATGTTATTATTCACTCCGCAAGTTACCTCATAATCAAAAATATAAATGCGCATAAAATGGCTAAAATACTACTAAATTATACCAGACTATACTGCTAAATAAACTTAGATATGTATTGTTTAACAAAGTTAGTAATACAATAGAAATATCAGAAAAGTAAAACAGTAAGTCCTCTACATGTGAACATTCAACATGAGAACTTTAATAGATATGAATATCTATGCTGAGAATGAGAAATTATTGTATAAAGTTCTTGTGACCATTGGATGTTTAATTTTGATGAACTTTAATAATAAAAATAGATCTTTCAATAAAAAAAATTGGGAAAGGTTATCATTCATTTTATTAAACTTACAGCGTTAAGATCGTCATCATCCACAGGTGGCGGAGGTGGCTTTTCTTTAGGCGGCTCCATCGCATTCTTAGGAGGCCCGAGAGGAAAGCCGACCAAATCGTTACTAACAGACATGTTGGAATACAGCAAATCTATGTTCTCGTACAACGGAACCGGGGGCTTGGGAGCGGACTCCTCTTTATTCACTTTCCTTTCCATCACGATCTCCTTAACTACGGTTTCTGCAGGCGCAGACGGCGGGCTTTCTTTCTTCGGTTTCAAAATGTTCAGACTTTCCTCCACTCTGGGCAGGTCTGTCTGTTTCTCTGTGACTTCTGATACGAAAACCGGCTCTTCTACGTCGATAGCTTCAAAGGCAATATCGAGGGCATCAACAACCTGCCGACACAAGTTCCAATATAATACCAATTACAATCGCATGAAAACGTGCAAAACATCACATAACTGACAATATCATAAAAAAATCCTTTTGTTGAAAAAGATTTTGCATATTTATTAACATTATTCTTTTGAGTTTACGATAAATTGTGAGGTTTTTTTTTTAAGAATGATTATTTAATTTTTTTCAGAAACCAATAATTTTACTCACATATTGAAAAATTCCAATCAAAATATTATTAATTTCAATTTGGTAAATATTTTTTTTCCAAATGTAATAAAAATAAGCATATGCATGATCTGGGACAAAAGACATATTGAAAGGATCCTTGGAGTATAATTTAAGTGCTCCAAAGTGTACATTTTTTCCAGATAATGCATACTTTAATTTTAGTAGATTTACTTAAGTGATGTTTATGTAACTAATTTATTATTAAACAGGTTTTTAACATTTAAACTGACATTAATTTTTTTAGGACGTATGTATAGCCCTTTTGATGTTCAAAGCATGTAATACGTCACTTCACAAATGGGATTTCCCGGAATATTGCGTTTACGGTTGCCACTAGTTTTATTACCCAGAAAAGAGTCAATATTATAAAGGTATAATATACCCTTCCTTTCAATATGTGGTAAACACATTTTATTTGTTATTGTGGTAAAATTACCTTGGTAATTAATTATTGGTTTATTTGGAAATATGTATAATCACTTTTCAAAAAGAATCCGGGAATTTGTTACAGTCGACTTATGATTTTAGTGATGTTTTGCAAGTTTATCAGATATTCATATACACACTACACATTAATCTAATAATAAACACCAAAATAAAACTTATAGACACTGTTCTCGGTAAAGAGGAGTTTTACAGACTGAGCAGTGAAGCTTTAAGTTTGCTATCAGATTGCAAATAAAACCATGCAGATAAGCCGGTGTAATAATGTGGCGATTCTGGCGTTATCTAGTGTTGGAAAATAGGGGATCTACTTTGTGAAAATGCTATTGTACAACGAAATTTAGTTTACATTAAAATTTTGACAAAAAGGATGTTTATTTCATGCACAGATAAGATAAATTGAAGGAATTATGAAAATTCAACAACTAGGTGGGGTATTAAAAAGATTAAGATGTGCCATGTATTGACATATTCCGAGAATTAAGTCAGTTCTGAAGAATATTTTTAAGTTTCCCAAACATATATTTTTACACATAATAAAATATTAAATAGTTAGATGTTAGGAAAATTTACACAATTATGAAACTTGAATATAATGTAGGAAATTTGTTATATAGTTTGCATGTTCTTAGAAAAAATAGAATATATACTTTTCATAAGATTTCGAATTTCATTAAATTTTAATGTTTCTTTTTAAATCGTTAGCATTATTTAAACTATTTTTTGCATATTAACAGACCAGTCTTTATCTGTGGATATGATGTTTTATCATTTAAAAATATAAAATTAAATAATCATGCTGATGTGGACTTATAATCCTGATTGAAAGAAATAAATATTATGTGAAACACAAATCAAAACATATTATTTCAACATGAAAGAACAATTACTAAATTTAAAATTACAATACAATACATGCAAAATTAATTTCTATTACATAACAAACATAAAAGCACAGACAGAATGCAGAAAGCAATGTATGAGAAAATGTAACATAAAATATTATAAACCCTTTTTACCCATAAAATCCAAAGAATGAAAATAAAAAAACATGCAAAATTTACCTCATCGGCAGAAGAGGTTATCAGATTATGCAACAAAACGTTGAAAAACAACATTCTAGAAAAACACAGTTATTCATGCTCACAAGAAAAAAACACTTAGAGAAAATGAAGTGACATACGTGAGACATTGGCCGATTGACTATCCAAAAAGGTAACCACAATGAGAACATTTTATATCGACCACCATCACAAAATACCTGTGAGAATATCACAAATGGACCACAATCCCCATCACTGGACTTGCGCCCATTATGAGTTTTAAAGGGAACATAACTGACTGAATGGCGACTTTTTGTGAAGCCGATCTTATCTGTATGAAAGATGTTCAACAAACAATGAAATCTGATAAATTTAATTATAAAATTCTCTAGCAAATGAGATAAAAGATTAAAACAAGGTGACTGGAATTCTCCGCAGCGCATTCCCTTAACCGCAAGAATTCTGGAATATGAAAGATATGAAAGATTCCAAAGCTAAAAGGGAAGAGCGGGAAATGACAGTGTAAGAATAACAAACATGGATTGATTTTCAAAATGATGTCGTTATTTTATTTGCATATTTTTTCTACATTCATTTTCTAAAGATACATTTCAATATCGAGGGTATGCGAGTACATGTAAAGGATCTAAATAATTATATAATAACAAACAGGATATATGAGGTATAGTTACGTAAATGCTCAATCGGCAAAAGGTGTTTATGTACATACTTTGCGACCAATATTTATTAAAAATATACTGTTGATAACAAAGATTCTATGCAGATAGATATTCGACAAAGTTAAGAGCTAAATATATTACTTCGAATTGAGATTTACTCGGACATCACTAGTTACGGGCGGACTCTTGTCCTGAGAATGTTTTGTCTCTTTAAAAAAATTGTTGCATACCTTGAACGAAAACTTCTCTTCGTGGCAATTATACTCGTAATCTTCGTTTATTAAATTAGCGGGAATTATTTCGGGCATATCTAGAATGGGGGTGACGGGTTGAGAGGGGTTGGGAGAAGTTCGGTTGTTGATTTGCAGGATGGTCCAGCGTCCGCTGGACTCCAAAAGAGGAGGGCTTTGGGTGAACTTGTCGGAAGAGGGACTGAGATCCGGAGTTCCGCACATAGACTGGAGATTGGTCCCGAGAGAGAGGCTCGGCTTGGGAGGGACTCGGGGTTTGGGAAGTAAAGATTTATTAGTAGACATTTCAGACACCATCACCATAGGCATATCGCAAGGCATAGTAATCCTACCTCCATCAGGCTGAGAGTTAGTATTGTTAAGGGAAGATTCTACATTATTACTGTTCATTTTTGAACAAATTTCTTTCAAATTAACATGAATCAACATTTTTCCCTCAAACACCACGTTTTCGCTTTCCGATCCGATAGAGTTCTCTTGTAGACTTACACTAGTGTCCGGTTCCAGAGATTTAACCGTGTCCTCTTCTTCCCGGTCGAAAAACACGTCGGTGCTTTCCTCCACCGTCGGAGGATCGTCTTCGGCGACAGAAGAGTGAGACAGGACGGGACAGAAGTCCTTGTAGCTGCAGTCCTCCAGCTCGGGTTGGGGTGAGTCGCTGAGAGTCCCCGGAGCGCTCACCACCGTATCCTGGGAGACCACAGATGCTCCCAGCAGAGTGAGAGATAAGTGATCTTCAGTCGTCTCGTCGGCATGGGACACGGCGCACGAAACGTCTCCGGTATGAATGCCGCTGTCTTCGCGATCTGTTTCTCCGCCAGTTCCGGTTTCACCGCACAAATCCTCCGAGCTCTGTATTCTCTCGAACTTTCCAGTCGGCAGATTATCGTCAGTGTCGAGGCTGTCTAGAGAACGATGGAACCGTTTACTATCGTAAAGACCACTTTCCGGGCTACTGTTCCTTTCACTGCTCGTCAAGTGGCTGTCGTACGACGAATCTTCCCTGAATTCCATGTCGTCATAACCGTTCTGTTTCAACTTTATAGTGATCTCCCTTTCGGGCGATTGCGAGATAGTTTTGTTGCGAGCCGAATCCAGATTGGACAATCTCTCTTTGATGGTCTGCGTCATACCAGATGACATAACATTGTTAACTGTTAGTTTGTCTTGAGAGTTGTGAGATTTCAAGCTTGACAGTCTATCTCTGACAGAAGGAACGTTTGTAAGATCCCCATTAGATAATTTGGTCAAACTTTTATCCGTCAATGTGACATGTTTTTCCAGACTCGATAGTCTGTCTTTGAGACTACCGGCTTCCGTAGGAAGAATATTATTATTTTTGACATTGTTGTCGGGGTATTCGGTGAGTTTTTCCAAGTTTGACAGACGTTCCTTGATAGATTTCGAATTAGCGATATCGCCATTAAGTTTCGAGTTCTTTGTTGCGCCATTAGTTTCGGGGGAAGTTTCTTTCTCGAAGAGTTCCCTCCTTTTTAATACATCGACTTTAGGGAGGACTTTTTTGTTTGTATCCGAGTTACTCGAGTCGACACTGGATGAGCGTCTCTGTTCGAAGGAAGAGAGCTTGTTCTCGATTTTGTTGCCGAGTGACGGCCTTCTCGCGTGCGAGTTGCCATTTGTGAAATTATCCGGAGATTTTTCTTTAACGACGTTGGAGCCGTTGATTTTGTTATTCATCGAGTCGGCAGGTTGGGTCCTAGAGATGACCCTGGATTTGTAGCTCTGAATGGCTCCTTCGTAGGTGTATTCTTCCAGCTCGGGGGAACTGATGGTGGCCGTTGTACAAGTGTCATACTCGTTGGCGCTGGAGCCTAACTTCCTCACGCCCGTGTCGCTGCAAGACATGTTGTCTATGTCGGAATGATTTTTATCCAAGTCCATCCCGTCGCTCTGTAATTGAACACATTATTAAGCACACAAAAAGCCAAAGACGAATCCATGACAACGCATGCGAACAGAATGCACACAAAACAAATATGACATACTTGAACAAGATGGATAAACAATTAATTTGATAGTATAGACAAGTATATTTAACCCTCAAATGCAAGATTTTTTTATTTTTTATTTAAAAAAAATCTTTTTTATTGTAACTGTAGAAAGTTGGTAGAATTCCATATTGAATTGTTGGGTAATAAATCCAAAATAAAACAAGGTTTATTGGATTGAATTCCTCATTTATTTATGTAGGTATATGTTAATACGTGACGCGTTTCGTCTTCTTAGGACATTATCAAACACTCAAGAGTGTTTGATAATGTCCTAAGAAGACGAAACGCGTCACATATTAACATATACATAAATAAATGTAGAATTCAATCCAATAAACCTTGTTTTATTTTGGATATATTACCCAACAATTTAAAAAATCTCCGACAACAATAACTAAATGTTTAGAAAGTACTCACAACGCCATCTAGTTATAAAAGGCTGACTTAATTCTATCACCTAGGTATGTGATGAATATGCAACAGTGTGAATTATAACAATTCCAGGCAACTAAAGATGTTTCAGCTGATGTGAAATTGTTGTTGCAGAATTGCATACGCATTTAAGGGTTAAAAAGTTTAATCCGTAAATATTTAAAGAGACACATTACAATTTAAACGCGAGGAACTTACAGCAAGGCTGTGGTTGTCACAATCTTCCGAAAGACTGCTTTTCCCTGAAGCGCTGCTGGTCCCGATGCCAAGGTCGCTTAAATCATTGTTATCCTCTTCAGAGTAAATTGGCAAGGGGAGTCGGTTACTCTTACGACCGGCTCTGGAACAAATAAACATAAAAGTTATAAAATAAGATTCTTTAATTAAAATATAACTTTGTTTTAAAATCACCATAAATATTATATTATAACTTAATTATAATGTCTACCGGTTTCAAAGCTTATTTATCAAGACTGATCAATACTAAAACTCTATCAGTTAATCAGTCTTAAACTTAATCAGTCTTGATAAAGAAGCGGTTAGCTTCGAAACCAGTAGACATTATAATTAAGTTATAATATAATATTTATAGTGATTTTAAAACAAAGTTACATTTTAATTATAAAATGGAAAATCACAAAGTTAGTGCTTCAAATATAAATTATATAAATAAGAGTCTTTTCATATTAATTTCTTTACAAAATGCATCACATTTACAAAATCAAATGGAGGAATATAAGAACATGAAGCAATATCTGTACTGCACAATTTATATATGTACATGTTATCTTTTATTATAATTGATATTATCTCTCATTATCTATAATTCTACTGTTTTTTTTTACCCAATTCAAAGAAAAAAATCGCATAATTATAAGCAGGTTACATTGAAAAATTATCCGATTATAATTTTAAAAAGAAGGAAGTGGAAATTTAAATTTCATAAAAAAAAAAAAAAAAAATTTAAAATTAATTTTTAAAAAGACGGAAATTTTGTCGACTTTGGATCATATTCCAATTTATAAGGAAACTTTTCACCTTAACATCGAAAGTAAAATAATAAATATATTCTTTTTACGATTGTTAATTTTTTGTTATTGGATTAGCCAAGAGCAATTAGATCATTTTTTCTCACCCATTTCAGAATATAGTCTACAGTACTCGCTGTAGATACTTTGGTTTTTGTACGTTTATTTTAAAATCTGTCCAGAAAGTTCACTATGAGAACAAACGATACATACAATTATTTGTAATTTAAATTTGAGGCAATAACTTTTCTTTGAAAAATTGATTTTCCATTTTATAATTAAAATATAACTTTGCTTTAAAATCACTATACATATTTTATTATAACTTAATGTCTACCGTTTTCGAAGTAAACCGCTTCTTTTTCAAGACTGATTAATACTAGTATCTAATATTAATCAGTCTTGAAAAAGAAGCGCTTAGCTTTGAAACGGTAGACATTATAATTAAGTTATGATAAAATGTTTGCAGTGATTTTAAAACTAAGTCATATTTTAATTATATATAAGTATTTATTTATTTAAAAAAGGGTAAGTTGTGTACTTTTGTGAGTAAGATTAGTGTAAATAGTGGTAACATTAAAGTAAAAACGAATATCGAGTGTTACGTCTTGAATGGAACTCGAAACGATTAAATGGCGATGGGAGTCGGAGTCGATTGTGCGACGTTTTCTCTTTTAATATTCCACATATCGACATCACCCATTC